>NC_134709.1:57168821-57522988 GCF_043290135.1 Rhipicephalus microplus | reverse complement strand
TGCGAGACTCAGCTGTTCGAAATAACCACAGATCTTCATGCAAATATGGACAATAATTATCAAACTGCCTGCGTGTCCCTGGGCTATTGAAGGATTTTGACCGGGTTGCTCACTGTCGCCTGATATCGAATTTATCCGTCTTGAAGTTAGACTCCCGTGCACTATCATGGCTTCGCCATTTTCTATCTAATCGGCAGCAGTACGCAACAGACAACAATTTTTCTTCTTCTCTAACTGATGTTTCGTCAGGTGTACCACAAGGCAGCGTACTCACACCATTACATTTCCTCATATTCATAAATGATCCTCCGCGACTTGTCTCTTCTTGCATCAGCATATTCGTGAGGACTGCATTATTTATCGTCCAATCAAAAACTTTCAAGATCACTTGCCGCTTCAAAATTACCTGGATGTAATTAATGGTTGGTGTTGTACATGGCTCATGACTCTAAATGTCTCAAAATGCAAAGTAATATAATTCACTCGTAAATCTAGCAGATCCGAATTTTCATACAGCATTAATAAGTTCATTATCTCGATTGCAACGCAATATCGGTACTTGAGCATTATACTTACACTTACTCTATCGTGGTTCGACCACATTAAAGCAATCTCTGCCAACGCCTCCAGGCCACTTGGTTTCTTAAGACGTAGTTTGAAAGCTGCACCTTCAAGCAGTCACAAATTATCATACCTAACTCTGGTTCGCCCTCAACTAGAATATGATCTCGTCTCCCCATCAAAAATACTTAATTGACCCATTGAAAAGAAATCAGAATAAAGCACACCGCTTCAGCGCCAATAACTACAGTTTCCATTCCAGTATATTGTATAAAAAACGAAAACTCACTTTTCGTCAGGGCATCCGTATGTCCTGACGAAGGCCGGTCCCCGGCCGTAACGTTGGCAACGAAGCATCGTCTTTCGTTTGCTCGTTCGCTTCATCTGGTCACTTATCATCATCATCATCATCATCATCATCATCATCATCATCATCATCATCATCATCATCATCATCAGCAGCAGCAGCAGCAGCAGCAGCAGCAGCAGCAGCAGCAGCAGCCTGACTACGTCCACTGCAGGACAGAGGCCTCTCCCATGTTTCGCCAGTTAACCCAGTCCTGTGCTTGCTGCTGCCAATTTATACCCGCAAACTTCTTAATCTCATCTGCCCACCTAACCTTCTGTCTCCCCCTAACTCGCTTGCCGTCTCTGGGAATCCAGTTAGTTACCCTTAACGACCAGCGATTATCCTGTCTACGCGCTACATGCCCGGCCCATGTTCATTTCTTCTTCGTGATTTCAGCTATGATATCCTTAACCACCGTTTGTTCCCTAATCCACTCTGCTCTGTTCTTGTCTTTTAAGGTTACACCTACCATTTTTCTTTCCATCGCTCGGTGCGTCGTCCTCAATTTAAACTGAACCCTCTTTGTAAGTCTCCAGGTTTCTGCTCCGTAGCTAAGTACCGGCAAGATACAGCTGTTATATACCTTCTTCTTGAGGGATAGTGGCAATTTACCTGTCATAATTTGAGAGTGCTTGCCAAATGTGCTCCACCTTAATCTTATTCTTCTAGTTACTTTAATCTCGTGGTTCGGCTCCGCGGTTATTACCTGCCCTAAGTAGACATAGTCTTTTACAACTTGAAGTGCGCTATTACCTATCTCGAAGCGCTGCTTTTTTCAGAGGTTGCTGTACATTACTTTCGTTTTCTGCAGATTCATTTTAAGACCCACCTTTCTGCTCTCCATGTCTAACTCCGTAATCATGAGTTGCAATTCGTCCCCTGAGTTACTCAGCAATGCAGTGTCATCGGCGAAGCGCAGGTTACTAAGGTACTCTCCATTAACTCTTATCCCTAACTGTTCCCATTCTAGGCTTCTGAAAACCTCCTGTAAGCACGTGGTAAATAGCATTGGGGAGATTGTGTACCCCTACCTTACACGCTTCTTGATTGGTATTCTGTTGCTTTCTTTATGAAGCACTATGGTAGCAGTTGATCCCCTGTAGATTTCTTCCAGGATGTTTATATATACTTCATCGACGCCCTGATTACGCAGTGTCCGCATGACGGCTGATATTTCTACTGAATCAAACGCCTTCTCGTAATCTATGAAGGCTATGTATAGTGGTTGGTTATATTCTCAGCATTTCTCTATTACCTGATTGATAGTATGAATGTGTGTCGATTGTTGAGTAGCCTGTTCGAAATCCTGCTTGTTTCTTTGGTTGATTGAATTCTAATGTTTTCTTTACTCTGTTAACAATTACCTTTGTAAATAGCTTGTATACTACAGAGAGCAAACTAATCGGCCTGTAATTCTTCAAGTTCTTGTCATCTCCTTTCTTATGTATTAAGATGATGTTGGGGTTCTTCCAGGATTCTGGTACCCTTCCCGTCAGGAGACACCTCGTAAGCAGGGTGGCTAGTTTTTCTAACACAATCTATCCTCCATCTTTCAGCAGATATGATGTTACCTGATCCTCACCACCAGCAGCTTTGCCTCTTTGCATGCTCTCCAAAGCTTTTCTGACTTTTATCTTTACTGGTGATATATATATATATATATATATATATATATATATATATATATATATATATATATATATATATATATATATATATATATATATATATATATATATATATATATATATATATATATATATATATATATGATAGGGACGACAACGAAGCAGGCGTCTTGCTATACAGCTGATCCTGAACACGCTCTTTTCGCTGCCATAAGCTGCTGTCAACTTTTGTTCGCGTTGTAGTGCGACACTGGTGGATGTGCTGGGTACTGTGCCATGGCCGCAAGTTTTTCGGGATCAGGCGGAACGCCGGTGCAGCTGACGACATGACCAAGAAACAGCAGTTCGTCAAAACAAAAGTGGCACTTCTCTGGTTTCAATGTGAGGCCCGAGGAGCGTATGGCTCGTGAAACAACTTCTAGCCTTTTGAGATGCTCGTCAAAAGTTGGGGAAAACACTATGACGTCGTCTAGATAAACAAAACAAGTCTTCCATTTTAAGCCGGAAAGTTCAGTGTCCAGGAGCCTTTGAAAAGTAGCGGGCGCTGAGCACAGAGCGAAGGGCAGAACTTTAAATTCATATAAACCATCCGGTGTCACAAAAGCGGTTTTTTTCCTGATCTCTTTGGTCTACCTCTATCTGCCAATATCCGCTTCTGAGGTTCATTGAAGAAAAGTAGCGAGCGTTTCGAAGCCTATCGAGGGAGTCATCAATACGTGGAAGTGGATACACATCTTTCTTAGTCACTTGATTCAGCTTCCTGTAATCCACGCAAAAACGCAGGGTACCGTGCTTTTTTTTTTAACTTGTACTACAGGCGATGCCTACGGCCTCTGTGATGGCTGAATCACATGGTTTTCAAGCATTTTAGCGACTTGTTGCTGTATCACTTTCCGTTCCTTTGGAGCCACACGATAAGGATTCTGGTGTATAGGCCTTGCTGCATCGTGGGTGATTATTCAATGCTTTATTAGCGGCGTTCGACCGACCCGTGATGTCGATGAAAAGCAGTCCTGGAATTCAGCTAGCAGCTCAAGAAGTCTCGTTCGCTCGTCCTTTGACAACGTAGTAACAACGTCAAGATTAGGTACTGATTCTTCTTGAGGTGCTTCATCTAGTGCCGATAAACTGCCTTAGATTTCTGCGGTATTGTCAAAGTAAGCGACGGCTGTACCCTTCGGGAGGTGTCGGCGCTCAGCACTGAACTTAGTGAGCAGCAAGTTTGTGCATCCCGCAGGGACAGGGACAAGGACAAGACCTCTAGCAACTGAAATACCGTGGCTAAAGCTCAGCGAGCTTATTTGGTCGGTAATACAGTCGCCGTCAAACGGCTCATCCCCTGCCACCGAAACAAGCATACACGATCGTGGCGGGATGACGACATCGGCATCCGTCGGACGTAAAGGCTCCGAACAAGAAGCGTACAATATACTTTTTGCATGTGTGTACTGTGTACTTTGACCAGCCGAAGCGCCCTACGGTATCGGCTTGTCATGTCATGTGGTCTTCGTAGTGTCGGCTTGTGGGCGTCCGTTTCCGCCGTCATAGTTCATCAGAAACATGAACGCACCACAACAATTGCGTATATCTCACTAGTATTCTTTGGTACGTATTCTTTGGCATAGTTAAAGGATCATTGCTTCGGCCTAAAAAAAAAAAACAATGTTTGGCTTTGTAGCATTATCAAAATGACTAAAAAAATTGCCAAGGGGCTCACGCTTTTTATATTAAACGAGAGTCACAAACACAACAATAAAGAAACCTAATTTACTCAGACAATTTCACTCAGAAGATATGAAATGCTTGGTATTCAATACTAAAAATTGTTTTAGGTTCGGACAGAAAGATATTCTTGCGCTACCATAGTGTCTCAAAACTGTATAAATTCCAAATGCACAGATGCGCCTCCCCTTAATAATCACCTGAATTTAAGAAATAAGGGATAAAACTCAGATTAGGTTCTTCGGTGCCATTTAAGGCGAGTCAACGGAAAACGATCCCTCACTTACCATAGGCGATAGCTGTGCCACCATTCTGGTCGTTGGCAGCTTTGATATCTGCAGAGAAGTTGGCATCAGGACTCCTGGAGGCACAAAACATTTTCATCTTGGGTGACGCAGTGCCAATGATAACATAGTCATGAAACTATGGTACAAAAGAAGACAAAGCACTAACACGAAAGCCAAATCCACTACATCCAAGCCTATGTGAAAGTATAGAGTACAAAATGCATTAGAAACTGAGCTTCATCGATGCCAATACATCTATGCATTGCCCCATGGGCTTTGCTGTAAATGATGGACTAAGTTCTTTACAAGAAAAAGCGATAAAGCTTCCTTAGAATGTAAACGCTTATTAGTGCATATGTATCATGGCTAAAACACACAGGATATACCTCAGTTATCATAGGACTGCATGATTTGCATATATAAAACGCTTTATAACCACATAAGATGACAATGTCACGGCTGCTCCCTTTGTAAACTATAGGCACAATAGTCGAGTGCTGTGGGTAGTGTCCATGCGCTACTCCATTGCAGCACTCCAGAAAGCTACCCGGAGTTGTACTGAGGTGGTAGAGCAGGCTGTACCACAAATAAGATAGCCTCCTTTCCCTTCTTATCGAGCCATTTTGTGTTTATTTTGCCACTAGCGAGGTCGTTTGTCACTCATTCTCTATAATACGGCTCCCAATTCTTACTCCTCAATATATCGTGTCGGCCCCGTGCTCATCTCAACTACACTACTCAGATAGTGGGTTGGCTTTACATACAAAGGCATTCAACTTCATAATGGGCATAATTAGATAGATTAGCACGGCAGGAGCAATGCTGCTAACAAAGTCTACGCTGTTTTTTGCCCAGGCCTTTCTGCTCGTCCCCGCCGTCACATCATCGACTGCCGGCACATGCTCAGAGCTCAACATGGGTGATAGCATGGATGGCTCCGGCTTTCAGTGCTGTCCCTTGCCTCCGGATGAGACCGTTCTGCGCAGAATCATCAGCACTCACTTGCCCTTCCCGTCATCAACGACGTCACAAGATCTGCTTATAAAAGAAAGTCTGCAACGGTTCTTCGGCAGTGGGCACGGCGATACGGCAGGAGCAATGCTGCTAACAAAGTCTACGCTGTTTTTTGTCCAGGTTTGTCCAAATTCATCTAGCATACGAAGTGTCGATTGTACGTTATTGATTGTGCCGTGCCCACGGACATGTGTTCTAATGGCGTATAGTTGCTTGTGTGCTTGTAAACTAACTTTATTTGGTGATGTTGAGCAAAATCTCGGACCTACTGTCGAGGAAATGTTTAAGGAACTTCAAAGTGGCCAATCCGCAATACTTGGAGAACTTTCCAATATAAGGAGTAGACTAGTAGTTATCGAAACCACAGTAAATTCCCTCAGCAATCGCTGGAATGAGTTTGACAAAATGATGGCCGACATTCAAGACAAATCTTCGCAAATCGATACTCTTCAGACCAAAATCTTTTCACTTGAGCAAAGGCTAGGCCAACAGGCTCAAAAAATTACTGATTTTGAGGACCGTAATCGAAGATCAAACCTCGTCATTTCTGGCATTCAGGAACAAAGCGGAGAGGATGAACAAATGTTAAGAGAGAAGGTGATTTCGGATCTTTTGGGCAGAAAATTAGGTCCCAATTGCAAATTGGTGGCGAGAATTCGCCGTCTTGGAAGGAGTCATCAAAATAGGCCAGTCATTGTCTATTTCCAAGACTTCACAGAAAAGGAGACCATAATGCGGAATGCAAGAAAATTGAAAGGAATATATCGATTAGTAATGACTACAGTTCTTCCACACGACATAAGCGACAGCTTCTGTGGCAGTCTGGGAAAGAGGACAGGGCAAACGGCAAGAAGGTGACTCTTATTCATGACAAATTAAAAGTAGATGGCGCACTTTACATGTGGCATGAAGACAGAAACGATCGAGCAGTTCTTGTACCGAAGGCAATTACGCGCGATAGCGCAGATACAAGGAGCAAATCCGTGAAACTCAGCCAGAATACAAGGTCAAATGCTCTATGAAACCATGCATGCGCGAGGCCGAAATGTCTTAGAATACTTAATCTTAATACTCGTAGCATAGTGAACAAAACAAATGAAATCAAGTGCCTCCTTCTTAGCCACGATCCCCATATCACGATAATAACGGAAACTTGGCTCCATGATGGCGTGCCAGACGAAGTAATAGTTAACAAATCGCGCCATATTTTCCGTCGTGATCACACATCACGGAGAGGTGGCGTTGCAGTTATCTTGAAAAACACACTTTCAGCTGCATTACTACCACAATTAGAAAATCATGAAAGTCTTTTTTTCAAAGACCTTCTGTTGGGGACATGCACTTACACTGTGTGTGGTCCACAGACCTCCGTCTTCGCCCCCTGAATTCTTGATGTCCTTATCAGATTACATGACGACGAATGTTTGCGGAACACGAATTATGGCTGGGGATTTTAATCTGCCATCAATCAATTGGGCTTTCAGCACTACGTTTCACTTGCTCGACAACACGTTACAAGATATAATGCTGACAAGCGACTTTGTTCAAGTTGTTCATGAAACCACCCGTGAATCTGAAGGGGGCGGTGCAATTCTAGATCTTATATTTGTCAGCAGAAGCATTGCTAATTATGCTGTTCGTGTAGAGGATGGTATATCGAACCATAAGTTAGTTCTCTTTTCTTGCACCCTAAATAACGGCGTGAGAACTCGGCCAAAGAAGAAAACTGTCAAAAACTTTCATCAGGCGAATAATAACACTATTTTCGACGAGCTGTGGGAACTAGCAGATAATTTGTGCGACCATGATGGTATTACTTTGTGGAATAAGTTTAAAGCAACTGTTCAAAAGTGCATTGAAAATTTTGTTCCTACGAGGCGTATTAAGTCAGATCGACACAACCCCTGGGTTGATAGAAACATTCATTTAAAGCGCAAGCTTAAACGAGCAAAGGAAAAAAAAGGTCGCCGATAATGAATCACTGCGTAAACTTCGAGAAGAATTACACCGTGTGCTGTCTTGCGCAAAAAACAAATATTTTGAGGTTACTTTGCCTACTTTTATTAAAACAAATCCTCAAAAGTTCTGGCGTTTTCTCGGCTCAAAATCTAAACAAATAGACAAAATAAAAGAAGCGGATGTGCGTTAACGGAACCTAGTGACATAGCTGACGTGTTGAATGAATATTTACATTCTGTATTCTTTCCAGCCAAGCCCCACCACGGTGGTCTAGTGGCTAAGGTACTCGGCTGCTGACCCACAGGTTGCGGGATCATATCCCGGCTGCAGCGGCTGCATTTCCGATGGAGGCGGAAATGTTGTAGGCCCGTGTATTCAGATTTGGGTGCACATTAAAGAACCCCAGGTGGTCTAAATTCCCGGAGCCCTCCACTACGGCGTCTCTCGATATCACATAGTGGTTTTGCGACGTTAAACCCCACAAATCAATCAATTCTCTCCAGCCGAAAGCAGCGTCCAGTCATTCGGGCCATCAGATTTTGACGATAACTTGATATATGTAGAAGGTGTCTTTTCTCTCTTACTGAACCCTAAAGAAAGATCTTCAGGTGGGCCAGACAACATTCCCAATGTTTTTTGCGCCGGTATTCCGAGCCTGTGTCATACATTCTCACTGCGATTTTTCGTTCCAGTTTGAAGCTAGCCATCATTCCAGATTATTGGCGTGTCGCCCGGGTAGTGGCAGTTCACAAAAGAGGAGACCGCTTAAAAAAAGAAAACTATCGCCCGATATTCCCGATGTCTTCCTGCTGCAAAATACTTGAACACATACTCGTACATTCCACAACCAATTTTCTTGAATACAATAAGTTGCTATCTGATCACCAACAAGGATTTCGTAAAAACCTTTCAACAATCACACAGATTACTACCACTATTCACGAGGTTGCTTTAACCCTCGATTTGGCTGGTCAGATTGATTCAATCTTTTTGGGTTTTAGCAAAGCCTTTGACCGTGTATCCCACAGTAAACTTCTAAATAAACTTCAGAGATTTGGCCTACCATCTTTTATTATAAATTGGATAAAACAATACTAATCCAACCGAACTCAGTTTGTTCATGTTGATGGATACTCATCCACACGCTTGCCAGTTACGTCTGGTGTGCCTCAGGGAAGCGTCTTGGGACCCATTCTTTTTCTCATGTATGTGAACGATATAACCAGGGCTGTGTGTCCTGATGTGCAAATTAGGCTGTTAGCCGATGATTGTTTGATTTTAGAAAAGGTAGCATGCAAAAATGAATAAATTTTTTAAACTCTAGTTTAGCGAAAAATCCACGAATGGTGCACAACATAGTCAATTTCCCTAAATTCCGAGAAAACTGTACTGCTACGCGTAAGCAATAAAACACAACCTTTTTTATACACGTATAAAATTAATGCCGACACCGTCGCAGAAGCCACGGAGTACAAATATTTGGGATTGGTGATCTCCAACAAACTCACATGGTCCTCCCACATCTAAAACATCTGTACAGCAGCTATTCGCAAACTTGGCCTACTTATGCAAAGACTGAAAAACGCACCCCCCCCCCCCCCCCCCCCGATGCAAAGCTTCTCGCCTACAAAGCTTATGTTTTGCCTAAAGAGTAATATGCTTGCGTAATTTGGGATCCCCACTACAAAAAAGACAAGCATAGGCTCGAGATGGTTTAAAGGCGGGCAGTACGCTTCATATTCACTAAATATATATAAGAACAGATTCACCATCATCTTTAATTCTGGCAAATAGGATTCCAACCTTAGAACAGCGCAGGAAAATATCAAGACTTAAATTTTTAATTGCGCTTTATCACAACATGCTTAATGTGAATGCGCGTGCATTTATTCAGCCATTTTTGTCGCGTACAACGAGAAATCGACATGCACATAATCTACTTCCTTATCAAACGCGCACTAATCTTTTATGGTACTCTTTTTTTCCGCAAACCATTTCTGATGGAAATTCGCTGCCTGAAAATATTGTTTCTTTAAAATCTGCAAGTGCATTTGAAAGTGCGCTACTTATTGATTTGGAAATGCAGTAAACCAGTGAATGCTCATCGCTTTCACTTTCGCATTTCGTCGTTTTTTCACTACGTGCTGTTTCGATGCAGTGTTACTTCATAATTTGCAAATACTGCATTTACGCACCCGACGTATTCCGGCAAGAGTTCTTTTTTGTTTACTTTTACGCTTCTTACAGTGTGCGTCACTCCTAAGAACTGTATTATTTTTTTTATCCTAACAGGCTGCGCTGGTAATACTTCTAGATATGCCGTAAGATTTCTTTGTTTCCCTTTTCTGTGAGCTTGTGTGCCTTATGGCTCCATTTGTGCTTGTATATTTGAAACTGTATTTTTCCACCTGCATGGTCCTTTGTGACCGCGGTATACTGTAAATAAGAAATAAATAAAAAATAAAATAGATTTCTAGGTATTCACAATATTTATTGCCGGGAGAGAGCGACGGAGCGCTGGTACAGTGAACCCTCGCTTTTCTTATACAAAAAACTTCAAAAATGGGCTTTCTGCAGATGAGCCTTTTTGAATCAGAAAAGCGTGTGATCGGAGCGTCAGTGCTCTGGCACTGGCTGCGAGCAATAAATGTGTGCATACCTAGAAAAAAAAAACTTGCACATGAACCTGTTTCGAAAAAGTGTGACAATAGTAAGTTGCGTAGGTATGTGAAGAGTGCAGAAGAGAAAGGGGCGTTAAGGAAGGAGAGAACGTGTTTTCGAAGGTAGTTTTTTTCCGAGTCGGGTCGCCTCGTACGTAGCTTGTGAAATTTTTTTTCTGGCTGTATTTTTTGATAAGTCGAGCTTTAGCGCAGTGTTCTGTCTGTTGCATCAAACCGTACCACCATTCTCACCCTAGTTAATTGTGTCTCTATTCAATATACGCGAACTAGCGAAAGTTTGGCAGAATGGTTGTATTTCCGTCGCTCTGCAAACAGTTAAAAAAGCTATTGGGATCATTCTTGTCCTATAGTAGTAAATTTCAGCCGGCTAGCTTGCGAATGAGGGCCCGCCATTTTTCAAGAGTACATTGCACTAGGTACGCTCTGGATCAACAACTTCTGAGCAAATGTCAGGTTTACTCAGCTTATCTTGAACCATGCCAATCTTTACAAATTGTCAGTCTGGCTAATATAAGGCTACGTAGTATCTGCGTGGTCGGAAACATTACTGTGCATATCTCGTAGGGGATCTGTAACAATTGTGTCGCAAAAGGGATCAGATGTTCTAAACACACGCAATTGCATTTGTATAAGAAACAGCTTCTACGGCGAATATGTGTCAAAGTATTGTATTCTCAAGATAAATGTGCTAGTCTCGCAAAGAAACTGTGTCCATTGCACTCACAACCTGAAGTTGAACTTGAAAGATATTAGTACTTGCTAACTAACTTTGGATGGGGCAACAATGTCCGAAGAACATCTAATACTCACTGCGGAATTGGAGGATTCCCATTGGCTGACTCGCACAAATAGTTAAGAATGATATTCCAGTCCTCCTCGTAACTGCAAATGGTTGACATTGGTAAGTTTGTGGCTGAAAATAAAGGTCTACTACTACTGCTACCACCATCACCACCATATGATTAAGCTTATTCCGAGCTGTATTATAGTATTTGATGGAATGTTTTCTCAAACTAAAATTTGTATGCGAGAACTGCTTTCTTGTTCAGGAACGAAGATATATTTTGTTTCTTTTCTTGAAAGTTACGTAATGCTGCTTGACAACAGGTCAATGACGCTTATAAAGCACAATCTAATGTTAAATTAACCATGTATTACTGCGGAATAAGTAAAAAGAAGACGAGGCTTAACAATCACTGATATGTATGCAATGCTCATCACACGTGCGGCTTCATTGAACGGAGTGCGTAATAGCTAGGCGTTCACCCTACACCATGTGGCACAACTGCCTCAGTGCTTGTGCTCGGTTCTGCTGTGTCGCTGCTGTCAAGTGACGTCATAGGACATAGTCTTTCTGGTTCTGATGTTTCTCTCAGCCGTAGTCCACTTTCGTGACTGCTGTATACAAAAATATGCAAAAACATTAAGCACACAGTGTGCACTACGAGAGTGGATTGCCACATAAAGGATTTTTCGGCATAGTGCAGGCTACTGTCGAGTTGACAACCGGATTATTCTTTTTGTCTTAGTGCATTGCGGAATCCTCTTCACCTCTGCAGTATATAATTACAGGGTGATTCCACGAGAGATCGACACGGGTCCAAAAGTTGATATTTTAGATTTCATTGAGTATTTTACATTTCGTGCACCTCTCACCAGGTAGCCCGACAGTCAACTTCGTTTTATGATTAACGGCATAACTTACGAGAAAAAAATTAAACTTCACCAACACGGAGGCACCAATTTCGTCACCTGTCATTTTCGAAAATTGTATATGCTATAAAAATACAAATATTTTTGTTTGAGGGAAGATATTTTTTACCTGAAATGCATGTCTAACGAAGAATGAATTCATACGATTTCAAGTTTGTAGGCCTTAAGAAAATAGCTTTTAAAAATGTCTAACTTTGCGACAGCTTAAAATAAGTTACGTATTCCCCATTTTTTTTTCACCGAAAGTAATGCAAGCAGTGTTTTCAAGCTTGACACGTTTTAAAGATATAGTTTGTTCATTAGGTACATAAATTATTGCTGCCGTAGGGCAAATGTAAATCTTTATATATTGACTCAAATTTCTCATATTGGCAAACGTGTACTCCACTGAAATTTGAATAATAAAAAAAACCCCATCTTCGATTTTTCTTAAAATCTCGTAAACAGACAACCGAGGCCATCATACAGTAGTATAGAAAAACATGTTGCATTATTTTGTTTTTAGCGACAATATTTCTGGTACAATTCAGAGCTTTTCGAGAATGCGCTGATAAGTTGAGAAATCTAGAAATCGGAACAGAAAAGCGGCAATAAGCTTAAAACGCCAGTAAACGTGACTGCATTTGGTGAAGAAAGGCTGTTTTAGCAGATAGGAGTAACTATTTTGAACACGATATTCTACAGTATCTGAATTCACTCTTATACGTAGAGCACTGAGACATCTAATATGTGGTGCCTCTCCATTACTGACACACAGATGGAGCTGCTGTGACGGCCATGTGTTTGCAACACGTTGAGTAAGAGAATTGAATGTTGAATGAGTTCATAAACGATTCATAAAATTTTTTTTATCATTTGGGGCACGAAGACTGCCGCATTAGACTGAAGAACACGCTTTAGGGCAAGTTGTCATCCGTCGTCCGCGCTACAGATGAATTGCTGTGCGCCGCATCTCGGAGGCAATGCTTTAGATCATATGGTTTAAAGTAGGGACAAAGGTTACGCCTCCCGTAATTTTATCGACAAAAACATTGTGAAAATCATTTTAACGTACTATACTTCAGTTTTTCATTCGCACTTCGGATACTTGCGCACGCTGTTTTACGTCTGCTCTCATTAAAGGTGAGAGACATCAGAACAGACGACAGATAGATCACTTTCGTGCTGCTGGTTTCACGCATAGTTGCACTGCCAGTAATTTGAGCCTCAAGGAGCGTGGCGATGGCTGACTACTTCAGCCGGGATAGAGTTTTTTGTTCAGATTACCTAATGTTGTATACAAAGAAAATACCTTATCAAAGAAACTTCCGCAAGGTCGAAGACATCGGCCTGTTTGCCCCGCAGAAGCTTTTGCCAAAAGCTGCCCGCCATGCACATAACAACGACCACGTCTGCCAGAACTGCTTCAGACGCCTCAGAGATATTCTGTCTTCGTCTAATGGCTTCTCAGCTGAAACAGCTGATGAGGTTTTGCCGGAAGAAGAAAAAGGCAGAAGTCAAGAGCGGTGCGTAAACATGCCTGAAGCATTGTCACATATGCGACTGGAGAAGCTGCATGCGCAAAATAGCAAAGTTCATGCAGAGCCAAGACAACTTAGCAGCAATTCTACAGTAACCGTGAAGTGCCACCGTAACGTGTGTAACCGCCACTTTCAAACATCAGATCTAAAATTCAGTGTGTGTGCCCAGTGGTTCAAGAACTTCAAGCAAGCCTATGAAGCGTGTTCTTCGTATCAAGAGCGCATGCGTTTGTTGACACTGTTGCCGAGCGATATAGAGCGCCGAAAACTCCAATTACTTATACCAAACTTGTCAGCTTACATGATATACAGATCCCGACGCTGGCGGCCAAAACACGGGATATGGTTAGCACTAAATGCGGTAAAAAGGACACGGCTGAACCCAATGGACGTCCAGGCAGCTATGGCTTACTACTCCAAAGATGAGTATAGCTGCTCTCGACAGAGTCCCAACAAAAAAGATGTAGTATATGTTATCATTGACGGAAAAAAAGGAGCTTGTTTCGAAAGGTTTATGACCCGTTCGGTGCGAGAGGCTTACCGTCTCTTTAGAGAAGCTAATCCAAACACGCCTATTGGGCTTTCAAAGTTTTATTCACTGAGGCCTTTGTACAAAGGCACACCAAGAAGTGTGCCTTTGTATAACTGTGCTAATGCCACGGAGTGTGTTTCTGCCCTGCAAAACGTCACAGATGGTGCCTACACGGCGAACTTCTTGAAAGAACTATGTCTTTGCAGCTCCCTTACAAGTGATTGTTTTTTAGGCCATTGTGACTATTGTGCTAAGGAGGATGCTGTGACAGCCACATGTTTAGGAATCCCTGAAGATATTGAGGTAGCCTATGCAGTATGAAAAAATGGCGATCTAGTAGAAAAAAAAAACAGCCCAGGCAAGTGCTTTTCTGCGAGAGCTAAGTTTATGGTTCGTGAAGTGGATTATACCATGATTACATAATATACATTCAAGAATCAGCAATACGCCAGGCGAAAGAGAACCAAGAAAAAGAATCTCGCATTTTTCACTTTGATTTCGCCGAAAATTGGACAGCCATTTTACCGAATGAGGTACAGTCGTATCACTGGCACAAAAGACAGGTGTCTATATTCACGTGTGTTGTCACAAGGAAGCAATCAATTCAAAGTTTTGCCGTCATCAGTGATGACACATGCCATGATGCTGCACATGCCTGTTTTGCTCTACAAATAATCCACAACTATATGAAGGAACAACTTAAGCCTGACACGCATGTTACTTATGTTTCTGATGGTGCATGCACTCACTTCAAAAACAAGTACCAGTTGTTCGAGTTATGTCAGAAAGATCATATATCAACATAGTGGATTTTTGCGGCCACAGGACAAGAACTCTTGTGACGGCGTTGGTGCCTACTAAAGCATCAGGCTACGCTCTACAGCCTCAGAGCGGCAAGCTCATCTGTGATTATGTCAGCATCGCAATTGGTGGCGCAAATGAGCGCGAAGCTCAAGAATGTCAAGCTGCTGTGTGCAAATGCAGACGAGCTAGAAACATTCCGTCAGTTTAAGAATAGCCAGTGGAAATTGTTGCCACGTGTTCCACGCATACGTTCTTGGCATGTTTGGCTAAGCACATCTGAGGGCACTGATCGTGGTCGTGTTTTGTTAGCGTCACGTACTGCTAGATGTGATCTGCAAAAGATTCAGCCATTTTGAGCCCATCTCTTGTTTCACGCAGTCACCACCAAAATACCAGCGAGAGTACTTCAAGCGCATATGCTTTTTCTAGTTACACCCAACACTCGCGTTGGAACATTTTCATATCCGAGTTTATCTGCAAATATAGACAGATGTTTTGCAACTGAATTACAGTGTCGAAGGTTCCCTCCATTAGAGCTGTGTTATCAGGAGCATAAATGCGCCTTGATGCGCCATAAATGCGCATAAATGCGCCTTGAGGAGCATAAGTGCGTATTTGTCACAGTGCTAAAACAGCCTTTCTTCCCCAAATGCGGTCACGTTTACTCGCGTTTGAAGCTTATTGCCGCTTTTCCGTTCCGATTTCTAGATTTCTCAACTTATCAGCGCATTCTCTAAAAGCTCTGATTTGTACCACGAATACTGTCGCTAAAAACAAAATAATGCAACATGATTTCTATATTACTGTATGATGGCCTTGGGTTTTCTATTTACGAGATTTTAAGAAACATCGAAGATAGGGTTTTTTTATTATTCAAATTTCAGTGGAGTACACGTTTGCCAATATGAGAAATTTGAGGCAATATATAAAAATTAACATTTGCCGTACGACAGCAATAATTTATGTACCTATTGAACAATCTATATCCTTAAAACGTGTAAAGTTTGAAAACGCTGCTTGCATTACTTTCGGTGAAAAAAAAAGGGGATTACGTAACTTATTTTAAGCTGTCGCAAAGTTAGACATTTTTAAAAGCTATTTTCTTAAAATCTGCAAACTTGAAACCGTATGAATTCATTCTTAGTTAGACATACATTTCAGGTAAAAAATATCTTCCCTGAAACAAAAATATTTGTTTTTTTATAGCATCTGCAATTTTTGAAAATGACAGGGGACGAAATTGGTGCCTTCGCGTTGGTGAAGTTGGGTATTTTTTTCTCGTAAGTTATGCCGTTAATTATAAAACGGAGTTGACTTTCGGGCTACCTGGTGAGAGGTGCACGAAATATAAAATACTCAATGAAATCTGAAATATCAACTTTTGGACCCGTGTCGATCTCGTGGAATCACCCAACAGCGCTCGATTCACTTTAACGATAATTTTTCGGAATATTGGTGGCTCATGATAACGTATATTAAACAAAGCGTGCGAAAATGATAGTAATCACGATGCCTTGCACATGCGTAATGACGTAACAGATTTAAAGCGATCTTCTTTTCTAGAAGCCTGACCTCCGATTAGCCTACCCCACTGTGTCCATGCCGGAAATCAATTAGGGTGTTACGGAACTATATACACGAGATTATCCTGATGAATAGGCAATACTATTTGCTCATTACACCTCCGTTTACTCTAGTTTCTTGTTTCAGGCATCACCTTTTTTTTCTCGATTTACTTTCTTTCTTTCCCTCCGGCGCTTAGTATACAGTAGTAAACTGGATGCTCGAGTTCTGGTCACCTCCCTGCATTTCTGTAATTTTGTTTCATTGGTCAGATAATTCATTAAGTGAAACACTCTCGACCTCTATGACGATGCAAGCACTTTGTATTTATACTGCGAATGCTCGATTTCCCGTACGACTGTACAGAGCATTGAGATGACGGCACTGGCCAAAGCATCATCGTGCGCTGGCATAACATCGCTTTAGCCAAATGAAATACTACAGCATGTCTGTGTGGGATTTCGCGAGAGGATTACATACAAGGCCCAGCATCAAATTCCTGCCATTCATTAGCAATTCGCATACCTGGGGTTTTCTCGTCCTAAAACAGCGATATTATGACGGGACACGCCTTAGTGGAGGACTGCGAAACTCTACAATCTGCGCCAGAAATTTTGTGGCATTGTCCACTGGCCTATAGCGTTGCACCTCCATCAAAATGAGGCAGCAGCTGCGGGAATCAAACCCTCAACATTTGGGTCATAGCTGAAGCATCGCCACCACTGCGACACCGAGGTAGGCGGTCTTGTTCTTGTTATTGATGATGATGTCGTATCCTGTAATATACGTTTCTGCAGCCGGCGCAAAGCTCCAGAGATGTCGTCAGGCCAAAAATAAGCGCCCACTCATTCTCAGATAAACAGAAGAGCAGGGCCCTCAGAGACTGATGCATCGTAGCAAGCGTTTTGTGTGCAATAAGAATTTTAAGTGTTCAAAAAGAGGCTCGTCTTGCGTTATCTTGAGTCGACCTTGCCTTTTATGTTTCCTGATCCATCTTGTGGCTACCACTAGCATTCGTTAAATATCGCCGCAGCTGTTTTTTATCGGCCATGCCCGTTGTTTTAGGTGACCACTTCGGAGATACTTTGGGCACGTATGAATAAATCAAATGTTTTCACAAGAACCTCACCTGGCATAGTCTTGACAGGTGGCCGACTGGTGTGTTTGCGAGTAGCTGCCGCTGCCGATTGCGGAATACCGTGGCAGTTTCTCTTCATCGGCCATCTCCTTTCTTCAAGTTGGGCTCTTTGCAGACGCTGGCTATGGTTCTTAAGGCGCTGGCAGACATCGACTGATCAACAATGCAGGGGTGCACCCTGTGTCGAATCAGAGGCATTGTGCCAAGACATGACACGGCGCACGCGCTTCCTTGTGTGCTCCATGTCTTCGGAAATCACTGTCGTGAAGGTATCTTTCTGTATTATTATCACAAAACGTAATACTCAGCATTTTTGACATGCTATATGGCATCTATAATCATATTATCGCTTGCGATATCTACGTCTACAGTGACATTTCGCACCATTTGTTTCGTGCCAATGAGCGAGAAGTTTTAGAGGGCGTATTATTGTCACGATGACTGAAGCTACACTAGCGTCACTTCCGCCTTTCTGCAGGCCCCGTATTAGCGAGATGGCTGCGTGGCAAGCCTCGAGAATCGTCTGCTTATAATTTTGGGAGCTCTATTGTGCTCTAATATGCGCCACAATAATGCGCATAGGAGAAATAACAAGTATTGCGCATTTTGGAGAAAGAGAAAGGTTATGTTATGTGGCCATCCTCCGATCCACGAGGCATGCAAAGACGCGCGTGCGTCGTGCGATGTGTCGAAAACGCGCTTTAGTTTCGGCCCAATATGCACTACTAAACTGATGCTTGCTTCACGTTGGTTGACGGTTTTCCTATATCGTCCCAAGTTTCAGTGAAGTGCGTACGTACAGTCACAATCATTTTAAGAATGAACCATGGAGCATCATTACAGGAGCACAGGGCTTTCGGAGTTATTATAGGGATGTGAAACGGCAGTACAGCGTCGGTGGCAGCGAGAACTTTCGCTCATGCGCAGTGCGACCGGGCTGCGAAAACTGTGTCAGGCTACCTTGCACGTGTTGTCTGCTGCACCCGAACGGCAGTAGGGAAGCCTTGTGCTTCAAAGTATTTCCAATTACGTTGCACAGTATTCACGAATGAACCTGGCAGTACGGTACGTAGGCCAACATTTTCAATATCATTATTGGTATGCCGCTAGAGCGCTTTCCCCGGAGCACATTTTGTGTTCCAACATGACCGCAGCGTCGGTGCACTTTGCGAAAGTTAGGAACAAGCACATGGAAGAATGCCTCATTGTGGTGCTTCTCTCTAATTCATAAGCATTTGTGAAAATAGGGGGGCGGGGCATACGCAATAGCAGCAATGGGGCGATACCCCTGTTCATGGTCCGGGACTGTGGATGAATTCAAGGTTCGCCAGAAGTGACGGAATTTTCGAGCGCATCATAACTTTGTGCCCGCGCTTTGCTCGTTAGCACTTTCTAGATTGGCAAGAGAGCTTTTGTTTTTGAAAGTGGGACATGACAAAATACTGATGCAACATCGAGGAAAACTATTCCAGATTACTGACACAACGTTCCCAAACGTATCTCATTCTTGTGAAAGGTGCGCCATGCAACAGCTCGGGTGTTTGTGTTTCTTTGGCTGTTCGTTGTGCGATTACAAGAACGCCGGAAAAAGAAAAAAACAAAACAAAAACATAGTAACACGGCATGCATAGGAGGCACGCCGTTCGAACTGAAACATCAATACTGTAGTTGCCATCATAATACGATCACCAAGGAGGGTGAAAATCAGCTAGCAGACGACGGACGAGTACTGAGTTTAAGTGATGCGCGCGAAAGGTCGCTACCCTCTTCGTGGCCGCGTGCAGATAGTATGACGTGTCACTCAGCATCGCAGACATATATAGTACCAAAGGCCACGTGCTCCTGTGTTCACTCTCAAGAAGATTTCGACAGCGCTGCATGTACAGCAACGGATATGATTGACGAAGAAGAACGGCGAGAATATCTTGCTATTCTTGGCAGCCTATACAAAGTACTTCAGGAAAGAAAGCAGGCACACACGTCTCAAGGCGATGTCAGGTCAGATTTTTCTAGATCCTGTTCTTTTCATGATGGTGCTTGAGTTGCCGTTACAACATGGGAATCTTAATATGAACAGGAATTCTTTTATGTCATGGTGTTCAGAGGAAGTTGTCACATAGCTGTTTGCATTTGGAAGCGAACTGTGTCATACACTTTGTATTGACACGGTTTCTTAAGGGACATAACGTCATCATGTTTGAAAACGCATTTGCAGTACCCGGAAGCTGGATTACGCACTGTATTCACATTACGGGGACCCTACAAACACAAGTTGCAGTGCTTCAAGAGGCGGAGGCTGAGTTATGCCCGTAAATTACGAAGACCTTCTTTTCCACCATTCGGATTTCAAACGTTGCTCTTCCACTGCTGCCGACTTATATGAGAGGCTTGAATGAGATGTAGCCCCCCTCCGACTGCTATACGCTAGCTCGGTGCAACAACTTCTGCGCAACAATATTTGCCTGTATAGTTCCGCATTTTGGCCCTTAGGAAGCCCCATATTACACCCCGCCATGGTGGTTTAGGGGCCAAGATAACCGGCTGCTGACCTGCAGGTCGTGGGATTTAATCCCGCCGGCGGCGGCTGCATTTTCGATGAAGACGAAAATGCTGTATGCCAGCGCGCTCATATTTGGGTGCAGGTTAAAAACCGCACTTGGTCTAACTTTCCGGAGCCCTCCACTATATGCCGCGTCTCTCATAATCGTATGGTGGTTTTGGGACGTTAAACCCCACATACCAATCAATGAAGCCACATATTACGGTTGTTGCTATTCGTAGTTGTAATAGTACACGTTACCCTTTTAATAATAGATGTTAGGGCTGCGCCCAAGTAAGGATCCGTAGGCATCGGTTGCTCTGTAAAAAACGCAGAAATGCGGCGCATTGGTTAGGCCCACTTAGGCTCAGGGGGCACGACGGGTACAACTGGTACGCTACGTAAGCAATCACAGTGCGTTTAAAAAAATCAGCCCGAGAGTGAGATGAGAGTGCCAATTGAACCGGACGTAGCAGCATGATCATGTGCTTAATTTTCAAATCAATAATCTGTCGGGATCATTTCATATCAGTGCGAAAGGACGTTGCCAAAGCTAATCCTGCATCGAAGCCTGTAACACGCCCTGCCAGGTATTATTATTGATACGTTGCTAAATATGCTTGTTCTGCGAAGTTTTAGACTCAGATACATCAGAACAGCTTTTTCGCATACCGTACCTCCTGATTCCATTATTGATTTGATTTATTACTTACTGCAGTCCGTCGACCAAGCAGGAGGGGCGAAGACAGTGAATACAGTGGGAACAAAGGGCACAGATTTGAACAGCAAAATTTTCTGTCTTACGCAATAACTGAAAATCAAGTGCATACTAAGTAAAGTTAATTAATTTTACACTACTAGAAAGAAAAAAAAATGCACAAATTGCTTGTAACAGTCTTCAGCCAAAAAATGAACGCAACAGAAATGAACTCATGAGATGACGTTATATATGATGGTATCAACATTGTTGACTACACAAAAAGATGCATGAATTTTTCGATGTGAGGAATGCGATGTTCAGGAAAAGCATATGTAGGCAATGTATTCCATTCGCTAATGGTTCGTGAAAAGGAGTGTTTGACAATCTTATTACGTCCGAAGTATGGTGATAGATCCCTATTGTAGGTATGCCTGGTTTGACCGAAAGAAGTTGGAGGTTGGTATTCATGAGAATCGATATTAAACTTAAGATTTCGCAACAGGCGATAGCTCTGCGCTATTTCAAATGTGGGATAAGTGATGAAGGTGAATCAAGGTTGTGATAGGCATCATAAATGAATCTTACCGCCCTTCGCTTGACCATTTTCAAGTTCATGAATGTCTTTTTTTTTTCAAAATATGGATCCCAGGCCACGCATGCGTACTCTAGACGGGGTCAAATAAATGTGCTGTTGGGAAAACATTTTATTTGTGATACTGCGAAGAATACCACCTCGGGAGTTTTCACTGGTGTTATAGCTAAGAGACACACGAAAATGTGATGCTGCTCCGGATAGTAGAGTGTAACAACTAAGCAGTGGCTCGGGGGGTCAGCGGGCAAATCGAAGGGGTGGACACGGCATCTGCGCAAGCGAGGCAACCCGGTTGAGCCAGAGTTTTTACGGAGCAAGCCACTCGCCCGCCTATTTCGTCTCCTCAGCGAAGCGTGTGCAGCAGACAAGCACGCGAGCCTTTTCCAAGCAAAGCGTCTGTTCGGTTGACAGTAACTGTAACCTTATTGAACAGGGGGCATAGCCATGCGCTCAGCTAAGAAAAAAAACGGGGGAGGGGGAGTGCAGTTCTTGGTGGACCTGTGAAATCTGACGGGCTGTTTTGGTTATGGGACACAGTTCTCGTTCATGAATTGAGCGAATGGCTGCTGCAGTGTACACATTGTAAATTTCAGTGGCCTTTACTTTCTTCGCCTATGTTACAATGCCATAATATTTCAACACAAGAATGTTTCTGTAGTGTTCACTGGTGGTACATCTGACGCCAGTACCTTTTTGTCCAGTGACACTGCAGATGGCCCTTCGAATGAAGAATCGACCGATTTGCCCCGCCTCGTCAGAGCTTCTTCGCCTGGTATGTGTAGCATTGCCATCAGTTACTACAGTTAAACCGAGTAATACAGTTAGTTCTACACAAAACTGATTACGCTGATGCTTTCGGTCGTATAGCAGGCACTTTAAATTACCGTCTTTTCATTATAACAAAGAAAACGCCTCCATAATGCTTAGGTCTGACATCACAGGCTTGAACAATAAAATAAAATGTTCTTGTCATATTTTTTTTTAAAGTGAAGTCATGAGCGATGCGTCGGGAGATTCCCCGAGATGTGGCTTAGGCGTCTGCATGCCATCAGAGTGCCCAATAGCTCCGCTAACGGTGGCGCGAACCATTAATATCGATGGCTTGCAGTATTGGTCAGCGTTGAGAGTTTCTGGACAAATTCGCCAGTATTAGGGACATGCATATAATGCTTTTTGCACCTGCTCATAACGCAGTCGACGGTTAAAAACTAGTGAGAGAACCACGGTGGTTAATGAACGTTAGACTACTCTGAGTGCCCCTACCTAAGAATTTACGTTTATACCTTTGGTACATGCATTCCCAGAATAATATATTTGTGTATAGATTGTCACGTTGTGCAAACTTCAAAGAAAACGGCAGTCGTGCTGTTAAACATGAAACAATTTTTAGACACGCCCAAGAAATAAGTTTCAGTGCAAGTAATACACGCTGTAGAATGGTAGTGGCTATCACATTCATCAGCAATCGATAAACTGATCAGCACAAAAGCGCGTCGGAAGTTATACTTGTGGAATCGAACTTTCAGGCATTACAGTTTGTAATGATGGTGGTTGATGTGTGGGGTTTAACGTCCCAAAACCACCATATGATTATGAGAGACGAAGTAGTAGAGGGCTCCGGAAATTTTGCCCACCTGGGGTTCTTTAACGTGCACCCAAATCTGAGCACACGGGCCTACAACATTTCCACCTCCTTCAGAAATGCTGCCGCCGCAGCCGGGATTTGATCCCGCGACCTGCGGGTCAGCAGCCGAGTACCTTAGTGATTACGCCACCATGTCGGGGCTGTTCACACATTTTCCCCATGGCTACCCTTGACTGTGGTAAACTAAATGTGGACCTACAGATTGTGTTGTGGCCTTCGACATAGATAATACATGTGCTCATGCCTACATGACTAATTTGAGCATGATATTACAGTGGTAGCAATTATATGGTAGAAAAATACGTTACTCTTAAATGGCCTCTTTGTTTGACTATGCGAACATGGGATGTGCCCAGTCATAGCAACTGAGCGATAAAAATGTAAAGAAAGTGTAACAATAATAACGAACTGATGCCAACCCGGAGCAGCTTGAGTGTCGGTTGACAAGCTTTGAGCTCCAGACCATTGAAAGCCTGGTCTAGAGCTTGAGACCGACTAAAAAACAAATGGCAGCATATCCACGGAATGAATGATGGAGAGTGGGGTGAAGCATCCGTCCGTCCATTCGTTCTTGCTTCCGTACGTCCATGCGTCCGTCTGTGTGACCGTCCATGCGTCCATCCGCCCATCCGTGCGTGAATCTGTTCGTGCGTCCGCACGTCCATCTGTGCGTCCATCCCTGCGTTCTTCCATGCAACCGCCTCTGTGTCCATCTATGCGTCCATTCGTCCGTGCAGCCATTCATGCGTCCGTCCATGCATCTGTCTGTGTGTCCGTTCGTCCATCTATTACACTCCAAGTACCACCATCTCGCATCTATTCATTAATTAATATTCCCCATATAAAAGCATCACCATTTTTGCGGACATTCCAAGGACTAAACGAGAGGCGGCACACGCACACTTTCTTGCGGCTTGCGTTTCGGGTCTACTTCCCACCTTTAACCACCTCGAGTTCATGGTATATACTAGTTCACTGTATTCATGGCACTGCGGCTGAACGCTCGCTAAACCTTTCTAAAACTAAGGAGGTTACACCCAGCGAGTATAATTTAGCAACCCTTTCTTGTCATATAGGGCGCAATGTACATGCCAATGGCTGCTAATGGGGATCGCAGCGTGCGCGTTAACCAAAAGCAGAATTCTCCTCTCTCTCATTCCCCCTTAGCAGCCATTGGCATGTACATTGAGCACTGTCTTTTATTGGTCAGCAGCGCACAGAAGAAATCTCACCGGCATTACCTTGGAGGTCAAAATGTTATACTTGTTACACACTACGGCGTCTATGAGGGATGAACGGGTGCCGCTATAAGGAGCTTCGCCCCTAAAACTGACAAGGCGTAAGGGGGGAGGGGGGCGTGCCGCCGGCGTAGTTTTGCGCGATGGATATCAATGGTATAGAGCCGCCAAGAGGCGAGGAATAGTGGCAAACTTCGGAGCAACACAGTCTATATGAGGACAGAATTGTAGTAAGCACATTGCTCACAAGTGCACCATTCTTGGAATCAGCCAAGCCATCTGAAAAACACTGTATTACTGTTGAATTCGAGGATCGGACTTACTAATGTGTGATGTTTGAAAAACGGTGCGTATACGGAAACGTGCTCGATTTTCAGAAAAACATATTTACATTCAGTTCGATTCCGTGCAAAAAGCGCTTAATTCTATTCTAGTCTTCCAAGCATTGTCTCCATTCCATTACTATATCATACCTAGGTCACGAAAATTTGGAATGATTCTGCAGTCATTCCAATTGCGGAATGGGAATTATGCAACACTGGTTTAAATGTGCTGTACCAGCAGGACCTGTTATCTGGAGCAATTATTACTCAAGTACCATGTGCGTTTCAGTCATATTACACACAGCTTCGAATAAGCACTTCCTAGAGTTTATGCTTATTCCATTGACACTGTAAACAACTTATTCAAGCTTAAGTCCTTTGGGCAATGAGATGACGTTCTGGCACGAAGGAAGTCAGTTTATAATGCATATGGGGCTATATAGTATCAAATACGCCCGGCTGCACTGAATTTGACTGCGATCTTAACGCTTTGTCTTTTTTACTGTCACTGTTCTTCAAGATGTGATCGCTGGCACTGCGTTACGTAAGACGTAAATGTTTTCTGCCAGCCGGGACGTGTTTCCGATGGCAGCGAAAATGCTTGAAGCCTGTGTGCCTAGACTCAGGTACACCTTGAAGAACCTCCGGTAGTCAAAATTTCCGAAGCCTTTCACCGCGGTGTCTGTCATATTATTATCATGGTTTTCGGACGTTAACCACAAGAAATAATACGATGTTATTCATTTGCAGTGGTACCAATAAATCAATCCCACTTTTTTTAACCCTGCGCAGACAAATGAAATAGAATCTCTTTTGTTGATTCTTCTTTCTTGTATATTATATTTGGTTCGCTTTGTGTTTTTCGGTCACTAATTTTTGGTCCGGCTAAGTTCAGTACGTTAGTCGCCAATGATTTTGCAAACGTACTTTCCGAACATACAGCACATACATGAAACATGTGTACCTCCGGTTACATATTGCGTTGTGTACTGCGCAAACCAGCCGCAGCCAATGATTGGAAAGCGTACACTTTGGTAACCACTGTTAAGACGAAGCGAACAGCCGCCGATCCTCGGGAAGTGCTTTCACTGTGAAATAAACAAAAATAGCCGTCAATCTACGCCAAATGTGGTTGGGTTATAAAGCTCTTGAAAATATTATTGCTTGCTTCGTGGGAAACTGCATTGTGCTAAGATCTTTGTCTTAGTGTGCTTATAAATATGAGCCGATGGTTAATAATGTGAGTAACCATCATTTTTTCGCTGTACAAAATAAAGTTTTCGGTAAGTAACTGAGAAAGCTCTTCGTGAGCTCCTTCCTAATTGCTACGCATTGTACCGTCTTTGTAAGTGACCATCATTTTACGCGCGACGCCACACCATTAAACATCATTCTCGGAGCTCTCAAACATGCTTAGAGCCTACAAAAATGCTGCTTTCATTTTTTTAGAAATCTAGCTTCCTATCGCGTTTTGCTCTATGTAAGTCGGCGTTTTTTACAGGATTCAAGAAAGGCGAAAATTATTTGTCAATACAGTTACAAAAAGTGCTGTTCAATATCTGAGCTTGTAGCGTACCCTGTGAAAAAAAAAAAAAAACACTAGCCGTCAATTGCCGCTGAATAAGGCAAACTTTGGATGCACGCGAATCGCCCAATTTGGGAATTATTTCAAGCGAATATGCTTACCATGCATGCCGTAATCTCTTCACCAATATTTATAACGTCGAAAACATTGCCCCGCCGCGGTGGTCTAGTGGCTAAGGTACTCGGCTGCTTACCCGCAGGTCGCGGGTTCGAATCCCTGCTGCGGCGGCTGCATTTCCGATGGAGGCGGATATGTTGTAGGCCCGTGTGCTCAGATTTGGGTGCACGTTAAAGAACCCCAGGTGGTCAAAATTTCCGGAGTCCTCCACTACGGCGTCTCTCATAATCAAATGCTGGTTTTGGGACGTTAAACCCCACATATCAATCAATCAATCAACGTCGAAAACATGTACTTACGTCCAGAGTTTTTTATTCCGCTGTCTGATCCCTCGCAGGAATGTTGCTGGCTCCACGCAAAGAGACAAGCGAAAACGTGCCAGCACTGTCTTCGGCGACGCCAACAACGGCGAGAAAACATCGGGACATCGACGCCACGAGTGCGAATCATGTGGCACAACCTTTAAACGGCATCGCAATCTGACGGATCATCGCCGCATACATACAGGCGACAAGCCCTTTTATTGCAGCAAATTCGGTCGATCGTTCACAAAGCATTTCTCATAGTGCATATCCGTATTCACACAGACGAGAGGCCCTTCAAGTGCCGTGCGTGTAGCAAGTCTTTCAGAAGGCTTGCAGATGTTCGTAGACATGGACGCTCGCATACGGGCGAAAGGCCGTATAGATGCGTATTATGTGAATATTCATCGACGACATCGTCTAATCTCAAAAGACATCAACGCACACGCGAAAAAAAAAAACGTAAGCCTACCCACCAACGGGAACACGATCACCTGTACAAGTGGAGCATATATCCAAGGCGGTGCTTTTAGAAGTTTAACTGGCCTCATACCTCCTGACAAGCCCACGTGCGTGCTTCCATTTTAAGAAGCTTCCGTACTCTTCCATCTAGCGAAATGTGCAATCAGGCATTGGCGTCTATGTAAAAAAATTGCATGCAGAACTGTTGACGAAGATGAGTGTTCAATTTTCACGTGCTATTGGTGTGATTGACCGAGAAGTAAAATGTGGCTCTAGCCTTCGAGTCGTCTTAGGTGAACGCACAGAGAGCGTGCGACTTTTCTGCTTGGCGTGGAAAATTGAGGTTATCTTAGTGACGGCGTATTTGATGTGAAAAACGCAGGATTAAGAATACCGTTCATTAAAGTGCCGACTTCGCTACCAATCCTTTGTGTTGTAGCAGACATGATCATCCGTGTTTCAAGAGGGTGCAGCGTCGCCGACGCCAACTTCCATTCGGAGAGATCAGTGCAAATTGAGGCGCTCCACTATGGCACCATCGCAATTTCATCGTCGCTACGCGATGCTTCATGCGCTATGATATATGCCTGAACCCACAGCAGATCATTTCACCAGACGCCTTCACTTAGTAAGCGTCACGTGGTTTATCCACGTACTTTATTTTCATTTTTTATAAAGTTTGTGACGACGTTCAGTATACAACAATGCTAAACGTTTTGCATGCATGAAAGTAACTATGCACTATATTAATTATTGCAAGAAGTTTGATTGATTTGTGGGGTTTAACGTCCCAAAACCACCATTTGATTAGGAGAGATGCCGTAGTGGAGGGCTCCGGAAATTTTGACCACCTGGCGTTCTTTAATTGCAAGAAGTTTGGCGTTGGCAGCACGTTAACCAATTTTTGGGCTAAAGGTCGCACTATATTCACCTGAATAGGTTTCTAAATGTTTACACTATGAAGAGGTGTGTGCGCTAATACTGAACGATTCTTAGCATAGAAATTAAGGCAACTTCGCACAGGTGGTCCTATAGGCCTGAAAGAAGTGCGGTGTTTTTCAGCCTCCTTTGTTAATTTTTAGTTTTCCTTGTTTTTCAATTATTCCCTTTTTGGATATATCTTCCTTTTTAAATTTATTTCTATGTATTTATCCTTGTAAAGATTTCTATATATTTCTCGATATTTTTAATTTTTGCGTGATTTCTTTCTTCTAGTTCTTTGTCTCACACCCTAGTTATATCGCTTGCTTTCTCAGCTGCCTACATCCAATTCATGTTCTCCTTTTTATTTACACTTTTGTTTCTCTACGATTCTTCTTCTCTTATTCTGCTTGTGCCTTACCTTACTCTTTGTAATCCTCCTTTCTCACCTCCAAACGCTCATACTTCTCGTCCTCACCCCACTACCCTTTCTCACTCTTTGGCAGCCTCATCCTCTCTCTCTTTCTTCTCCTTTTATTTTAGCTTCTCCCTATTATTTTCCCTCACGTGCTTCCACTTCGTTTGTGTTTTTGGTCTGTCATTCCTCTCTCTACTTTTTACTCCTTTTCTCACTTTCCTGATGTTTATAACAGTCGCACTTTTTTTCCTCTCCTTCACCGTCACACCTACCTTACCAATCCCTTTATTATTTTATTATATTGCAAACCAGAGTTCTCACCACTTGAAGGGCGCAACCATCTACGCGTTACTGAGTGGGCTGCTCATTGCATGGAACGGACGACTACGTTACCTTTCAGTTTGTTCCTATCACTTGATGTCCGCCAGTGTTCGCTCATCATGAGCTATGACGTAGCTAGTTCACAGCGGCTACGCTGGCCTCGCCGATACACGACGGCTGGTTATGTATGCTTGCGCTGCACGTGGGTGCGAGAGTGAAAATAATTTGGTCAATACTGCCGCCCACGCCGGGCCTATTGCAAGCGTGGACACTGCCTTGTGCGAACCACGTCAGAATGACTGGGAGCATTCACATTATTTTATTATCAACTGTGGGGCTTGAGCGCGTAAACGCGGACAGCAGAGTTTATGTTCGACGAAACCGACCACCAGCGATAAATTTTGAACGTTCGTTGCCTTATGTGTAAATCCCGACGTTCCTTGCCATGTATCAGTTTTTCGACCGCCGAAGCCACGGATTCGGCGGTTCGCGGGGTTCGCGGATTTCGACGCACGGTGTAAATCGCTATTGCTGTAATCTGGGGCCGGATTCACAAAACTCACTTACGAAAACAGTTTTGCGCAAGAGAAATTTTGTTGCGTAAGTCGATTCACCAAAACGAAAAAACGTCGTAAGAGGCCATCGTTGTCACATCGGCCGCTGCAAATAAAGCGCGCTGTGACTGCCCGGGAACATGTCAGCGATGGTGATGCAGTTGCTATATTTGCTTACGTCACTGAAAAGTGCTCGTAAGTGGATTCACGAAGCGAAATTGTGCGTAAAAACAGCATGGCTGAGAAAAAATCCTAAGAGTGGTCCGGACCACTCTTAGGAACAATGTGGCTACTTAGAACCTGCTGCCGCGGCGGTATACTTTGGTGCCCTGGCTGGTTTTGAGTTAATTCACGCCCATTAAGGGCTGCCTGATGACTGCTGGTGCGTTTTTATTTCTTTCGGCACTTTGAGCTTCGCGTGTTGTTTCCCTTGTACGCAGTGGATGGTGTTGACAACCACCATCGTCCAATAAGTTCGTAGTCGCAGTAATTGAAGAATTCTATTGGGCGTCAATGGCATAAAACTACGCATGTAAAGATTTGTGGTTGGATGAAAACCAATGTGATGCGTGAATGGTCGGTGCATTCAAACGCGGCATGGCATAGGATCAACCTTATTTGTTATGTTGTTGTGTTGCGCCCCATCTCATCCAATTAAAAGTGTGACTCGAGATCCTTGCCTCATTGGTGGAAATTACGACCAAAGAGGTTAATGGGAGCACATTCTTTGCACGCTATTGGAAATAAAAATGAGAGGAAGTTTTCGATGAGTGGTTCATAAAGTTTGTGCTCTAGTGTACTTTCATTGGCTCTAACTGTCCAATGGTTGCGATCTCTGAAATACAGCTGTCGATACACTTTGGGACGATCTGGAACAAAGCGTACTTTGTAAACCAAAGCGTATTAGGGGTGCGCGTGATTACGCTTGGAACTACAAAAAAATCATGCATCTTCACCTTCACTGTTCAGACACCGATATGGACCGTGATAATATGGCAAGCAATCGGAATGAAATGACCCTAGTAACTTTGTATGACACCGAAAATATGCAAGCCCTCACGATTCTGGAGCAAACCTTGGCTGAATTCATCCCTGCGTCAATTACCAGCCATTTAACTTGGCGCAAGAACATCATTCAAAGGTAGAGCGAGCCACTGACATGTATTTTGTGCGACGCAGCGACCACTTGACCTGAGAATAATAGCGTTGCGAAGGCGAATCCCCTGTCGCATGCTCTGATCGAAGCAGACGACAAACGCGAGCAGACGACGGTTTGTCCGACAGGCACAGCTTGTGATTGGTTGTGAAGCAATACCCTCTACATCAGCTCACTCCGTGACGTTGCCAAAACACTTCTTTCATCTGGCACGCCTGTCCTGTTCGTCATATCACCCCCCTCGCACATAAGACAAAATTTTGTCACGCCGTGAAAATAGTGCAAGTACTTTCTAAGAGCTCTCTTATGTGCTGCGCAGTTGTCGAAAACAACATGGCGTCGTAAACAGCATATCGGTCGGTGCGACTTTCAGCAAACGCTTCTCGCACGAGTTACTTCAGCGTTTGACCGGATGTGTTGTGATTACAGCAGCTCTTTCGGTGCGTGTAAGCAGTGCGGAAATCTGTGGCAGTGCAATGGTGTACGGTGAAGCACAGCGAAGCCTGTGATCAAGCGGGGATCGGCGTCGATGTATCGACGGCAACTAGCACTCGAGAAGCCTGCAATGTGTGTTTGTGTGCCGGTACCAGTTCGTTCGCTTGACTTTCCAGTCTCTCAGTTGGGTGCTGTGCGACATTTCTGATTGACAGCGTTTTGACACGTTACGTGAGTGACCCCAAGTACGTACGGAAGCGTATGAACTACGCGCTCGGTTCTTGCTTCGCCACTAGTTAGCCCGTACGCTTCAATTTACTTGAGAGCAATGTACTCTTCGGGAGTGAAACGATGTTCGTTGTGAACAGTGGTGCTGTGTTGACGTTGCCAGACTTGTGAACAAGCTGTGCTCGTGTGACCGAAAATTGAAAGACAGCGTTGATAACTGTTTTGCCCTGCGAAGTTGTGGAGAAGCAGCTTGGCGCTTTTGTTTGTTAAGTCGTCACTTCTCCTTTTAGGGGCGAAGCTCCTTAGGGCGTGGGCTGTGCGTCCCCTGTATGTAGCCACCTCTAGTTTAGTTCTTGCAGTGTTCACTAGATGGCGGTACCATCCCCTGTATGTAGCCACCTCTAGTTTAGTTCTTGCAGTGTTCACTAGATGGCGGTACCGTCTCCTGTATGTAGCCACCTCTCGTTTAGTTCTTGTAGTGTTTACTAGATAGTGGTACTTGTAGCTGATGATGAAAAGATGCAAGATGTTATAAACTAGTAGCGGTACCTGTAGTTGATGAAAGACGCGAGATCTTATAAAATAGGAATGATGTCACATATGGCGCGTGTCATTGGTTGAAGGCAATCGTTCGATTTAGTGCGGCGACGTACGCTAGGGGGAGCGATGTAATAAAATCGAGTGGGCAAAATGTACAGAGGATTCATGGTTTACCAGGTTTACCTCCGGAGCTTCGCTTACTCATCATCATTCACTTCGTGGATATGGCGGCACTTTTTTGTGATAACCATAGTCCTAGCGCTGTGATGTGATCAACCAAAGCTGCGAGATGCTACATTCTGTTGTGGATCGTGTTACTTTGGAAGCGCGCCTAGACCGTTCTTCGGTAACAAGTTGAGAGTTCTATGTGGCAGCGAGAGCCCGTGAACGTCAAGCTTCCCCCCGGCCCCCAGAAAAAGCAAAGATTTCACCTGTGCCTTGCTTTGGATGAAGTTGTAGGCCAATATCGCCTAACTACAGGTTTCCGAGTTCGTCTGGCCATCGTTTTGCACGGCACTAGAGCCTTGACAACAGCCGGTCATGGCCAGTTCTTACACTTTATCAATGGACGTGCACGCCTGGCCAGCCCGTCATTGCTGTCATTGGCAGCTTCCAGTCTGCAGATGCCCTTTGCCTGTTGGCCGTACTTGGTTCCTTATGACACCGACGGCTACTAAATGCTGCCATCGGTGAGTCCACCTTGCAGAACTAAATTTCACCGGTACTCTAATTCCCGCAGTTCTATACCGTGTGCAAGTTTTTAAGCCCATCAGATGTAATGTTTCTCTATGGTAAGTTGAAACATGAAAAATTTACTACTACTGTTATATAGATACATATATTATGGAGCAAATACTTAAAAAGTTTTTTGTGATTTGATACAAGTGAGCTCTTGTTTGATTATGAGGTTGTGCCTGTCGATTGACCTCGTTTGATAGTTGGAAAGTTAATGTGAATTTATTTTTCAGGAGCCAGGTTGCACTTAAAAATTTATGTTATTTTGGAAAATTAGTTCTATAGACGATTACCACTGTGGTAGTACTATACTTCAGTAGGACATATATATTGTGGTACGTAAATTTTACATGAGGCTTCAGTTTATTTCAAAGTCACTATAGGAGATTTCGGTCACTTTAACGAAGTGATAGCTTCCTCAAATAAGTATTAGAAGTGAGTGCTTTTAATGATTGTTTTTAAATATCTCGTTTTTGGTTCTTCACAGATCGCAGAGATTGGTTTGTTAAGGTCCTGTGATGCATCGGTTGCACATTCTGGCACATCAGTCCTCATAATTACTTGGAGCACCTGTACAAAAATAGGAAGGACACGTTCTCCCTAACTGTGCAAGCCTATGTCACTGCTGGGATTGTTGTCATTCAGCGGATGTGGCGTGGAAGCATGCATGGCAGCCTTATCTGGAAGGACTGCGATCTGCTTGGGAGCTTCGAGGGCACAAAACTGCCTAACGGCTGGCTGCAAGGTTAGTTTTTCTTTAATACATACGATTACGTGAACACCACTTACTGTGCACAAATTGAAAACCCAAGCATGGTTGCTTTCAGTGGATACCTGTAATATTCTTACACATAATTCTTATTCAGCATTTATAAAAATAAATTGCAAGATAATTGAGATTGTTGAAAGCTGAAAGCCTGCAGCTTATGAATGATACTCCAATAATCTGAGACTCAAAAGCTTGTGCTTTAAAACGAGCACAAATACTTTGATTCCTTATTGAGCTCTCGAGCTTGTGACTCCCTCTGTGGATCAAGTGCTCAGGAAGGAAATAGCAAGTGGGTGAAAATTGCCTGGATGTTCACAACTTGCAAGGAGAAAGACCTATTGAGGAAGCCTCAGATGACATAGGGCCAGTAACTGCATCTTTTACCTAATGTAGCTTTTTCTCTCTCAGTGCTGTTGCTTGTATTTCAGCCGAACATGTTCACCACGATTGCATATTGATATATATTTTTCTACAAATTGTACCTGACCTAAGTATGCATTGTTGATCTCCAAAGGTGATGTTCAGTGTGTTTCAAAGCCATGGCTTCTCATTTCTCTGTCTGTGGCTAGCCTATTTCAGCAGCAGAGCGATGCAGCTAGCACACATGCAATCCAAGTCATGGAGCGCTCCTTTGGTGTTCTGTGCAGGACGCAGCATATCCATCCGGCAAGACACTGGTATTAACAATAATGGTGAGTGTTGGTGGCGCCTGTAGGGGCCCGTTGTGTTTGTTGCGTATGATTATTTCCCCTGATGAAGGGCATTTTTGAAAGGTTTTCTTTATTTAGAATAATAGATGTCAGCAACAAGCCCACTCATAATCCACAAGTTCTTTGTGCTTCTAGACTGCCCATTTGCTCCTATATGCAGTATGGTTAGCTGGCTATGTTAGACAGCCTTTAAGTTATGAACATTGGCTGTTGTGTTGTAATGCAGTCTAACTTGTGTTTTTTAGTGAACTTATTTGTGGTCTACTTCTCGCACCTAGTGTAAAGTCAAAATAGAAGAAACTCTATTGGCTTTTTATGCCTGTCAGAAGTTTCATGCCTTCATCTATAACATTGTAGTTTTGCTCTTGTATCATATTAAATATATTTTCCGTCTTCACTGTTTGTGTGTGTGTGTGTGTTAAGTGCCTGCGTGCCTCTACATTTACATGCCAGAAATCACAGCATCCATGGTCGCCAATGATAACTGTGTTTGCATTCTTTGTAGTACAAGAAGTAAAGCCATGGATGCAGTAATTATGTACTTAGTCGATGTATTCCTTCAGCGTACACTCATTTGTATAGCACCAATGATGCCATGAGTGTATAAGCTCTGGGAAGTGAATCTATGTGGATTATTTTATTTGGAAGGAAGAGGATCATCACTACTCCTAGTATATCTTAACAGTAGAGTTTAGTGCTTGGGTATTATCCCACTGCCTGTCCGTCCTTCAACAGTCTACTTATCTGCTGTGTAAGTGTAACTTTTTAAATGTATACTTTGCTCGGATAGGTTTGTTCATAATGTAATGCGAGTGACTTATCATCTATGCAGCTCTACTCAGACTAGAAATAAAAGTATTTATTTTTATATGTAGCTATAGCATGCATTCACCTGTGTTTTTCTAGGTGCCTGTACAATTGTTTAGCCCTACAAAAGTGCTGGTATACTCTAATATTGAATCTGGCATCTTGAAATAGTTTGTTAGTGGAAGTAAGAATGTGTTTACAACCAATATTACTATCCTCAGATGAACTGTGAAAACTCTGTGGAAATTTATTTACACTTTTTGAACTTCGTGAAGGCAAATGTTGCTATGTTCTTTTATTATGGTCCCTGTTTCATGCAAATGGCACATAATAACTCTGCAGTGGCATAGTATTAGTTGTTATTTTACACATATGTGCTGAGCAACATTGCAGTTGAGGCCAGCAGCAAGACATACATGCTGTGTACTGGAGCATCATCTCACATAGTGTACAGTCTTTGCCCACCAGTAAACTCAATATTTTTCAAGCAGACTAATAAACAGCTGTATGGGAACTGTGTTGATGTGCAAACTTTGAAGTCTTCTTGAGGAGTGTTTTTCATCATTTTTGTCCTAGTGAAGTAGCTACACAAGGCCACAACTGGTGGGAATGTGGTGGTTTCCTCTCTTCATAAGCACTCCTACCAGCTGCCTCAATATTAGCATGGGGTGAATTCACGAACTGGAAAAATAATTGGTCTTTGTTTTCTTGGCCGAAAGAGTCACTTCCACCGTTGAGCCACCACGACGCGCCAGAATGGAAACCTTTAGCTAAATAAAGTTGATTCTTCTTTCAAGAAGTGTTTTGGGGAAACGAAATGGCACCTATAGCTGTCAATATAAACACTGTTTGCACCGAGGAGCTAAGTAGCTTATAATTGTATTATTCATGTATTGTCTAGAACTTACTCGCGCTGTGCCAACTTTCAGCCCAAGTGTCCTAACATGCTTTGTTAGTGGGTTGTGAATGAGCCAAGCTATGTAAATAAACAGAGTGATATTGCAGACATGTACAAAATATTGATGCACAGCCCTTTTCTTTAGCATGACATTGTCAAGGGCTTTATTCTTGTGTTTTTTATAAAAACTGCTTGTCACTGGGCAGCAGCGGAAAACTATGCATCAAGCTTTTGCGAGATGGTTCGAGAAACACCGTGTTCAGACATAGCAGTGCAGGTGGATTTCTCTCGTAAGTTAATTTCTGTAGCATAATCAAAATGAGTGTATTAGAATTGTTGTTTTATAGCCATTCATTTTGATATTTACACCTGAGTGTATGTATGTATGTATGGGTGTACATATGTATATGTATGTATGTGTGTGTATGTGTGTATGTGTGTGTATGTGTGTGTGTATGTGTGTATGTGTGTGTGTGTGTGCGTGTGTGTGCATGTGTGCGTGTGTGCGTGTGTGCGTGTGTGCGTGTGTGCATGTGTGTATGTGTGCATGTGTGTGCGTGTGTGCATGTGTGTGCGTGTGTGCATGTGTGTGCGTGTGTGCATGTGTGTGCGTGTGTGCGTGTGTGTGTGCGCGTGTGTGCGTGTGTGCATGTGTGCATGTATGTACGTATCTTTTAAATGAGAATCCGTTTATCATTGGTGAGTAAGTTTGGTAATGATTTGGCTGAATTTGTTTCTAGTTATTTCTCTTTTGAGCCATTATACATTTCAATTTGTTTTGTACTGCATAAAATAAATGTAACCTTACAGAGAATATGTGTGTTCGAAGAAGTTGTTTCATTTACCAACCTACAGTCATGGGCAAGAAATGGGGTAAAATGGAACGAATCTGCGAAGATTAGTTTAGAGCATAGCTACTCTACATGGCATATCTCGTACACATTGCGTTGGTTGAATATGTCAATTTTAGCCTTTCAATTTTAATCAGAATAAGCAAGCTATCACCCGTGGTTGTATATGTGTGATATTTATGCATACTGTGATACTGGTTTGCAATTACAATTAAGGTCACAAGCCTAGTCAAGCTGAATACACGAATGTTGTCCATGCACCTTTCATCTGCACTGGAACTGTTGTTAATAATAAATAAACTTCAGTTTAGAAATTTATTCTAGTAACCAAAAGCAGGGTATCTCTTCATCACACAAATCAAATTTCCATTGTTCTGTTCCATTCTGGACAATAAAGAACCCTCTCAGCAGAAATCGATTAACTGCTATAGTTCACTTTAACCATTGACAGCGACATTACACTGAAGCGGGCAGCATGACAAATAGCGGGAGAGAAGACACAAACTAATCACTCTGTTTGCGTCAGCTCTAACTGTCCGTGCTCTTTGGTCTTGCTGCATGTGATGATGCCCACCAAATTAGCACGAAAGCGTGTCCCTACAAAGGCAGTCAACTTGGCTGCAAGCAGTTAGCTCACTGCATGTGTAGAGTTTCTTCAAAACACCGTGAAGACTGATTGCTGGTCGAATATCCCAACACGGGAAAAGTAATATACCAGGTATAATATCGGTATTTCAGCACTGGACACTTTTGCGATAAGAGAGGATGAAGGAGAAAATTATGAACCCTGAATTGTTTAATTTTTGAAGGAGCACAGTGCAGTGCTTTTGGGTCAAAAGGGGAGTGAAAGAAGCAAGTGCGAAAGCCTACTTCTCAAAACATTGGTACCCGCCACCACGCATAATGTCAGGCCGGGCAACCTCTTGAAAACAAAAAGTGCTCAGTGATTCTGCGAATCGAACCAAGTACCTCCTAGATTGTAGTTGAGCGCTGTAACCGCTCGTCCACTGCAGCAGTGCTTGCATTCACCCTATTGCTGATATATCGTCATTCCTTCGAATAAAGCCAAATGCAAAAACGTCCGGTGAAACTTTGTCAAAAATAGAAAAAATAGTTAGAATGCGTTTGCCCAAGGTTACTAGAAGATAGAAACCGCCACGTGTGACTGTATAACCATGCGCTATTTATTCTCGTACATTGATATCTGGGGTTTAACGTCCCAAATTCTCGTACATTGTCATGACGTTGGGATGGCCGGCTCTAACGTAGGCTACCTTCTCATAGTTTGCCAAATATAAATAAGAAAATAAAAATATATATCGGCCTGTGACAACGCTAATCAACTATTATGAGTTCACTGTCACTAGTGTCACTTTGACTAGATGAATACTCAGTTTGTTTCCATTATCGTTATTTAGGAAAGTTTTGGCTCATTAACTCAACTCTTCTAATTAGCATTGATTCTCACATCTAAGGACAGTCACACTTCATCTCGCTTTCTGAGTGGCTGTCACTCCCATATAACGCGTACTCCTCTTTTTTATGCTCTCGAAGCGTCCGACGCTGCTTTGCGGAGACTTTCCCTGACGTCTGCTGGGCCAGCAAATTGTCTTTATTGTCTATCGATTTCAAGCTTTCGCGAAGCCGAAACGAGAATCTCTCTCTGTCTTTTCGTCCTTTTCGCTCGTGTGATAACGTCTCTCGACCTGAAGACTCGTATACACGTCCCTTGCTTTGTTTGCGCACTCAAACAAGGCTGGACGAAATATTTGCACCGTGTTTTATGAAAAGCATTAGCACTGAGACACCTCCCGATGAGTCTCCTTCATTTTACGTAGACATATACCTAAGCGTAAGCGTATGCACGTTCTCGCATTCCGGCTTTATAAAAATTCTGCGGTGCATGGAACAAGCGAAATTGCGCTCACAATTTCATTTGATTACTGCTGTTATCTATTTCCGCACAATTCGTCTGCAGGCACCAAAGTCGCTCATGTGTCTTGTAATAAGAATATTGTAACAAAGGCTACCTTTGACTATAGGTACAAAACACCCTTACGTTCACCACTATACCGTGCTAGATGGCACCGAATTAGTTAAGTAGCAGCGCAGCTTTAATGAAATGTAAGGTAACTGGTCGCATTAAATAGGGGAAGACATTCGAGGCACACTTTCAAACATTGCATCGATTTATGTGTGGTTTCATTTATGTGGTGCATTTGGAGTGTTGTTTACTTGTACTTGGCGAGATAGTGCATGGATCGCTCGGTGGCTTAAGGCCATCGAGCAATTATTTTTTTTAGCTACAGTCGTTGATTAAAGGCGAGTGCTTGGCTTTGCACAGCCCACCAAAACGTCTATTACAACATACGCGGCATCCCGTAAGCGCTGTAGCAGACGCTCGCGGATATGAAACTTAGAGGCAGCAACTCATTGGCAATCATCGTATACTCTCGATGCTAGACGCTTTGCGTGCTACCTTGATATTATCGGCACACACTTCTTTGTTTCCTTGTCGTTTCATCGGCTATCGTGTGTCCTCCTTGCCCTTTTAAGTGCCGAATAAGTTAAATTCATACCCGCGTTATAGTAATCCCTCCAGATAAGAGAATTTTTGGCTAAGAAAATGCGTAGCCAAAGAGAAAGCTTTGTGAATTCAGCCCCTGACTTGCCCTTTCTTGACCACAATTTCAGCCAAAAAAGGTGTCATCTGTGACACGCTGACTTCTGCCTTTATCAACGTCACGACCACGTGCCAATAATATACGAGGCTATGCTAGCCTGTTCAAATAGTCGAAACTCGTATAGACGCCTAGGTGTGTTTGTAATGCGTAAATATGTACTAAACCAAACACTTTCGCGCTTCTTTTTTGTATGACAGTTATCGTCCCATGATTGGCGAGTTTTTGCAGATTACGTCATTATCAAACGTGCCTTGGTTGTTTTTTTTTCAATCTTCTCCGCACGCTGATGTTTGTGGGGATTTACGAAAAAAGTTTTCAATCCAGTTCGGTTAGCTCAATCCCGCTTTTTATTAGAATGCTTGTATGCCGTGTCATGCAAGACACAATGTAAAAATTTACTATCGGTGATGTTGTCCGCTCCGTAATACCGCTCATCATACTTTGATCTTCTAGGGCATGATGATGTGTTAAAACGTGTGTGCAAAATGTATATGTTCCATTTCAAAAATATTTTCTTACAATATGTATTCTGGAACACTACCTGTAAAATGTAAAAAATTGGCGAGAATAAAACGTACTGTGTGTCCGTCACCTAAAACATCTTTGATGTACTTCAAACAATAGATAATTGCTTAGTTAGCTGGAGTGTCTCTTCTTACGGGTGAAGCTGTTTAAGATCGGGCGATGTCTCCTCACCGGCCGTTGCCGTAGTTTGACCGGGGTCTGATAGCGGCGCTGTGGTTTCCTGGGGATTAAGGCCCCTGATTAAGGCCCCTGTATTAATGCCCCTGTACAGGGGCCTTACTGGGGATTGTTCCCGTTGTTGGATCTTTTTCCCCCCTTTGGATCGACAACTTGAAGCTTTGCGAGCGACGACAACACTGCGCTGCGACCCTGGCGGCAGGGTTTGGGCGAAATTGGGGACATGCGCGGTAGAAGGTGCAGATGATCTAGCCTGTTGCAAGGACAGCCGTTAGAGGCGGCCCGCGTGCGCACGCGTTTATCTGTTGGTGTCGTGAGCTTGGGACGCTGAACTTACTCTGCGAAGCTGTGTTTCCGTGGTGGTAGAAGAGACTTCATCGAACCGGAAGCAAGGTCCGAATTATCGCTGTACAACGGCACGGCATCTACCTGCGAAAGTGTACGGGTTTCCGGACAAGTACGAGATAGAAAGTACGCAAGCGTGGATCGCCGCACTTAAATGAATAAAGCAAATTCATTAAATGTATAAAGCAACTAATAAGCGCAGATTCCATTGAACATTTATCGTCTTGATGTTTCGCCGTTGTCATATTGATTAATCTTTCATTTCTTATTTTTAGTGTTCCTTTTTTGTATTTCAATTCTTTTTTCTTGTATTTCAAGTGTCTTGCGGGGGTATAGGCAAATGTTTATGCAGATGCAATGTGTTCTTACTTCTGTTATTTTTTTCTGACGTTGTCTTCATTGATTATGTTTTTCGTATTTCTTCAGTGTACATCTTACTTAGTTGTGACTTTTTCCTTTTATTTTTTGTGATTGCTGTTCATGTATATATATATATATATATACATATATATATATATATATATATATATATATATATATATGAGATATATATGAGATATAACAGACAGTCATGCCAAGGAATGTACAGAGGAAGTTATTAAAATCAATGGAATATAAATAAGAAGAAAGAAAAGTGGATGAAAAAATTACCAACTGTGAGCAGGAATCGAAGCTACGACCTTCGAATTACGCGTCCGACGCGTATAAATTGGCAGCAGCAAGCACAGGACCGGGTTAACTGGCGGCACATGGGAGAGGCCTTTGTCCTGCAGTCGACGTAGTCAGGCTGATGATGATGATGATGAACATGAACATGCATTTCAGAGATCATAACACCCACATCGTAACCAATTGGCAATGTAACTACTTTTTCAGTCCTAATAAATAATCAAATGCGTAATAAAATTCTATATTGAGTATTACGCAGAGTTTACCTTTTGAATTTACACAGCTGCAGTAAGCGCCCAAACATATAGCGTAAAGAAATTCTAAGGCTGACTTAAAGCCCTACATTGCAAGGGGGGTTCATGTACTGCAGAGGAGAAGTGGTGCTTCAAGGCTCCGTCACTAAGGCGGGGTACCAGTGCAGTCTGAATTCAAGTTCGTCGTAAAAATTTGAAGAATTAGCCATTGAGATGAAAAGTGTGCCCTGTCGCGGTGGTCTAGTGGCTAAGGTACTCGGTTGCTGACTAGCAGGTCGCGGGATCGAATCCCGGCTGCGGCGGCTGCATTTTCGATAGAGGTGGAAATAGTGTAGGCCAGTGTGTTTACATTTCCGAAGCCCTCCACTACGGCGTCTCTCATAATCATGTGCTGCTGCTGATGATGATATATGGTGTTTTTTGGCGCAAGGGCCATTCGATGGCCAAAGAGCGCCAGTTGATGGGACATGGGATGTGGAAAATGATTGTGATTAGCGGCTGTATAAGGGCCATAAAATTCCTCGCGGTAAGGCGGGTAGGAACATACAAGTAATAAAATCATGACCATGCCGTGAAAGGTGTGTGTGATGTGAACAGATGACAAAAGTTGGTGATAATAAAAGACGATGGTGGATATGTATGGCTTTAGCACAAGTGCCTCACTCGTTCGTACCCTTGCGTCCAAGGGCCGTGAGGCAAGTGCTTTCTTGTGTAGCCACCGCAGCGAAAACCTCTCTAGAGAGGTCGTGCTACAGAATGACCGGGTATATAATATGAAAACTATGAATTTCTTTTAAAAACGCTAACAACGATTTATCACTAAAAAGCGGGTGCCTACCGACGAACATTGCAGGGTGTAAAGGTATATGTTGTCGGTAGGGTAACGGAAAATGTTTTCTTATAGTGTCAAATTGTTTGCACTGAATTAAAATGTGAAGAACTGTTAGTTCTTCACCACATCTGTCGCACAATGGTGGATCGCCACCTGATAAAAGATATGAGTGTGTCGTGTATGTGTGTCCTATCCTCAGCCTCGTTAATGTTACCTGTGTATGACGTGATCTTGATACTGGTAGCCAATGGCCAAGGTGTGGCTTGATAACGTGTAGTTTGTTTTGTATGTGTGTATCCCACTTGCTCTGCCAGTAGTTCCTGAGCTTTCGTTTGAGAGACGGCTTAAGATCAAGGGCCGGGATTGATTTGGGTGTAGTGGCGGTGCTTTTGTGGAAGGATGCAGCAAGCGGATCCGCCATCACGTTGCCTTGAATCTCACGGTGCCCTGGCACCCAGCACACTACAACATGTTGGTTGAGTGTGTAGAGTGTGCATAAAATGGAGTAAACTGAGACGAGAACAGGGTTTTTTGTTTTTTAAGACTGTGCAGAGCCGTTACCACACTGAGGTGGTCTGTATAAATTACTGCTTTTTGTATTTGATATTGTTTGATGTGTTTAGCTGCCACAAGTATCGCGTAAGCTTCCGCTGTGAAGATACTTGTACCTGGATGTAGAGGGCCAGCATCCGAAAAGGAAGGGCCAACAGCAGCGTAGGACACAGAGGAGTTGGACTTGGAGGCATCTGTAAAGAACTCAGGACGTGTGTATTTGTGTTGAAGTTCCAGGAAGTATGTTCGGATATGCGCAATAGGCGCATGTTTTGTAACTTCTAGGAACGACACATCGCAGTCTATAATCTGCCACTGCCACTGTGGCGGGTATGCTGCAGGAGCCATTAAACTGTGTTCAAGTGACACTCCAGTTTCTTCAGCTAGACCCTTCAGGCGTACTGAGAAGGGCTGCCTCATCGAAGGCCTGTTTTGGAACAGAATGGAGCTCGACAAATCATTAATTGTAGAGTATGAGGGGTGCTTCTTGTCTGGTTTCACCTTCAGGAAATATACAAAGGACATGTAAGTTCTCTGCAGATGAAGCGACCACTCATTTGACTCAACATAAAGGCTTTCTACGGGGCTGGTGCGAAAAGCACCCGTAGAAAGGCGGATGCCCACATGGTGCACGGGGTCCAGCATCTTCAAAGCACTTTGAGTCGCAGACTGATAAACAACGGCCCCATAATCTAAGCGGGTGCGAATGAGGCTTCTATACAGGTTGATGAGACATTGCCTGTCACTACCCCACGTAGCACGTGACAACACTTTTATAACATTCATGACTTTTAAACATTTTGCTTTTAGATACTTGATGTGCGGTACGAAGGTCAACTTGTTGTCCAAGATTAAGCCTAGGAATATATGCTCCGCATTGACAGACAGACGTTGACCGTTCAGTTCAATGTCAGGTTTCGAATGCATGCCTCTCTTTCGATAGAACAAGACACAGGTGCTTTTTTGTGGGTTAAGTCGAAATCCGTTTTCATCTGCCCATTTGGAGACCCTGTTTAAACCCAGCTGAACCTGCCGCTCACACATTGCCAAGTTGCATGACTTGAAGCCAAGCTGAACGTCGTCGACATATGTGGAATAGAACATGTTGCGGGGGATGGAGAGATGCAAGGAATTCATTTTGATAATAAAAAGTGTGCAACTAAGTACACCACCTTGTGGCATGCCTGTTTCCTGGACAAATGTTTGGGAGAGAACACTGCCCACACGGACACGGAATGTTCGGTTTGACAGGTAACTTTCAATTATGTGAAACATTCTTCCGCGCACACCAAGGTGGGACAGGTCTCTTAGAATTCCAAAACGCCATGTTGTATCATAAGCCTTTTCGATATCGAGGAACACAGAGAGAAAATATTGTTTATGGACGAAGGCGTCTCTGATCTGTGCCTCGATACGAACAAGGTGGTCTGTGGTGGATCTACTTTCTCGAAACCCGCACTGAAATGGGTCGAGCAAATTGTGTGTTTCTAAGTAGTGGAGTAAGCGGCAATTGATCATTTTTTCAAATAGCTTACAGAGGCAGCTTGTTAACGCTATAGGTCTGTAAGTTGATACAGAAGAGGGATCCTTTCCCTGCTTCAAAATTGGAATTATAACAGCCTCCTTCCAGGAGGAGGGGATCACACCTGAAAACCATATGCGATTATAAAGAGAGAGGAGGGTTTCTTTAGTTTCGGAGGGTAGTTCCTTCAGCATCGCGTACATTACGTTGTCAGAACCTGGGGTAGATGTATTACAGCAGTTGAGTGCTGTTCGCAGTTCTGCTAAGCAGAATGGTGCATTATATGCCTCATTTCTTGGGGATTTTCTTTCTAACTTTTGTTTTTCAATTCGTGCCTTGTAATTCTGGAAGGATTCGGAGTAGTGTGAGGAGCTCAATATGTGTTCGAAATGTGTGCCAAGAAAGTTGGCTTGATCCTCCAAGCTTTCCCCGAGGCTATTTACTAGTAGAAGAGAATACGTTTGTTGGCCCTTAATTTTCTTTACCTTATTCCACACTTTTCCCTCATCTGTGTACGAGTTGATACTCGATATAAACTTTGTCCAGCTCTCTCGTCTAGCTTGTCGACGCGTTCTCCGTGCCTGCGATTTGACCCGCTTGAAATTTTCCAGGTTTTCTGCTGTAGGGGAATCGCGAAGCAACGCCCATGCTTTGTTCTGAGTGGCCCGTGCTTTCCTGCATGCGTCGTTCCACCATGGGACTCGCCGTTTAGAAGACATGCCACTCGTTTTGGCAATACATTTAGATGCGGCATCAAGTATAAAAGCTGTAAAATACGTGACAGCGTCATCTATGGTCAGGGCAGACAGCTCAGTCTACGTCATGTGTGTAAGAGTTCTATACCTTTCCCAATCAGCTGAGTCAATCTTCCATCGAGGAACCTGCGGGGGTAGTTGATCTTTGTTCGGCGCACTCAGGATGATTGGGAAGTGATCACTCCCATAAGGGTTTTTAAGAACGTTCGATTTAAAAACAGGTAAAAGGGACGGTGATGAAATGCTAAGATCTATGGAGGAGTATGTGTTGCTTGCAAGGCTAAAATACGTAGGCTCCTTCATATTTAAAAGACATAAACTAGAAGAGAAAAGGAGCTGCTCAATGAGACGTCCTCGCGCATCACAGTGAGCATCGCCCCACAGGACATTGTGTGCATTAAAATCACCTAGAACCAGAAATGGCTCTGGGAGTTCATCTATTAATGATTCCAGATCACGTCTGTGTAGCTGTTGATGCGGTGGTATGTACACAGAACATATGGTAATGAGTTTGTTAAAAAGTACAGCTCGAATGGCCACTGCCTCCAGGGCCGTTTGGAGCTTCAAATGCTGGCATGCTATACTACGATCGACTCTAATGGCTACACCGCCAGATGGTACGACAGGATCCTCCCGGTCTTTTCGGAAAATAATATATTGTCGTAGGAAGTACTTGTGCTTAGGAGTTAAGTGCGTTTCTTGCACACATAGCTCTTTCGCGTTAAACTTACACAGAAGTTCTTGGACGTCATCTAAATTTCTAAGTATTCCCCTTACGTTCCACTGTATGATTTTGTCCATAGTGGAAAAAAAGGGAAAAAGTGCTGTGTGCAAAGAAACGGGGATTAACTCATTTTACAGGGCCTTTGTCAGGCCCTGTAATCGGCGTTCTGGCCTTTTTGGGGCGGTAGAGCGAAGCTCGCCGCTCCGTCGGCGCTTCCTGCGCCGTTTGGCTTGAACTGGTGTCCATAGCCTCTTGCGAGGCACTGGACACCCGCTCGAAAGAGCGATCTGTGCGTCGCTTAGACTTCGCCTCGATCGACGAAGTCTTTGTCCCCACTGAGCTGGGGATTGATGGAGCCCCCTTGGCCTCGTGATTGCCCTGGCTGCTGCCAGAGCTTGTAGAGGTCACTGGTGTGGACAGGCTGAAAGTGGGCAGGGCAGCGCTGGCTGCTCCTGCCGCAGTGGCGTGTGGCATTGGCCTCGGCACGCTAGGCGTGGTCCGGGCAACTGCCAAGGGCCTTTGTGGTGCCGCCCCTCGTTGCACCACTTCGGTAAAAAGTGTTTTTAGTGCTAATGATAACGAGACTCGTTGTCTTGCTTCTCTGAATGTGATATTTTCCGTAACTTTTATAGTTATTATTTCTTTTTCTCTTTTCCAGGCTGGGCACGCTCTGGAGTATGCGGGGTGGCTACATTTGCAGTTTGCACACAGGATCTCGTCATGACTACATTCATCAGCACTGTGGCCGGTTGTGCCACACTTAGCACACATCAGCTGTCCTCGGCAGCTCTGGGATGCATGACCAAATCGCTGGCATTTAAAACAACGCCTCGGGTTTGGAATGAAGGGTCGGACATGGAGTTTTATATAGCCAGTTTCGAGAGTCTCGGGTAAAGTGGTTGAGTTGAAGGTGAGTATCAAGTGCTTTGTTGCTATTTCATTGTTGTTACGTCTAATTTTGATGCGCTGGACTTGTATTACACCTTGATCCTTCCATCCATCAAATAGCTCTTCTTCAATCAGTGCCATCAAGTCTTCGTCCGATACCACGCCCTTCACTGTATTCATGGTACGGTGTGCGCTCACAGAGACAGGGATGTTACCAAAGGCCACGAGGTGCGAGAGTTTATTGTACTGTTCCTTGTCTTTTAATTCGAGAAGCAGATCTCCACTTGCCATCTTCGTGGCCTTATAACCGGTTCCAATGGTCTCTCTCAAGCACTTGGCCACAAGGAAGGGTGAGATTGCTCTAGCTTTTGTAGATGATTGTTCGCAGTGGAGGACATGGTATTTTGGAAAAAGTTTCTCTGTTTTTGGGCCAAAGTAGGAATGTTGCATCGGTTCGTACCCTTTTCGAAGCACGATCAGTTAAAGAGGGGGTCGGGGATCCCATGAGAAAATGTGTATTTTTCGGTAACGGCGCCTATCACCCACCACGGAGTCCAACGAGGGGACGTGGCAGAGCATGTGGGCATGTCTGCGCAACGCCAGCAGTACGCAGTTACTATAACCCAATATGGTTTACCCTAGTTTGGATAGCCACACAAGGTTAACCCTTGCCGCCAGGAAAAATTGGAAGTAAAATGAAGTGAGGAGAAGACAGGAAAGATGTAAAGTGAGAACAAAAGATGAAGATATAGGGAGAGAGAGATAGGAAAAGGCGACTGCCGATTTCCTCTGGGTGGGTCAGCCCAGAGGTGCCGTCTACGTGAAGCCGGGGCCAAAGGGGTGTGTTGCCTCTGCCGGGGGGCCTTAACGGTCCAATCACCCCGCGTCGGCTCAACCCCCCGGATCCCCTTTTCCCCGGACACGGCAAAGCCACGCACGGCTAGGCGTGGGAGGGAGTAGAAACTCCCCCGTTAGCTCGGGTCTGTGGTGTCGCTACACACCAAACGCCTACTTGCGCAGGCGCCCCTGCGGGTAATCATGTGCTGGTTTTAGGACGTTTAATCCCGCATATCAATCAAAATCAAACCAGATGAATTGTGTGCTTGAAGAGGGCGTCGAATCTGCCTTATAGTTCTGCATACTTATCTTCCAGAAACGGTGTAGTCCAATAATGAATGAATGAATAAACTTTATTTAAAGTCCAACAGTTTTCACAGGGTGAGGTGGGGGAAAAGGGGACTAACCCCTCTCCCTTCTCACCTTCCGTCGATTATGATAGCGGTGCCTCAGGTGACATCGTGCGGCACTTTATCGAGATATAAGCTAACATAAGATAACGAACAGCCCTTTCGCAAAGGTCGTTGAAGAGCCTCTAAGAAAAAAGTGGTGTCCTTGCAGCTCACGAATCAATGCTCTGTTGTTTCACGTACATCACAAGAAAGCACTCCACCGAGAACGCGAAAATATCTTATTTTTCAACCAAGCTTTTACGGGTGGTTTTTCGTAATGGGGTTTAGATAAGAACGTTTTTGAATTGCAAGATATATGCATTCCGCGAAATTGTTGAACAAATCATGACTCGTTTGATGAGTGATACCATGGACGAGGTACAAGCACTGATTCTAAATACTTACATTGTGTATTGCACGGCATACAAGTATTCTATTTATTAGCAAGTTTTAATAAATCCACCTCGAAAGTAAACCCTGCATAAATCCTCCCAAACACGCGCGTCCTCCCTAGTTTCAAGAAACAACCAGGACACGTAAGCAATTAACAAATGTAACCTGCAAAGAACGCAGAAATGATGGGGTGAGAACTGTCACAAATAAAGATGCATGAAACTGTGTGTCACGGGAACGTATGTAATAAACCTACCTTTCTAATGCGCCGATACGAAAATTCAGGCTACCCAACACCATGACCAAAGCATAGCATTGTTTCCTGAAGTATATTATAGCAAGGGGATGGGAAAGGGAGACGAGCACCGCCAGGAGAGCTGTGAAGGTGTGGAGGAGAGAAAGGATGGAAGAGTGTGAACGATAGAAAGACTAAAGAGAAAAAAATCAAGAAAAAAGTTAAGAAAACAATGAAAGGCAGAAAAACAAGTTACGAGGAAGCAAGAGAGAAAGTAGAGAATGAGAAAGAAGAAAAATAAAAAGAGCAATAAAGAAAGGCTGGCAATCAAGCAAGGAAGAAAGAAAAGGGAGCGGAATGAGAAGGATAGATGTAAGGAGACTGGAAAGGATGACGACGGAGTGTAGATAACGGCAGAGACAGAATCGGCGAGAAAGAACTGGAGAGAAACAAGCGTATAAAGTGAAAGGAACGGAAATAGATACAATCGAACAAATAGTTGATTGATTGATTGATTGATTGATTGATATGTGGGGTTTAACGTTCCAAAACCACTATATGATTATGACAGACGCCATAGTGGAGGGCTCCGGAAATTTCGACCACCTGGGGTTCTTTAGCGTGCACCCAAATCTGATCACACGGGCATACAACATTTCCGCCTCCATCGGAAATGCAGCCGCCGCAGCCGGGATTCGAACCCGCGCCCTGCGGGTCAGCAGCCGAGTACCTTAGCCACTAGACCACCGCGGCGGGGCAATCGAACAAATAGTGTGTGTGGGAAAGGAAAGAAATGAGAAGAAAAAGAAAAGAGCAAAAAAGGAAGTATTTATAGCGACATAAATAAATACGCAAAACAATGCAAAAAGGAGGCAAAGCGGGCAGAGGAGAAAAATAGAAATAAATAGGAAAGTAAAAGACATAAACAAGACAGCGCATCTCAGAACTTCAGTAACTGATACTGCAGAACTGCATCACACCGATGCTGCAGGACTGTATTATTTTTATGGGGCTTACGCTACAAATAAGTAGCATCCGCACGCAGAACATAAACTGTTCATAATGAAAACATTCAGAAAGGCACCTAAGTAGCTGTGGTGGTACGCTTTGTGCAAAAAAAAAATGACCCAGATGCTGCTAAAGAAGAAAGCCATTACATTTTCTAAGAAAATAGGGTAGATACTTGCAGGCACAGAAAAACTTGTGCAGTATTCCACACTGCACGTTAACTAACAAAACATATCTAAAAGAAGCAAGACAATAAATATGACGCATTTTTCCTGGCAGGCTTAGCAATCATGTGGTCTTGTGTCGCACTTCAGAAGTCGGCACTTTGTTGGACACGCTTTGCGATCCTCCGTTTTCCGCATCAATAATGCAGCCACTAACGCAATCTCAGATTCCCGCTCCAGGTAAACAATTCACAGCATCCTCCACGAGTTCACCTAAGATGACTTAAGGTGAAAGACGAATTTGACTTCATGGTCGATTATACAGATAACTCTACCAAATCGAACGCGCATCTTCATCGGTGGTTCCGCATTAAATTTTTTTGGGCGCCAGTGACTCACTGCACTATTCGCTAGATGAAGGAGTACGGAGGCTTGTTCAAACAGGCGGCACCCGTGCACGTGGGCTTGTCATGATGTATCAGGCCAGTTAAAATCCTAAAAGCATTCATTGACAGAGCACTAGTATAAGTAATCTTGTTCCTTTTTGTTGGCAGACTCATGGTGTCTTAATTCTGTGCGTGCGTTGATGCCTCTTTAGATTTGACGATTTTGCCGATGAATAATCACACATCTCGCATGTATATGGCCTCTCATTCGTATGCGTGCGTTCATGTACATAAAGGTTTGAGAGGCTTTTGAAATACTTTGTGCATGAAGGACACTTGAAGGGCTTCTCGCCCGTGTGAAGGCGTTGATGTGACACGAGACAATTCTTCCGTATGAACGATCGACCACATGTGCCGCATTCGAAGGGCTTCTCGCCTGTATGTATGCGGTGGTGATTCGCGAGATCAAACGCCTTTTTAAATGCTCTGCCACACGTTTCGCACTTGTGGCCGTGATTCCCCAATATTTTCTTGCCGCGGCTGGAGTCAGCGTCGGCAGCGCCGATGCCTTTTCGTTTGTTCCTTTTCGCGGAGCCAGCAGGATCCCTGCGAGTGATCAAAAAGCAGAATCATACGTTGTGTATGGAGCCCTTTTTGCACGTACAGCAGGTTCTCCTAAGTGATATAAAAAAAAGGTGAAGCGAATGTAGCTCGCATTGAGGGCGTATACGTAATGTTATTCGTAGCTTAGATAATTGGCAGTTATCGATAATTACTCTTGTTTGGCAACATTTAAGGAATGGTGTATTTAGCTAGACGCCACGCTAAACGCTGAGCATAGCACAAATTTCTAACGGCATGGATGCAAAACGTATTGTATGTATCTTGGAGTACCGATTACTTGCATTGAAAATACGCAATGTAAAGCGCGATGAATGCAATTTCTAGGTCAAAACATGAATCGGAATTTCGGTGTGGTTTGAACTTTCTAATTGGAAGTCTAGAAAGCAATGTGTCAAGGTGCGCCGTCAGACGTACAAGTATAAGCACATACAACGATTGCATGTTTCGTAGTATTTAGGAAGCATCTTACATAGAGCTGTTTATGGCGATAACTTCTAACTGAACTTCGTGCAACCATAAAATATTGAGAACTTATTTTAAGTGACTGTGAGCTGTTACGTAGGCGCATGCAGGAAACATTTGAAGCATAACGCAATTCTGGACGCAGTGAGCAGTAATGATTTCAAGGTTTCATAACCCAACCAAATTACTCGTAGATGAATAACTATCGTTCATGTCAAAGTGAAAGCGCTTTCAGGGAATCACGGCTGTTTGCTCCACTGTCAGTTAAATTGAGGACGAAGCAGCAAGCAATGGAAAGGAATATGGTAGGTGTCACCTTAGGGGGCAAAAAGAGAGCAGAGTGGATTAGGCAAAAAGAAACCGGGGTTAAGGATATCATAGTTGAAATCAAGAAGAGGCAATGAACATGGGCCGGGCATGTAGCGCATAGACAGGATAACCGTTGTTCATTAAGGGTAACTAACTGGATTCCTAAAGAAGGCAAGTGGGTTAGGGGGAGACAGAAAGTTATATGGGCAGATGAGATGAAGAAGTTTGCGGGTATAAAATGACAGCAGCGAGCACAGTACTGAGTTGGCTGACGGTACATGGGAGTGGCCTTTGCCCTGCAGTGGACGTAGTCAGGCTGCTGCTGCTGCCGCTGCCACCACCGCCAATGCTGCTGCTGCTGATTATGACAGAGGGAATCAAAGTGTATGCTTGCCCCGCATTGAAGACAGGTTTCCGCACTACACAACGAAGAATGTTCTGGAGCTAGTGATACTCGGTGTATCTGCTTTGAGGTTGCAAATTTCTACCGATTTCCGGTATCTCTAAAACGCTCCTTGGACAATCTCTGGATGTGAATCACGGCAAGGCTTACGTAGACTTAGCCACTCCAAAGTTTTGGCACAGCAGGTGAACTTAGTACGTACAAATATAATAATTAGGAGGAAGGAGCCACAAAAGCGAGATTCCCATTAAGTGTACTTACAGAAAAAATAATTAGTTGCCAGGAAAATATTGGTACCGTTGCGAAAAAAATGCGGTAAATATACCACTTTGTTCACACAAGCCCTATCAATAGTGGTACACTGCATCAGTTTAGCCCCTTATGAATTCGTTATTCAGCGTGGTTCAGAGAATAATATTGATATACAACAGCCGGTACAGCCTTGCTGCATGAAAGAGACTGACGACGTCGCTTGCTGGTTGTTGATGAACTGTCGCCATCTCGTTCGCCGAGCACGGTCCATCGTATATAGTTTAATAAATAAGTTACTCGTAACATGATTGGTGGAGATGGACGACTCCCGTACCTCGATGGAGACGTGCAGCGGTCGCAACACCGGGGACTCTTCGGCTACTTCAACTGCCAGCGCCGCAAAAAGCCATCAGGTGGATTAATTCAGCCAATCGGCATTCCAACTGAACCCTTTTTTCGAGTTGCTTGGCCCATTCCCGATCTCCAGCACAGGCAACAAATGGATTGCTGTCGCCACTTACTATGCAACACGGAACGCTATCACACGAGCACTTCCGACGAGTTGCGCAACTGATGTGGCGGAATTTCTGGTATACGATATTATTTTAGTACACGGAGCTCCACGCCAACGTCTCACTGACCGGGGCCTTACATTCCTATCAGCTGTCGTTCATGAAATCCTGTGCTCTTGCTCTGCCAAGCACAAGTTTGCCACTTCGTACCATCCGCAAACGAACGGCCTTACGGAGCGCCTCAACCGCACCATAACCGACATGCTTTCTAAATACGTAGCGGCCGACCACCAGGACTGGGACGTTCATTTGCCATTTGTGACGTTCGCATATAATTCGTCACGTCACGACACTACCGGCTATTCGCCATTCTATCTTTTATACGGCCGAGAACCCGCCCTATCCTTTGACACCTTGCGGCCCTCGGTCACTGAGTATGCCTGCGAAGTCATCGCGCAAGCCGACCACGCAGCCAACTCGCCCGCAGCCGTCTGCATGTTGATGAACTGTTGCCATCTTATTCGCCGAGCACGGTCGATCGTAAATAATTTAATAAGTAAGTTACTCTAAGCGTTATGATGATTTTGAAACGTTCACCGTAAATATGCATGATCTTACAAGCTAACGCTTTTACTTTGGACACGTTATGTAGAAAATTGTCGCTGATGAGGCGTTGTCGGCTAAATATATGTTTGCATGTTCAGAGCTGGCGGTGTGCCAAAGACTTCAGCCCTGGGGGCCAACAAGACCAGACATGGCCACACGCGGGACCGAACTTCGGCCTTGACGTGCAAAAGCGCACCTCAGGCTTGTCATCGTCCTGCTCTGTTCTTGCTGGGAGCTGCCTCCGCCCCCACTTAGTGTACAGATGAGTTCTTCGGCAGAGCCATATTTAAACCAAAGATACTAGATGCGTTTCCTTTCAGTTCAGCAACATCAATGATGACAGCATTTCACACACTGCTCTTACCTTGTGCTGTTTCCAGCGGATGCACCTGCCTTGTCTGCACGGCTTGTGCTGGGGACTGTGTCATCGCAAGCAATGCTACTGGACGTCGAAAGCAGCAAAACGGCCTTGTTGTCGGTCGTCTGTGTACATTCTGAAATTAAAAGTTTCTGTTCACTCTGTGACACTGATCACGTGGCTGTAGCAATGAATAGAAAAAAAATCGTTAAAGCGATACCTTTTTCAGAGAAGTTGTTGACATAAAGGAACCCAACGACGATGCCACCAACTCAATGAATGTCTTTTTCAAAATGCTAACTATGCAGCAAGAAAGCAGAAATTATAACCTTCGAATAGATCGAGCTGGAGCTACTGAAGCTCGTGCAGCATAGCATTTCTAGTATCCTCTGCAACATCCCGTTGATTTGTTCAACCTGTCGTTCAGCCTTCTTTTTTCTGCTTTTTGTCCTACTATACTGCAAATCTCCGATTACGCGTGCAATAGGTTCTTTCAATAATTACATAAACATCAGGAAAACTGTGTTTTGACTATCCGAAGAACCCTACGTTATCGGCTTGTCAACTCAGGTGGTCTTCGCAGTGTTGGCTTCTGGGCGTCCATTGCCGCTGTCATTGTTGATCAGAAACAGGTACGCACCACGAAAAATGTTTATATCCCACTAATATTATTCGGCACGTACTATACATAGTTAAGGGTTCATCGCTTCTGCCTAAGAGACAATGCTTGGCTTTGTAGCGTTACCCAAATCTACGATGAAATTTACCGAAATGCTCACGTTTTTTATATTAAACGAGAGTCACAAACACAGCAAGAAAGAAACCTAATTTTTCTCTAACCATTTCGCTAAGAATATATGAAATTCTTCGTATTGTGTACTTGAAAATCGTTTTAGGTTTAAACAGAAATGCATTCTAGTGCTATCATAGTGTACCAACACTGTATAAAATGGAAATACACAGATGAGCATCGCACCTGTATATAAGAATAGGGGATAACACTCAAATTGGGTTCTTCGGGACAATTTAGGGTGAGTCAACGGAAATAGTTGCCGCACTTACCATAGGCGACAGCTGTGCCACCATTGTGGTCGTTGGCAGCTTTGATATCTGCAGAGAAGTTGGCATCAGGACTCCTGGAGGCACAAAACATTTTCATCTTGGGTGACGCAGTGCCAATGATAACATAGTCATGAAACTATTGTACAAAAGAAGACAAAGCACTAACACGAAAGCCAAATCCACTACATCCAAGCCTATGTGAAAGTATAGAGTACAAAATGCATTAGCAACTGAGCTTCATCGATGCCAATACATCTATGCATTGCCCCATGGGCTTTGCTGTAAATTATGGACTAAGTTGTTTACAGGCAAAAATGATAAAGCTTCCTTAGAATGTAAACGCTTAACAGTGCATATGTATCTTGACCAAAACACACAGGATATACCTCAGTTATCATAGGGCTGCATGATTTGCATTGTTAAAAGGCTTTATAACCACATGGGATGACAATGTCAGGGCCACTTCCTTCGTAACCTATAGGTACAATAGTCGAGAGCTGTGGGTAGTGTCCAAGCGCTATACTCCATTGCAGCACTCCAGAAAGCTACCTGGAGTTATACTGAGGTGGTAGAGCAGGCTATACCACGAATAGTATAGGTTCCGTTCCCTTCTTATCGCAGTCATTTTGTCTTCATTTTGGCACTAGCGAGGTCGTTTGTCACTCATCCTCCATGATACCGCTCCCGATTCTTATTTCTCCATATATCGTGTCGGCCCCGTGCAAATCTCAACTGCACTAGTCGGATAATGGGTGGGCTTTACATACCAAGACATTCATTCAACTGCTATTGTGCATAACTAGATAGATTTGTAGGTATGCACAATATTTATTGCCAGAAGAGAGAGACGGAGCACTCGCACAGTGAATTGTCGCTTTTCTTATACAAAAAAAAAACGTCAAAAATTGGCCTTTGCATATGAGCCTTTTTGTATCAGAGAAGCGTGTGATCAGAGCGTCCGTGCTCTGGCACTGGCAGCGAGCAGTAAATGTGTGCATACCTAAAAAGGAAATCTGGACGTTTAACTGTTTCGTTTTCACAATAGTAAGTATAGGTATGTGAAGAGTGCAGAAGAAAAAGTGGCATTAATGGGGAAGGGGAAGGAGTTGTTGAAGGTATTTTTTTTCCGAGTAGGGTCGCCTCGTACGTGGCTTGTGAATTTCTTTTTCGGGATGTAATTGATAAGTCTATCTTTAGCGCAGTGTCCTGTCTCTTGCATCAAACTGTACCACCATTTCAGCCCTAATCGATTATGTCTCCATTCAATATACGCGAACTAGAGAAACTTTGACAGAATGATTGTACCCCTGTCACTCTGCAAACAGCTATTGGAATTGTTTTTTCCCTTAGTAGTAAATTTCAGACGGCTAGTTTGCGAATGAGGGCCCGCCATTTTTCAAGGAAACATTGCACTTGGTACGCTCTGAATTAACAACTTCTGAGTAAATGTCATGTTTACGCAGCTTATCTTGAAACATGGCAATCTTGTTAAATCGTCAGTCTGGCTAAAATAAGGCTACCTAGTATCGCAGTGGCCAAAAACATTACCACGCATAAGTTGTAGGGGATATGTAAAAATGGTGTTGCAAAAGGGATCAGATTTGGTGGAATGTTTTGTCAAACTAAAACATGTATGGGAAATCTGCTTACTTGTTCAGGAGGGAAGATAGATTTTTTTGGTTTCTTTTCTGACACGTTGCGTAATGCTGCCCGACAACAGGTCAGTGATACATATAAAGCACCATCTAATGTTAGATCAACCATTCAATACTGCGGAATACGTAAAAAGAGGACGAGGCTTAACAATCACTGATATGTATGCAATGGTCATCACACGTGCGGTTTCATCGAACGGACTGCGCAATAGCCAGGCGCCCACCCTACACCCGCTGCACAGCTGCTTCAGTGCTTGTACTCGGTTGTGCTGTGCCACTGCTGTTGGCTGACGTCATAAGACACGGTCTTTCTGGTTCTAATGTTTCTCTTAGCCGTAGTCCACTTTCACGACTGCTGAATACAAAGGTATGCAAAATCTTTAAACACACGGTGTGCACTACGACATTAAATCGCCGCATATCGAATTTTTCGGCATAGCGCAGGCGACTGTCGAGTTGACAACCGGATATTTACTTTTGTCTTAGACCGAGCATTGCTGAATCCTCATCTCTGCAGTATATAATTATTGCGCTTTATTCGCTCCAGAGACGTCGTAAGGCTAAAAATAAGCGCCCGCTGATTCTCAGAAAAACGGAAGAGCGAGGCTATCAGAGACAGGCGCGTCGTAGCCAGCGTTTGTGTGCATTAAGAATTGCAAGTGTTCGAAAAAAGGTCACTTTGCATCTTGAGTCGAGCTTGCCTTTTTTGTTTCCTGGGCCATCTTGTGGGTACCACTAGCATTCGTTAAATATCGCCGCAGCTGTTTTTTATGGGCCATGCCCGTTGTTATAGGTGACCACTTCGGAGATACTTTGGGGACGTATGAATAAATCAAATGTTTTCACAAGAACCTCACCTGGCATAGTCTTGACAGGCGGCCGACTGGTGTGTTTGCCACGGTATTCCGCAATCGGCAGCGGCAGCTACTCGCAGTTTCTCTTCATCGACCATGTCCTTTCTTCAACTTGGGCTCTTCGCAGGCGCTGGCCACGGTTCTTAAGGCGCGGGCAGACATCGACTGATCGACAGTGTAGTGGTGCACCCTGTGCCAAATCAGAGGCATTGCGCCGAGACTGGACAAGGCACAAGCGGTTCTTTGCATGCTCCATGTCCTAAGAAATCACTGTCGTGAAGGTATCTTTTTGTGTTATTATCACAAAATGTAACACTCTGCATTTTCAACATGCTCATATAGCGACTATAATCAAGTTATCGCCTGCGATATCTATGTTTACAGAGACATTTCCGCCAGTAGTTTCGAGTCAATCAGTAAGGAGTTTTTTTAGGGCTTATTAAATTCACTATGGAAGAAGTGACAACATGGTCACTTCCATCTTTTTGCTGGTCCCGTATTAGCAAGATGGCTGTGTGGCAAGCCTCGAGAATTGTGTGCCTATGATTTTGGGAGCTCTTTTGCACTTCAATAAGTGCGACAAGAACGCGCATAGAAGTATTAAAAAAATGTGTTGCACGTTTTGGTGAAAAAGAAAGAGTGTTATGTGACAGTTATCCAATCCACGAGGCATGCAAAGACGCGTCTGCGCTGTTTGATGTATCGACAACGTGGTCTAGTTTTGGCACAACATGCACTACTAAACTGACGCTTGCTTGACGTTGGTTGACCCTTTTGCTATATAGTGCTATGTTTCAGTGAAGTGCGCATGTGCTGTTCCAACATTTTTGAAAATAAACACGGGAGCAACGTTACGAAAGCGCGTAGATCTCGGAGCTCTCATAGGTCTGTTAAATGGCAGTACAGCGACGGTGGTAGCAAGAGCTTTCGCTCATGCGCTGTGCGGCCAGGATGCAAAAACTGTGCCATTGCTCGCATTGCGTCAGGCTACCTTGCACGTGTTGTCTGCTGCCCGCGAACGGCAGTAGGGAAGCCGTGTGCTTCAATGTATTTCCAATTACGTTGCACAGTCGCGCAGCGGTGGTCTTGTGGCTAAGGTGCTCTGCTGCTAACACGCTGGTCACGGGACCGAAGGCCGGCTGGGGCCGCTGCAATTTAGATGGAGGCGAAAATGCTTTAGGCCCGTATGCTCAGATTTGGGCGCGCGTTAAAAAACCTCAGGTGGTCGAAATTTCCGAAGCTCTCCACTACGGCGTCTTCAAGCCGGCCCTCCGATCTACCAACCCGAACTGTATTGACGACAGAAATCAATTAAAGTGTTATGGAGCTTTGTTTTGGGGCAGTCTAACTGAATAAGCAATAGTTTTGCCTCGGTACGCCTTTCATTTGTTTATTTTTTTCCGCACGTCTGCTTACGTCTCTGCTTTTTTTGTATTTGTTTCCAGTACCCTTATTGTAGAGTAGCGAACTGGATACTACCATTCCGGTAACTTCCCTACTTTTCTCTCATTTTATAATATGTGGCTGTGGCACCAGCCTTATATTAGAAATACCATCTACGCCTATGACGATGGAAGCATTTTGTATTTATTCGGCGCAGGCTCGTTTTTCCACACGCGACTTAGAGGATTCACATCATGGAGCTGGCAAAAGCGTCTACGTGCGCTTACCTAACTCTGCCTCAGCCAACTGAAATAATCAAACAGGTCTGTGCACCTTCGTAAGATGATTACAGATGAGTTCTGGAATAAACTTCCAGCCATTCGTTACCTTTTTACATACCTAGAATTTGACGTATTGTGAGGCAGGCCGTAGTGGAAGGGTGCAGAAATTTTGACGATCTATTGTACGCCAGACGTTTAGCGCACAGTCCACTAGCCTTGAGGTTTTAGGCCCTATAAAAATGCGACTGCCACGACGGGCAGCGAACCCGTGACATTTGTGTCGTCCCCAAAGCATCGTCCCTCCTGTAACGCCAATACAGACTCTGCTGTTCCTTCGTTTGCAAAAACGATGTTGTCATATGTAGTAAGATCTGCTTCTGCAGCTGGCGTAACGCACCACAAAACTCGTAAGCATGCCTGTGAGCGCTCTCACATTCCCAGATAAACCAAATTAGCGATACATTCAGAGATTGGCCCGCCGTAACTCGAATTTTATCCACATTAACTGTTAACAGTGTTGTGCAAGAAGCTCACAATGCGTTACCTTGAGTCGGGTTTGAATTTCTTGTTTCTTGAATCACTGTGCAGCGGTCACCAGCTTTACTCGTTAAAAGTATGCACAGCTGTTCTTTAGCGGCCACGCCCGTTGTTGATGTAAGGGGCCACTTTGGAGAAATTATGAGGACGTATGAATAAGTCAACTTTTTTTTTTTACAATAAATCTCACCTGGCATTGTCTCGAACCATGAATGCCTGGTATGTTTGCCAGTGCTTTCCCCTACGAATAATGAAATACTGTGGCAGCTTTTCTTTGTCAGTCATGTACCTCAATCAACTTGAGCCCCTTGCAGCCATGGTTTGAAAGCCGCGGACAGACATCGATCGAGCATCACTGTTCGGTGAATCACGTGGAGAAATAACGCACGCTGTCGAGACACGATCCGGCGCACGCACTGCTTTCTTTGCATGCTCCATGCCTCAAGAAATCTTTGTCACGTAGTTATCTTTTTTATTCTTATAACAGAGCGTGATGTTCTGCATTTCATTGATTGATATGTGGGGTTTAACGTCCCAAAATCACTATATGATTATGAGAGACGCCGTAGTGAAGGGCTCCGGAAATTTAGACCACTTGGGGTTCTTTAACGTGCACCCAAATCTGAGCACACGGGCCTACAACATTTCCGCCTCCATCGGAAATGCAGCCGCCGCAGCCGGGATTCGAACCCGCGCCCTGCGGGTCAGCAGCCGAGTACCTTAGCCACTAGACCACCGCGGCGGGGCTGTTCTGCATTTCAAACGAGCTCATAAAGCACATATACTCAAATTATTACCTGCGTTATCGATGTTTACAGTGGTTTCGCACCGCTAGTTGCGAGGAATCAGTATAAGGAATTTCCGAGGCCGTTTTAGTGTCACCTTAGCGGAAGTGACGCTATGGTCACTTCCGCCCATCTACAGGCGCTGTATTGGCAAGACGGCTACGTGACGAGCATCGAACGTTGTCCGTCCACTGTTTACTGAACTCTTCGTGTGCTATTGCGCGTCGCGAGAATCCACAAATAAGTATTGAAAGTATTATGCACTGTGGTGAGAGAGAGAGAATTACGTGGGTATCTTTCAATGCACGAAGCGTGCAAAGGCGCGCATGCGTCGTGTGATGTTTCGACAACGTGCTTTACCCCCGTATTCTAGAACGCCCCCTTCACTCAACGTTCCACCTTCACTTGAGAAAGCCGATGGGAGCGCTATCTCTAGGCAGGGAAAATCACTGCATATCAGCGATAGTTTGCTGCTATTGTTGAGTAGCGCAGCGTCATTTTCAGTTGAGCAGCGGCGCAGTGTGCAACTCTGTCAAATGACGGCTGAAAGTCGAGTCGAGGAGCGTTTGTGAATGCGGTCACCCCCGTATTCAGAAACGGTCCTCGACTCGCCTTCCACCCTTCACTTGACAGAGTTGAGCACTGCGCCGCTGCTCGACTGAAAATGACGCTGCGCTACTCAACAATAGCTGCAAACTATCGCTGATATGCAGTGACTTGCCATGCCTAGATACGGCGCTCCCATCGGCTTTTTTCAAGTGAAGGTGAAGCGTTCAGTGAAGGGACGTTCTAGAATATGGGGGTTGAGTGTTGGCACAAGACGCACCATTACCATGATGTCTGGTTGAAGTTGGGTGGACGCTTTTGGTACGTCCCAATAAGTTTTGGCGAAGAGCGCACGGACACGTGTACGTGCAGATATGGTTGATGAAGAAGAACGACGACAACATGTAATTATTCTTAGCAGCCTCTACGATGTACTCCAGGAACGAAAGCAGGCACACACGTCTCAAGGCGATGTCAGGTAAGCTTTTTTTTTTTTTGAGATCCTGTTCATTTCGTAATGGTACTTGAGTTCCAGTTCCATCATGAGCATCTCTTTGTGTACAAGATTTTGATTCATCTCACGGTGTTCAGAGGAAGTTGTAACATAGCTTCTTAGCTTCGGAGGCGAAATGTGTCATACTGCACGTGCCTTCAAGGTTGCTTGTGGGACATAATGTCACCATGTTTGCCGTAGCGATTGCAGTAACAGGGAGCCAGACTACGCACTGTGTTAACATTACGGGTACCGTGCACACACATGCTGCAGGGCTTAAAGAGGGTGAGTCTGAGTTATTCCGGTGTTGTAAGAACCTCTTTTCAATCTTCGGGATTCTAAGTTATGCTCTACTCTACTGCCTACTTATATGAGCGGCTTGAATGAGTACGAGTCCAGTCTGACTGCTACGCTCGGTGCAACAAATTCTGCGCAACAGAATTTCCTGTTTTCACTTTGACCTTTCTGAAGCCACATATTGCGGGTTGTGCTGATACTTGTAGTTGTAATACACGTTAGAACGGCGCCGAAATGAGAACTCGTACGTGCAGCGTTTTTCTGTAAAGAGAGGAGCCTTTACTTGCCTCTTGGCAACATTATGAACGCCAAACTGCGGAGCATTGGTTCGTATCCACTTGTAGGCGTAGGCGTACGACGAGCGCAATTGGTATGCTACGCAGTGACAATTCCAAGTGGGAACAAAAGGCGTAATATAACATGGGTTGAGTCTGATCACGTTATAGTTTGCCTCGTGAAGAAGCGACAGTACTCTACTGCTTATTCACTGGCACTCGCGTGTTCAAAATTTAAGTTTTGCCATAAACGCGCAATGCTTGCTTGCACTGGTATTAGGGTGGATGGTGGTTGTCAACATGCTGGCATATCACGAGAAAAACGGTTTATCACCAAATTTGTACAGCCAATCATTACTGGGATCCTACGTCCTAAAGCAACCATGTGATTTCGAGATGCCATCATTGATGGCTCCGTAAATTTAGACAACACAGGTTTCTCTAACGAGCTCCAACACAGAAGCACCCGGGTGGTTAACCTTTCGCAACACGACATGCGGCCACCGTGGCTAGGATAGGATCTCGTGACCTACTGGTGAGTACTGTAACGCTGGAATCACTTCTTAAGAATGGAAACCTCTGCGTTGTCAACTATACACGACACCATGGTTGAAGTAGGCATGCTTGTTTACTTACTGAAATCAGAGTGGAGCGGTGTTTCTTGTGAGGCAAACGGAATATCAAATAAGACCATTTGTTCGCATGTCTCCACCGCCATGGTGACGTGCTTGAAAGCAAATTTGCCATCATCTCCCACGAGAATGCATATTTGTTCCAGCAAATTAAACTTCGGAGTATTCGGGAGGTTTTGATTTCTGTGTTATTTATGTATTCACCAAATACATAAAAGGAAACGTGTTGTTCTTGTGGCCGTTTGAGAAATACTTATTTTCTGCCGTCCGTGAGTGCTTGCACAGCCGCGTCCACGCCTGTTTAAAGCATGCTAGCAGCTGGCACTGCTCTGCGGGGGGACACCTTGCGGTAACCCGCCATGCTGGTCCAGTGGCTATGGCACTCGGCTGCTGACCGGCAGGTCACGGGATCGAATCACGTCGGCGGTGGCTGCATTTTCGACGGAAGCAAAAATGCTTGAGGTCCGTGTACTGAAACTTAGGTGCAATTTAAGCAAGCCCAGACAGTCGAAATTTGTGGAGCCCTCCCCTACGGCGTCTCCCATAACCAAAGGTGGTTGTGGGACGTTAAACTCCAACCATTATTATAATCGCATCTGCTGCCAAAAATTGAGCAAACTTTGTGAAAAATTCCACGTGCTGTTTTTCATTAAAAAAGGAAATTTCCGAAATATCAATAGAATATAACCTGTAGTTCTTGCTGGGTGTAAATAGGTTAAACCACACATGTTTGTGGACACGTCGCCTCAGAGCCAGCAAATGCCGCAAGGTCTCACCCTGCAGAGCGATTGGGGTGACACCTTGCGTTTTTGGTTCACTAAGTATTACGGCTTGGTGGTGTTAGCCACCGCCCGATCTAAAGGGTACAGCCGTATCCGTCCGTCCGACCATTCATCCATCCATCCATGGGTTGCTCGCACGCTCTGCGCAGGCGTTGACCACGGCTGCATGTTTTATTTTGTCAGCATCTCAGATTTCAGTCATATCAGGGGTAATAACGATCGTGACTGCTAAAATGTTCTCCGGTTTCACCATTTGTTGCTGCTGTGTAATCCAGACGTAACCCGCATGAATTGCCCATAGTAACACAAGGACCAATGATTGCGATCATATAAGGTAGAAATGACGCAGCACAATCGCAATGTAGCCAGAAAATAAGCAGCAGAGTGTAAGGTGAGGGTCCATTCAACTGGACGTAGCAGCATGAGGAAGTGTTTGATTTCATCACTAATATTTCGTTATATTTCGTATCAACGCAAAATGACTTTGCCAAAGCCAGTCATTCCTAGAAGTTTCTATCAGTAAGCTTATGCCACGCACTACGAGGTCTTAGTAAGTATATGCTCGTAATTATTATTCTTCTGTGAAGTCTTACTCTCATATTAATCAGATCAGCTTCTTCTCATACCGTACCTCCAAATTTGTACATCATCGGCGGCGGTGGTCTAGTGGCTAAGGTACTCGGCTGCTGACCTGCAGGTAGCGGGATCGAATCCCGGCGGCCGAGGATGCATTTTCGAAGGAGGCGAAAATGCTGTAGGCCCGTGTGCTTAGATTTTGGTACAGTCTAGAGAACCCGAGGCGGTCGAAATTTCCGGAGCCCTCCACTACGGCGTCTCTCATATGGTGGTTTTCGGACGTTAAACATCACATATCAATCGAGATTTATACCTGAAAGACTGCGATCTCTAAAGGTTTCATTTGGTGTTATAGCTAAGGGGCACACGCAAAATACTGATTTTGTTAACCGAGTGAAACAACTGATCAGGGGAGCCAGTGGGCCCAGAGAACGACTGGAGACGCCAACTGCGCACGCGCTGGAAACTGGCCGAGTCAGGATGTTTACGGAGCAAGTCACTCACCCGCTCATTTCGTTTCCTGAGCGAAGCGTGCGCAGTGGACGAGCACGCGAGTGTTTTCCAAGAAAAGCCTCAGCTCGATTTACTGTAACTTTCACCTTGAGAAGATCCTGAGACCTTGGCCGACGGCTTCCCATACGCGCAAAGCCACGAAAGCCCTCTTGTACTTTTTAAGGAACACCAAACTTCACGACCGCTTGTGAAAGAACTGTGCGAGGCCGCGCTGTGTAGTCTCGAGCTGACTATTTATGCTTCTCTTTCTTACTGCTCTTCTTTTCTGTCTTTTTCCGTTCTATTATTCTCATTTTCCCCCACCCCAAGTGTAGGGTAGCCAACCGAGCCAAGCTTGGTTAACTTTCCTGCCTTTCCTCTCTATTTATCTCTCTCTCTCTCTCTCTCTCTTGCTGAACGGATGGCGTAGCCATGCGCTGAGCTAAAACAAGGGAAGCGGAATTTTCTCGGTCAAATCGTGACGTTTCACGTGCTCTCTCAGTCACGGGACACAATTCCTGGTTAGGAACTAAGTGAATGACTGTTGAAGTGTACACTCCCTAAATGTAGACTACCCTTACTTCCTTCGCCTATGCGGTTATGCCAGGACATCTCGACATAATAGCGTTTTCGTACTCTTCCTTTTGCTGTTGGTACATCTGACACCAGTACCTGTTGTTCCAGTGGGACTGCTGATGGCCGCTCGAATGAAGAATCCAGCGATTTGCCCTACCCCGACACAGCTTCATCACCAGGTATATGCGGCATTACCATCAGATACTATAGTCAAACCAGGCAATACAGTTAGTTTTACACACTCTTGATTACGCTAGTGCATTCGGTCATAGCAAATACGTTAAACTACCGCATTTTCTCTTTAACAAGTAGAAGGCCTCGATAATGCTTGGAAGCTGTGACATCACTGGCTCGGTGAACAAATAAATAAAAAGTTCGTGTCACTATTACGTTAACAATGTTTCATGAACAATTCGACGGGAGATTTCACGCGATGTGGCTCAAGCATCTACCGGCCATAAGAGTGTCCAATAGCTCCGTCAACAGTGGCACAGACCTTTAATATCGATGGCTTGCAGTATTGTTCAGCTTTCGCGGTTCCTAAATGAATTCGGAGTTTGATCCTCTGTCTACCGCTGCTTTATAAGTTCAAAATGAATAGGCTGTCTCCACTATTTTGCGATGGAACTAACTCAACAAGAACATGATTGATATCGCGAATTTCCGTATCATGTTCTATCCCCGTGAGACTTTTTCACAGGAGGATTGTTAAGGCCTTTTTTTTTTCGTCAAGGGTACAATAAGACTTGCACTTCGAGAATTTAGGCATTGTTCCAAATTACTGTAAGGCGATGGCGTCTGACGCCTTCCGTTGAAGAACTGTTGTAATTTACCCGGGACTATGAGCAAATCCCTAATTGAGCACCTTGGCTAGTTTGAGCACCTGATCTCGAATTTGGCCACCTTGGGATATTCTATCGGTGATTCTGACACCCCTGCTAAGCCAAAAATAATTTTTACGGAGCTGCAACGAACCTTTAATTCATATGTTAGTATGAGCCGGTGACATGTACCCGGGTTTACCCTATTTTCGTGGCGTGTATTCATTTATAAGTGACCGTGACGAAACGACCGCATGCAGACAAACCGAGATTATGTCGACATGGTATATAGATAAGATGAGACCCTAATGTACTTACGCCTTCAAAGTGCAGAATACACATATTCTGCACTTTTGTCGCTGATTTTCAAAGCAATCGCACACATATTTCGAGGGGCAGTGAAAACACCTCTGGCGTGCTTAATCAGCCAATACTTGCAACATGTAAACGTGATAAAAGTTTAGCGAAGCCTGCTCTGTAACTTAAAAAAGTCGCAGGGATGTGCAAAATATTTTAGGAATGCATTACTGCACAAGCTCTTGTAGTTCCGACTCGACATTTAGGGACATTATGATTTCTGCTTTCTTCTTTCATCGTTTCGAATTTTGAAAAAATAGACTTTGGATATGTGGCATAGCCATCGGGCTCCCTTATCTCAACAACTTCCCTGTAACGGTATTGTTTTAGCAATTTCTTTCTAATCAGTGTTCTAGCCACACGAATCACTGTGACAGAGTGACCAACAACTTTTGCCTTCAGATTGTACGCATTCGACCGATAACGAAGCCGCCTTCCCGCTGCTGATGTCCAGTAGCATTGCCTGCGACGATGCAGTCCCCAGAACAAGCCGTGCAGGTTTGGAAGAAGCAGCACCCACGGAATACGTGAGGTAAGAACAACGTTTTAATTGTTGTTTTCGTTGATGTTACTGAAATGTAAGGGAACGCACCTGTCATTTCAATCATAGTGTAGGTAGGCGTTACTTTATTAATTAAGAGCCAGAGGTTTTTTTAACAAGCAGTCAGAAAGAGTGCTGTGTTGTCTCACCGTTTAACGTAATTCGTGACCAAATACTCCAGGCTTCACGTGCTGCCGAACAAGGCAATTGGTCGATAAATGAAAATTATCAAAGTTATAAAGTTTAGGTATATGCCTTCCATATAAGCTATAATCTCTTCGCCGGTCTTTATATCGCCAAGAAGAAGCTGCTGTACTTCCACAAAACGATCAATGCACGATTTTCTTTCTGATCACTCGCAGGGATGCTGCTAGCTCCACACAAAGGTACAAGCGAAAAGACATCAGCGCTGTCCACGGCGACATCAACCGCGGCAAGAAATTACCCGCGGAACGACGTCACAAGTGCAAAACATGCGAGAAATCATTTAAAAAGAAAAGTGATCTCGCGACTCATCGCCGCATTCATACAGGCGACAGGCCCTTTCCTTGTAGCGAATGTGGTGAATCGTTTAAACAAAACGCTCATCTCAAGGCGCATTGCCTCATTCACATAGGCAAGAAGCCCTTCAAGTGCACTGCATGCACCAAGTCATTCAGAAACCCTTCGAATCTTCGACTACATGAACGCGTGCACACAGGCGAGAGGCCATATAAATGCGCAATGTGTGATTATTCATCGGCGCAATCGTCACATGTCAAAAGGCATCAACGCCAACACGAAAGCAAGAAGACGTAAGTCTGCCTACAAAGAAGTACAAGATCGCTTGTACAAGTGATTCATCAACGAGTGGTGTTGCTTTTAGTATAGTGGACTCGCACCTCATGACAGGCACACGTGGCCACCTTCACTTCGACGTGGTTGTGTGCGGAACCGCCTAGGAAAATGTGCCATTAATCATTGGCGTTCAAAAGCATTTAATACAGAGCCACCAATGAAGACGAGTATCGAAATGTTAGGTTCTACTAGTGTTACATTGTGTTCATGTATTCACATGACCTCACAGATAAGCTCTTGGTGCAGCGATGTTTTTAGAAATGCAGCTGGGCTCGTACCTCACGACGTTTACACAAGGCCACCGAAAAATTCTCATGCCTTGGTACCCCGTGATCTAGCGAGATGTTCAATCAGTTATTCGCATACACAGATTTTAATACGGACGCGCCGATCAAGCAGTCTTCCATTTTAAAGTTGTATTAGTTTGAGCCACCCAGAAAAGAAAACAAAGAAAGATATTCTGGAGGCGCTACGCTAGAGTGCCTCGAGCGTGCAGCGGAGGCGAACGAGCGCATCGAGGCACGTTTGACACGAGCGCCATCTGGAAGTTATCTTCGAAAAAGTAAGATGCGTGCCTGTCTCGGAGGGGATAAGATGTAGAATGCAAAGTGACGGGCTGGTGCCACCACCGTGTCGTCGTAGCAAAGCGTTGGAAACACTTACCTTTTTGAGCACCGCGTTGCACTGTCAGCGCATCGCGATAAACGCGATGGTCCTTAGAGTTACTTGTTTGTGCCTCTTCTAGTGTAAAGGCACACATACAAAACATCGACGTGCTGTTATGGCGCCTCAAATATGCGCAATAATTGGTGTTAATTGACAATCGCACAATTGCGAACGCTCAATTTTGAGCAATATTGGTGGGTGCTGCAGATGGGGTTGGCAGTTTTGTGCCATTTGAGGTATCGGTAAGGGCGGACAAACAGACAAATGTACACACAGACAGACAGACCCAAATTTTTTCGTTGAATGTCCCCAAGAAAGACTGTCTTTAAAAAACGAGTGCGTAAAGAACGATGGGAAAGTTTTACGGGGCGTAGTAAAGTGAGACTGCCTTAGTGACTGCATTTACGATGCAGAAAACGGATGACTGGGTAGCCTGACGATGAAAAGGGTCGACTCTACCACCAACCCTTCGTGTCGTAGCAGACACAGTCATCTTCGTTTCAGAAGCGTGTAGCGTGCCAGTGCATAACTTTCTTTTGGAAAGATAAGCGACAATTTGGGCTCTCGACTGTCGCATCGTTGCAATTGTCGTCGTTGCGTAATGATTCGGTCGTTGTGAATTGTACGCCATAACAAAGTAGCTGTCCATGTTGACCAAGTGCCTTAGCTTAATAAACATCGAGTGTTGTTGACAAGCGTGCTACAGTACCACATAATTTTTAAGCTACATGAACTATGCGTGTCATTTTATTGTTTTGCTTTTTATCTACACAATTTGGGAATCGACATGCAGTATAACTTAATATAGATTGTTTTTTTACGCATGAAAGTATCTATTTAACATTTTGATGAGAGCTTTCTAGTTAGCAAACTAGAATATTTTTAAGACGAAAGGTGAAATCAGTTCCCATAGTGAGTTTCAAACTGTTTTGAATATGAAGAGCATATATGGTGTGCGCTAGTACTTCTTGATTCGTAGCATGAAATATTGGTGCATCCCACTACAGTGGGAATCGATAATATGCGAAGCACGAATGAGGAAGGTTGAATTATCACAATAAAATCAGCAGAACGCTACGAGGCGCGCGTAAATTGTGGCGTACATGCCTTCCATGTCATGATTATCATGTTTGCGCCTGGCGTTTGTGCTCAGTCGTTAATTCGCGCCACGTAATACCAATTTTCGTATATGTGAAGCTAGCGAAACGGCTGTGAGCGCGCTATGAGCGTTGGGTGTAGTCATGTTTTACGTGTCGCGTATGACATGGTTATCATGTTTGGACGTGTCATTCGTCATCGTCGTCTATTCACGTCACGTAATACCAAATGTGGTGTATGTGAAGCTAGCGAAACGGCCACGAGCGCATCATGAGCGTGGTTTGTAGTCATGTTCTTACATGACACGCATGTCTTTATGTCATGTTTGGACGTGTCATGTTATCATGTTACATTCATCGTCCGTTCACGTCAAACTGAAGCTAGTGAAACGGCCGCGAGCGCATCATGAGCACGCGTTGTAATGTTCTTACACGACATGCTGCTCTCGCGCCCATATCCAGGCATTTATTTATTTATTTATTTCAAAGTACCTTACCGGCCCCATGAGGGGCATTGAGTAAGGGGGCTATACATATATACAAATAAACTGGAAAAAAATATACAAGACAGACAATTGAGCAAGGGGGGAATACATATAGACACCTCAAAATGAAAAAAAAGTACAAAAGAAACAATTGAGTAAGGGGCGCAATACTTATATACATGTCAAACTAAAACAAATACAAAAGAAACAATTGGAAAATAATAAGTCAAACAAAAAGCACCGACATGTACAAAAGTTCAACATGTACAAAATATACACGCATAGTAACCGTGGGCGAAACACTGTATTTCCTGCGCATGCAGCGGCCACAAGGCAGAATCCTCGCGCACATGAATGTGACAATCACAAAAATGAACCAATACGGACCAATGAATTATGATACGGCATCTACTTGCTGAGGCATGTGAAGTGGCTTGATAAGATATGACGGAATGTGTCAAAGTTTGTCTGGGATGCAATGTCGTCAGGCAAACTGTTCCACAGACGGATAGCACGTGGAAGTGCGGACTGATTGAACGCGTTTGTTGAGCCGTATACACGGGAATAGCTAAGATGATTGTGTAGTCTACGTGAAGTGAGATATGGTTTTTGCAGACCAGTAACGGTGATTAGGGAAGAATGGGTAATTTTATGAAAGAATGACAGCAGGGCAATGTCACGACGAATGTTCAAGAGTGGGAGTGAAAGTTCCTGTTTGATTTGTGATATACTAGAATGCGGACTGTAGTTATTGGCAATGAAGCGGCTTGCTCTATTCTGGATTCTTTCCAATGAGTCAATTAAGTATTTTTTATGGGGAGACCAAATCGAACAGGCATATTCTAGTTGAGGGCGAACCAGTGTCAAGTAAGATAATTTGCGAATGCCTGATGGTGCAGCTTTCAAGTTACGTCTCAAGAAACCTAGTGATTTCGAGGCGCTGGCAGAGATTGCCGTAATGTGGTCGGACCAGGATAGATTAGGTGTCAGTATTACGCCCAAGTACCGATATTGTGTTGCAGTCGATAGAATGGAATGATTAATACTGTGAGAGAATTCGGATATGCTAGGTTTACGTGTGAACGACATTACTTTGCATTTTGAGACATTTAGTGTCATCAGCCATTCACTACACCAACCATTAATTACGTCGAGGTCTTTTTGGAGTGACAGGTGATCTTCACTGTTCTTGATTGGACGGTAAATAATGCAGTCGTCAGCGAACACCCTGATGCAAGAAGAGACATGTTGCGGAAGATCATTGATGAATATGAGGAAAAGTAATGGCGCGAGTACACTGCCCTGTGGTACACCTGAAGAAACGTCAGATAGGGAAGAAGACAAATTGTTAACTGTTGTGTATTGCTGACGATTCGATAGGAAATTGCGAAGCCATGATAATGTACGGGAGTCTAATTTCAGGGCGGAAAGTTTCGATATCAGGCGACAGTGTGCAACCCTGTCAAACGCCTTCGAATAGTCGAGGAACACGCAATCAGTTTGATAATTATTGTCCATATTTGCATGAAGCTCTGTGGTAAATTCAAACAACGGAGTCTCACACGAAAAGCCCTTTCTGAAACCATGCTGATTTTTGAAAAAGAAATGATTGGATTCCAGATGCCTGTAAATATGTGAAGCGATGATGTGTTCTAGGATTTTACAACAAATACACGTAAGGGAAATAGGACGGTAATTTTCGCTTGAGGTTTTATTTCCACTTTTAAATATTGGAATTATTTTCGCCAGCTTCCAGTCAGACGGTATCATGCCTGTTTCGAGAGACTGCCGGAATATATAAAGTAGTATTTTGCTTGTGACCGTTACCGTATTATTTAGCACCTTTGAGTTGATTCCATCCACGCCGCATGAAGACGACAACTTAAGATTATTTATGGCTGTAATTATCCCTTCTAATTGAATATCTATTGGTTCCATAAATTGGTAATCGAACTCGGCTACGTTGGGTATGTTGGTACTGTTCTCTTTCGTGAAGACAGAAGTGAAAAAGGAATTAAATGCTGTTGGACACTGGCTAGCTGTGAGAGGGACGTTGTTGCAGTCATGCAATGAGATGTGTTGGCTTTCGCTGGAGGGGTTTATGACTTTCCAAAATTTAGCTGGGTTGTTTTTCAGTAGTGTGGGTAGATCATTAGAATAATACTTTTCCTTAGCCTTACTTAAAGCTGTGCAATATGCTTTTATGCAGGTTTTATATTTAAGCCAAGAAGAAGAACTACCCGAGCACTTAGCATTATTGTAAAGCCGTTTTTTCTTATTCCGCATTCTCAGAAGCTTTTCATTGAACCATGGATTTGATTTACCATTGCTAATTTTAACCAGTGGAACATGCTTGTCAACTAACGTACACAAAACTTGCTTGAAAAGTAGCCAGTTCTCTTCTACGGATCTATTGTGGAAACACGGCAGGAGAGTGTTTTCGGAAAATAACCTTAGCTTTGTGTTAATTGCCTGATAATCGCCTTTATTATAGTCCCGAATTCGTTTTGTATGTACACCGGCTACGGGAAGGGGTATGTTTATATCTACTTGGAGTAAATTATTTACTCCAAGTAGATATTTCATTTCACAGGGTGTTTGCCTGCTTTATTTGGACTTCCTCATGGAAGGACGTGCGAAGAGACAACCTTTCTCTATCGCTTGAGAAGTGTTGGCTTATACTTGTGCAATTGTTTGTTCGACAACTGGCAATGTCTTTTTTTTTTACCTTAACGCTTTGTATCACACGTTTTTTCTCGCTGTTATCCGGAACCATCTTTCTTGGCATCTTCCTTTTCTTTTTGTCACGACAAGAAATGCGGAAAACTTTCAATGATGGGGTTTCCTTAAGAAAATCGGAGACTATGCAGTTTCTGAAAGTTAAATTCACTTTAAAATATCTATATAGTGTAGACAGAACGGCACGAACTGCTGCAATCGTCGGCACACTTTTTACTGAACCTGTTCACCGGCAGCCGTAATTATATCGAACTGGTCATGATGTTTTCTACATTCTACATAAAATGTGTAAATCACCAGCAGCGAAAACGTTCTTTAAGCTACACACTTATACATTACCTGTAGTGACCTGGCCTCATAAAAAAAGATATATACGTGCCCTGATCTGTCAAATACAGGCTGTGCAACGAGCCTGAAACAATCGAGCATTGTTTTATTCAATGGCGTAATGCATGCCATTTCTGGCACACTCTTAAAAGAACACCAAAAAGAGTTTATACTTACGCCTCATGGTGGTAGGTACCTACCGTTCCAAAAGATCAGCAATACTGCACCATACGATTTATCTGTGTTATAGTGGGTCTCTATTCATTATAGAAGAACCACATGATTGGCAGACATGATAAGCTACTTCGCTCAACAAGGTCTGTTTTTCGAGAAGCAGCAGCGATTGTGCGTAGTGTTGCTGATACTTTTGCCCTGTTCCGGAGTGGCGCGGACTTCAGGAAAACTGTGTTTGTTTAACGGACTTTTGAAAACTCATTGTGCTGTGTGAAATTGTGTGTGTTTGCATGCGAGCATAATTTTTAAACGATTACTTACATAGAAATCGTATATGAATATTATGTTTATATATATGAATATATATATATATATATATTATGGTTATTATATGGACATTTGATGGCAATATTTTGATGAAATAAAAACAAAAAAAGCGCGGGCGTGACTCAGTGGCCAAATATTGGGCTGGCACACATGGGACGCGGGTTCGTATCACACTGCGTCCTTGGGTATTTTTTTTTATTAACGAAGTTTTTCTTGTTTAGCGCAGTAGTGGTTACGGACACCGGTGGCGGCTGCGAAAGCGGCGGACGGCGCCGAATGCGAGCCGTGTTGTGATCTCGTAACAGCTTATTCTGTAAAATGGCTCTCTGGGAGCCGCCATAGTTCTTTCTGGGCTGCTCAAATCGGCGTGACACCCACATATCTATTGGCGTTACACCCACATAATTCACTGCCGATGCACTGACTTCATTTATTGTACTCCTGTGCGCAGTCCATCATGGTGGCGTTTTATTCCGGCTGTGGGAAGGAGCATAGAGCCCTTACCTCTGTCTTTATTTGATGACGTATACATGCACTAATGGCAATATTTCCGCTACTGCGCTCGTATTTTGTGGTCGGTGGAGGGAATTTAGACACTGTACCATGAGCTTGGTGTGCAAAAGCGAAAGGCTAGCTTTGCGAAGGCGCATTTCCGCGATGGTAGAAGCGACCCCACAAAAGCAAGGTCCGGAGTATTGCTGCGTGCCACGATAGTGCGTGCAGTATGAAGGCACGCGATCCCCATGTAAAGCATTATCGATTCCCGGACAAGTCATACTAGAGAGGAAGTGTAGAAGCGTAGTTCACCGCGCTCAAAAGGAATGAAGTTCGTTCAACAGCTGTATCGCCTTGCCCTTTGATTTCCGTCTATTTATCTAGTGGCGTGAAGTTAAAACCCACGCCATAACTTAGTGTTCATTGATTTCCGTCTATTTATCTAGTGGCGTGAAGTTAAAATCCACGCCATAATTGAGTGTTCATTGATTTCCGTCTATTTATCTGGTGGAGTGAAGTTAAAATCCACGCCATAAGTGAGTGTTCAAAGGGGAGGCATAAAAAGCTAGGGGCGGAGATGATGCTACGAGGCGTTCATAGCATCTGGCAGCTGCAGAACGTGCTTCAGAAAAAAACTGACAGCAACATTAGTGCCTTAGCGCAAGACGACTCGAGGGGGAAATTCGTGTTTTCTTTTCAGTCGGACTCTTGAGTCCCCCGCGCTGCCCAAAAGAAAACTCTCGCCCCTCAGCTGCTTTCCCGCTGCCTCCGTGAGCGGCCCACGCTTGGCGAAACGACGTCGTGTCACCAGTTCATCATGTAACGTCGGGTAATGTGTCATTATGACTACGTCTAAAACTTGGGCAATTCAGCATCATGACGCCATATATTGACGCCATCACGTGATGATACTCAGCGTCACTCATACCCATGTCGACACCGCGGGACGCCAACGGTCAATTTTCGCGATCGATGAGTGTTACGTGGTTTGGATCCTGAAACTTGCGGTCCGTTTTGGCATAATTGATAACCATCAGTGTTACAGGAAACCGAAAGGCTCTTCAAGTAAGGGCGATGTTTTTTTCGAAGCTGAGCGAAACTGAGGGTTTCGGCGATGTGTAATAACACCACATCGTAGAACACCCTGCACAGTGCATTTGGAGAGGTGAAGTACTCGTTACCAGAAAAAATGATGTGAAGACTTTGAAGGCAGCGTACCAATGTGTTGTTTATTTGATGACGTATACGTGCACTAATGACAATAGTTCCGCTACCGCTATTTCTTTGCCAGTATTAAAAAGCATTTGAACGTGTTGCATAAGGAATGTTTACCTCAGGTGCCATCAATCATCAATGCAATACAAACCATTATTCACCAGCTGAAACTCGCCATAGTTAGTCCGTCACAAATACGAGTCGTAATTGTCGTCAAGTGATTTCTCCGGAGAGGCGTCGAATGGCGTGATGAGCGATAGAACGAGGAGAGAGGGAAAGAAAAGAAAGACCAAGAGAAACAAAAAAAAGCGGACAGAACAAAACATCTCTCGCGAAAAAGTTGCTTGGTGAGGCAGGTTAAGAACATGCATTCTGAAGACGAGAACATCAGAATCGTAACCAGCCCCGCCGCGTTGGTCTTGTGGCTAAGGTACTCGGTTGCTGACCCGCAGGTCGTGGGATTGCATCCCGGCTGCGGCGGCTGCATTTCTGATGGAGGTGTAAATGTTATTTCCTGTATATTGGTTAGCGGAAAATAAACTTCCCTTTGTTGTAAATGTTGCAGGCCCATGTGCTCAGATTTGGGTGCACGTTAAAGAACCCCAGCTGGTCGAAATTTCCGGAGCCCTCCACTACCGCGTCTCTCATAATCATATGGTGGTTTTGTGACGTTAACCCCACATATCAATCAATCGAGAATCGTAACCACTAGGCAGCCAAAGAAATGTTTTTTTGCTTAGGCAAAGTATTTATTAGAATGCGTATTAAACCTTGAAACACCGTATCACACCGAGATAAACTTTTGCAGTTACACAGCCGCAATAAGCGTCGAAGAATTGGTCGGAAAGGAATTCGAACGCTGCCATACACCCCTGAATTGCAGGGAGAGGTTTTATAGTGCTACATCGGAAAAGTGACTAGGCAAGGCGCCTCGCCAAGACAGGCTATCCGTGCACTCTATATGCAAATGAAATGTGGGCTTGATGAGGGGATGTGCTCAGTATTACGATCCTGCATGCTCATCTTTCGAATACTGTGTAGTTCGATACGGTAGAAGATTGTTTGGCATTTTATCAAGATACGCTGGCTTAAGATAATCAACAGCGTACAAGTTCATTGCCAAATATTTCTCTAAACGTAATTCAAGGACATCGCAGAATAGGACAGCATCCTTACAGCTCGTGAATCAATGCTCTGTTGTTTCGGGTATATCACTTTCTGACGAGACAGATATACCCTTATTTTAACCATGTTTTTACAGGTAATATTTCACAATGGGGTTCAGAGAAGAATGTTTTTGGGTTGGAAAATATATACATTTCACGCACTCGTTTCAACACATCACCGCCTGGAAGATCAAAGTGTAATGAGCGGTACTACGGTGGCGGCTGAGAATTCGCTGTGAATTTCCATGCAGTGTATTGTCTGATATACTGTACATAAGCAATCTGTTAAAAAGTGGGGTTTTATAAACTGACTCAGAAAGAAAACCCTGCATAAATCCCCACAAGCATGAACGTGTGGTTAAGTTTGAAGAATCAGTCCACGCACGTAAGTTTGACAAATGTAACCTGCAAAGAATGCACAATTGATGTGTTGAGTACTGTGCCGATGAAAGATGCATAAAACTGTGTCGGCATAGGAACACATGTATTTTAAACCGAGCTCTCTCATTCGTCGAGATAAAAATTTGGGCCATAGAAACCCACGAGCAGAGCATAGCATAGTCTCGGGATCGCATAGCAGTTCGCAGTATCGAATCCCGGCTGCGGCGGCTGCATTCCCGATGAAGGCGGAAATGTTGTAGGCCCGAGTGCTCATATTTGCGTGCACGTTAAAGAACCCCATGTGGTCGAAATTTCCGAAACCTTCCACTACTGTGTCTCTCATAATCATATGGTGGTTTTGGGACAGTAAACCCCACATATCAATCGAATAATTGATACTGCTTGACATACCGGGCGAAGAAATTATCGCAAGGGGGGCGAATCGGTTGACTCTTCATCCAAGAGGTCATCAACGGTATCACTGGAACAAAACGTAGCGTATTAGTAGTATCGCAAATGGTGCAAAGGCCACGAAGACATTCCTGTCTAAAAAATATCCCGGTATTTAGGAACTATACAATGCTGCAGCCATTCACTAGCTCCCAAATATTGATTGTGTCCCATGACCAAGCATGCACGTGAGCCGTCGTCCCACTTTCATAAAAAAAAACAGCATTTCACCCACATTGTCACGGCGAGGTACCCGTAAGAGAGTGCGACACTTCTTGTTCTGATCCGAATGTATTTCCAGAAGCCCCTAAATGTAGGTCACCACCTTCAAAAACGCAATGAAAAAAGCTTGTTTTTTTTTGGGGGGGGGGGGGGGGGAGTTTAACGCTTTTGAGCATCTGCCCAATGAAGAATATTGAGAGTTTGTATAGCTATCTTGAGTCACTCGTAACTTATCATGATTTTTGACCCACTGATGGATGGATGCATGTGAAATTGAAACTGAATGTTTTCATTTCTACAACAGTTAACATATCTAATGATAAATATTTCTCATATACTTAATACGTTATGCTAAGTTACCTAAGTATGTTTTAAAGCTTGTGGAACATTACGTCCTCATGAAGAAAAATTCCCTTCTTGGTTGGAGCACTACACTAGTCAGATTTCGCGCGTTTTCATTCGGCAGTGAGAGCTGTTTTCTACGCCATTTTGAGCTCTTGGATTTAGTTCTGACTTTTTAGGGAGAAATGTATGATATTTCATGAAACACAGTGAAGTATAGGACGAAAAAAAAAGCGTAAAGACAAACAGCATTTCAATATGCTAAGCGTGGACCCACTGTGGAGCACGGGGATACGAGTCAGCTATAGACACAAAACAAGCCAGGCAAAAAATTCTTTTTTATCTCCCAAAAAAGATTTTACCACTCCAAAAGAGGTTCCAAGCTAGAAGTCTGGTGAATTTCAGATATATTGAATGTATCATTATTACATGGACACTCGGTTCAAATATTCAAAGCCATTTTTCTCAAAACGAGATTTTTTTGCATTGTGGTGTTACACGAACAATGATAGCTCAGCTTCTAACCAATATTTTTACATAAAAATTTGCGTGCTGTTTTTCCTATAGGTGTAGCTGTGCATTGAAACAGAAGTAATAATAAGAAGCGGTAACCCTTTGTAATATGGTCAACTGCGAGCAAAACAATATCCCCAAATATCAACTTTGTCACTCTTTGTATGATAACGCACCTAGGCTTCAAGATATGGTTCTAGTGAAGGTTTGATGCACAGCGTGTTTTCCTCACTACATAACTGCCAAGTCACGTTTGAATAGCACCACAAGGTTTTTAGGTATCACTTTTGGCACGGCATGCATATTTTAGCACTTTTGGATTTTTATAAATTTAATTTTCTATATCTTTACCTAATTCACCATTTTAATCTTAAAAATTTTGAAACCATACAAGCAAAAACCAGGAATGTAACTTTTGAACTTAAACTGTAAATTTCTCCTCAAAAGTGCTGACCTACCTTACAGCTGTCGCTCTATCAAGATGACTTGATTTTGAAGATTTACTAGTGTTAAGAGAGATGTCAGCCATGGCAACAAAGATCAATGTTGCTGGTCGGTGGCCATAAAACACAGCCAGAATGAAGCTGAAAGTAGCTACGACCCTTTTTATTGTCAAATTTGTTGGGGAATGGAAGAGAAGCCGCAATACGAACAATTAAGTATTATTCAAGTATAAATAACACCACATGCATTGAATGAGGAAGTCCACAGAAATCGGAGAATGGCATCTTTCCTTCAAAATTCACCTAAGCTACAGATAAAAATACAATATAGTAAATTCAATTCGCCTGTACAGAGTTAACGCAGAATGAACAATTGTTACCAAATAGTTTTTTTGTTGCATTCATGCCAACATGACGCCGCAGACCAAACTGTCAAGGTCATTGGCTCAGAGATAACAGTAATATTTACCACCTTGCGAATCTACCGCACGTCAACAACCCCGGAGTAGCTCCGGAATATTGGCATTGTGTATTACCAAAACAAGCTACAGTCAACGATGGAAAATGACAAGCTTCCTTTTACTTTGTTGCAGTGTAGTAAACAGCCGTGATCGTTTACATGCGTTATCTCCGCCAGGTGAAATCCCATTACCACGCTGTCAGTGTAAGGTTATTTTTCTTAGGAAAATATGCGATGCATATTTCGCAAAGCTTGCAGAACTAAATTCTGGCGATGCGCTCAGCTGGGAAGCCGAGCTCAGCTACGATGAAGAAATACTATAAGCAGTCAGCGATGCGATTGTCGGTTGGAAGTTAACTTCAGAAAAAAAAAACAGTTTGGAGACTTGATCCTCAGAAATTTGTTCACTTTAGATGCATGAAAGCCTCATTAGAGGTTTTGCTCAGGTGACTGTATATACTGTCTTGTCGCATTTAGTCGTAATGTATGACTAGGCATTATTCGTTGAATATTTACGTCGAGAATAGTATACACGTTTGAACTGAAAAACCAGTGTGTACCGTATGCAACAGCCTTGAGTTGCTGCTGAACACTGCGAATGAAGCCTAATGAGAAATGTCTAATGATAAAAAGTTCATTAGGTGTGTAGGTATTGCATAAAAGCTGCCATCTTTTCTGCAAAGTGTCCATTGAGAAAAAAAGGGTGCTGCCCTTCCACCAAATAGAGTATCAGCCGTATTGCATAGCATCGTCTTATCTCGTAGGAACACTACTGGCTTCTCACAAAGAGAAAAGTGCGAGGATCTCGGCGTTGTCATCGGCGACGTCAACAATGGCCAGAAGCCACTGGGGGAACGATGCCACAAGTGTCAAGTGTGTGACAAAACCTTTCAAAAAAAGAAATATCTCAAAAGACATAGGCGCACGCATACAGACCACAAGCCCTATCTTTGCGTAACATGTCATAAGTCATTCTGACAAAACCGTTGCCTCGAAAAACATATCTTCACGCATACAGGCGAGATTCCCCTTCATTGAAACGTGTGCGACAAACCATTTGCACTGAAGGATTTCCTTACAAAACATCTCCGCGGGCATACAGGCGTTAAGCCATATCAATGCGGCTCATGCCATAAATCATTTGCATATAAGAGTGACCTCACAACACATTCTCGCATACATACAGGCGAAGAACCATATCATTGCGGCTTGTGCGCTAAGTCATTCGCACAAAAAGGCACCCCCGCGAGTCATCTCCGCGTGTATACAGGTCAGAAGCAATGTAATTGTAGCTTTTGCGATAAATCATTTGCACAAACAAGTGACCTCACAAGACATCTCCGCATACATACAGGTGACAAGACATATCCTTGCGGTTCATGCGGTAAATAATTAGCACGAAAGTATCACCTCACATTACATCTGCCTGTGCACACAGTCGAGAAGGCCTTCATGTGTGCAACATGCGCTAAGCCATTCGCAAAAGAGAGAAATCTTCATGCACACGAACGCACGCACAAGGGTCAAAAGCCTTAATATTGCAACATATGGGCAAAATCCTGTCCACGGAAGGACAGTCTCGCGTTACTTCACAACGTGCATACAGGCGAGAAGCCCTATGATTGCAAAATGTGGGATATATTACTCGAACTAGGTTGATCTTGTGGCACATAAGCGAAGGCGAGCATACTGCAAGTCCATTGCAACAGCTATGGTAAATGACTTGCCAGAAAGTCTGCTCTGGTGGCACACCACGGCACCCACACAGGTGAAAATGCCTTCAAGTGCGCTTCCTGCCCTATTTCCATTGCATGGTACGAAAGCTTCGTTTACATATGAAAGAATGCATGTGCGTGGGAGGTGCTATGAATGCAAGTTGTGTGCCACTTTGTGGAAGGCTTCATGAGCACTTCAAAGGAATGAACGCACGCAGAGAGGCAAGGAAAGTTAGCCCGCCAAAAAAGAACAAGGTCATTCACACGGGCGTTGTATCTATGAGCGGCGATGTTTTTAAAAATTTATGATCGTACTTCACGACAGCAACAGACACGTTCACACTGCCATGGCTGTGTATACATGCACTAGTGAAATGTTTCAGCAATCATTCGCGCACAAAACAAATTTTAACGACCGACCGACCGACCGACATACCTACCTACCTACCTACCTACCTACCTACCTACCTACCTACCTACCTACCTACCTACCTACCTACCTACCTACCTACCTACCTACCTACCTACCTACCTACCTACCTACCTACCTACCTACCTACCTACCTACCTACCTACCTACATACATACATACATACATACATACATACATACATACATACATACATACATACATACATACATACATACATACATACATACATACATACATACATACATACATACATTTGTTCTTCATTTCAGAATAGGCAGAGGAGCGGCGAATAAAAGCTGTGTTTTGGCAGCTTCACGAGCCCGCCGCCCCCTTCACAAGGTTTCACGGCAGCACAGAGAGAGATGTGTTTAACACAATAATTCAATAATATACATCCTGTAAAGGCTAGATCACATAGAAACATAAGTAGATAGAAAGGAATCAAGCGGCAACAACAACAAAAAGAGCAAACGGGCAACAGTAAATAAGAGCCAAAATTGCGCAATTCATAATACATACCACATCATTAATATATACATATCAGTGACTTATTCTTTCGCGTTTACGAATTTCAAGAGTAATTTGCTTGATGCACAAGAAAATAGATGAGAACTAGTTGACATATAATGGTTGAGAAGGCAAGACAAGGTATGTCCCAAGCGTTGCATTGAATAGTTTAAACGCGTGGTCGGTACCATCCATGTCTTGCCTCCTCGTACGTCACAATTCTGTTTCTTCTCTTCCAGACAAGCAATCTGTCTTAATCACTCTAAGTTTTCCTTTTTTCCAATTTAAAGCGTACACTCAGTAATGGTTGTGCATTAGCACTGAATTTTCATGTGCTATTGGTGTGCAGAAACTTTTAGACGTTTAACTAACCCCATTAATCCTGATAAGCACACGTGGTTACAATCACAATTACATGGCTGTGTATCATTACACTGGCGAAATTTGAAATCAATACTTCACATGCAGTAAATGTGTCTGTTCATAACGATAGATGAAAATGAGGGTTCAATTTTATTCGTTAGTGCTGCACCAGTACATCTAAGTACATTTAACTAATCTCATTCTTCAAGAAGAGCCCTCGTGGGCATCCCTTAATTAACAACTTCGTCCATATCTTTATAGCGAAATGTGCAGATCACTGATTTGCATATGAAAAGTCCTGATTGGGAATCATTGACGGACATATGTGGTCTTGGCGCAAGGATGTTTTTAGAAATGTAATTGATTTGATAACTCATGACAAGCAATCGTGCATGACTATTTGACATCAGTTGGACTTTTAGACAAAGACAAGCCAAGGGGAACTCACCCGTCATCAGACGCTACAAATTTGAAAGGTTGTGGCAGGTGAGTCTCAATCGGTGGGACCTGGGATGCGAGCGGGCAACTTTGGAACAGGTCAAGCGATTTGCTCGTGCCGCTAACACCCTAGAATAACGGCTTAACCCTCGGAAACCTTCTTTTGAGGTTTCATAAAAATGATAATTTTTATCTTCCCATTTACATTCACACGGCTCTCTATCGTTTTCACCATCAAAATGTGCTGTGAATCAGTCCAGGTAAAAATATGTACAATGATCCACTGACGAATAAAAGCGCTTGATTTCGACGTGTTGCTACTGGGAGAGAAGGAGAAGTTGGCAGTCATCTTCTTCCTCACTTGAACACTAGGTGACCTTGTGGCTTCAGTACTTAGAGTAGTAAACTCAGATGATCTCAGTAGATGCATCTCTGGTGTGGCTAAGAAAGGAATATGAAACATCTCGGTCATCGTGCAGACGTGATAATGTTTGTTTCAATAGGCGTAACGTGCGTATTCAACTCATCCGTTAAAAAGTGGGGCACGATTCGTGTGCTAGAGGAGGAGGAGGGATATATGATGTAGCTGATGTTCAGCGACAAGATTTCACTGTTGGTGCGCCGGCCAGAATACTTTTGGCCCTAGTGACTGCCTCTGTCCACCCTGTGACCCAAACTTGTGTTTCCGGTTGGGGGCTCAGCAATGCTGTCTCCCATTTATGTTGAACTGCGAAATGCGCAGTCTGAAGATTTAAGGTTCCTTAATTTTAGGGCAGCTCCCGAGGATATAGTAAAGACAAGCGTGCTCTCTTTGGTAGTCAACATCTGGGGTAAGCTGACAGGTTAATGCATGTTACAAAGAAGAGGGTAAGGAAATAATTCGTTAGTAGTCAGCGTCACACTTCTATATATGCCGCAATTCCCAATGTTTTGTAGTGATTCCGCCAGATGAAGCTGTCGACTATCTTGGCCAGACATTCCAACTAAAACGGTGTGCTTTGAAACAAGCGTCAAACGATATGAATAGAAACAAAAATAAAGAAAAAACGCTCGAAAAGAGAAAGACAAAAGGAAAGAAAGAAAAAACTGGAAAGAAAAAAAAAAGGATCCCAGCACCGCACCTCCTTCAGGCATAGCATTATTGCAAAGTCATTCTATTTTTTAGGATACCCCTTTTATACTGCCCCTGGATGATATACATACCATGCCCATATGCAGCTTCACCAGAAGGTATCTTAAATGTTTTCTAATCGTCCTGCTGCAGGCGACCTAGAGAAAGTGCCGAAGCATTAAATCAGACTGAAAACCCACCCAACCCCGAGTGTTCTCCTGCATTGAGGGATTCGCCTGTGTGTCTGGCCGTAAGAATCTTAAGGAATGTAACACGATTGATGTTCGACGTGTGCAAACTTTGCTGTTTCGAGAACCATTGTATATGTCACGCCACCGAAGGGCCTTTTTCGGGTTAAGTGTGCGGACATATGTTTTCCAGGGGCCGCCACTTCAACAATCTCAACGCATATGCACACGCTGTAACATTTGCGAACAATGCGATATTCAATATAAGCCCTTAGAGATACTGTGCAGATTCAGGTGAATACAAAAACACCCAGCATGAAAACCGCTGTGAAAAAGTAGTTCGAAAGGTATTCTGAGAACGTCTCACAGTACACGTGAACTTGGCCGAATGCTTGGAACTAGTGACATCTTGAAAGCACTTATGGGCTATTTTTACTCATTAAGAACACATCTTAAGTACGGGCGAAAAAAAAAAGCGAGGACCATTTTCATCTGAAGATATAAACTTCACGGTTGGTCTTGCACAACAATCTTGTCGCACATCTTCATGTTTCAATTTTAGCTACATTTAGAATGAGAATTATGAGTGTCTGAAAAGAACCATGCATTACTTCGGCAATTTTCATCTTCAACAGGTAACATTGTGAATCCTGTCACAGCTCCTCACGTTATCGTGATCGCTGCCCAGATGATCAATCAGCACTCGTAGCTTGGTGGTTATCGCATTGCAGCGCTGGCAGTATGTAAACGCGGAAACATTCACAATGCACAGGATTACGTATATTTATATGTGGTAAATTTTCAAAATTAGTGTAAAATCCTCTTTTACAACGCCTTTAAGAAAAAAGAATATTTATACACATTGAATCTGAGAAATAATAATTCATTCAAAACTAAACAATTTTCGATTGCTTTCATTTAGTTCGAGCTTTAAGATAGAAAAAAAATTAAAAATCCCAAAATACACATATGCAGTAAATATGAAGATAAAAAGAAGCTCTCCTTCGATAGAGAGGTAAGTAATGCAACCTCACCGGATCAGTCTGCCCAACTTAAAACAGCTGCTTCCTCGTTCATTGGGGAATACGAGTGTCATGCCTGATCTGAGTCACCAGGTAAACACCTTCCAGGCGCTTTCATGATGAGTCGAGACTAAAATGCAAGAAATGCGTGACCACATTATCCTTGATTCTGTGAGAGCGTTGCTTGAAACTTTTGTTGCTATTTCGTAATCAAAGGGAATATCTGTCATTTAATTCGGCGTTTACAATACAGACAATATGGAAGGGGAGGGGTGAAGTCAGCTTCAAAATGGTGGCGCGAAGCCTCAAGGAAGTGCGAAACTGGGAGGCCATCTTTGCTTCTTTTTCACCTATTGTTTCCTACAGCACTTTTGTCTCTGTGTATTTGTATTTTTTCTTTCTTATTATCTTTTTCTGCTTCTTTCTAAGCTATATACCCCTCTCATCCAGACCCTTTTTTCTCCTCCGAACTTCACATCTATCCTCCTTACGGCCCCTTCGCTCTCTAATTCCTTTCCTTAGCAATTCTATAGAAAGTGCATTTTTCTCTGCTGGTGCATGCCTGGCTGGCGCCGAGTGGTATTGATGCTCGCCTTCAGATCGTAGGTAGCTCGCGTCTGAAGCCCGTTTTTTCGAAAATTTATTATTTTATTTTGCCAAGAATTTTTCTATATGTCCTCCTTTCTCTCCTACATCCGTTCTCTCACTCATCGGAGCTGTCCCATTACACCCTGGTGGTCTAGCAGTTATGATGCTCCAGTGCTCAGACCCACTGGTCACGGGATCGAATCCAACCCACGGCGCCCGCATTTTCGGTAGCGCTGAATTTATGCTCGACACCCGTATACTTCGCCGTAGGTGCGCGTTAAAGAACCTCAGGTGGTGGAAATTTCTGCAGCCCTTCACAGCGGCATCTCTCATAATGACGTCATTTGCGCGGACGTTCTATGCGGCCGATTATTACTTCATTGCATACCTAACAAACGGTGCAGGGGTTCTGTGAACAAAACAGAGGACGAATATAGCTCATGCGGGTTCATGACGACAACAATTTTTGTTTGCTGGACTACTACCATCAGCTCGTGTAAACAGCCCGGCTGATAAAAGAAGTGTTGAAGTGTAACACGCTCTAAGACCTCAAGGTAGAAGCCCTGCAGCATTTGGGAACATATTAATTTATACAATGAGTGATCCTACTATTTCAAGAACATGACGAGCCGGCGTGTGAAGGACATGCACTCAATGGCTTTGGCATTCTTAGTGGAGTATACTGATTTCTCTAAGCCTCTCAGGAAGCTTGATGCATCTCATTTGCTGTTGGAGTTCTACCGGTTTGTGCCCATCTTCGCTCAAATGGATGCTTTCAGCTAAATAAACGAACAGTTGGAAATCGTTACCTTAAACCGGATCGTGCGCAACTGGGTATGAACGAGGTTTGAACGTCGCAACGCTGCCATCTCGCAACAACACTACGAGCAAAGATGTGGAAGTAAGCGTGGTTAACAAAACAACATTTCGCTAAATATTCATTCATTACTGATTGGCGATCGCAACAAGCAGCCGGACGACACTGTGGACTTTGCCAACGCAGGTGAGAATGTGGATATGCTTGATATAGCAGCATCCAGGCAGCCTAGATTATCACGCTTTGTCAGAAATATACAAAGCCTCAAGCGGCTATTTATTATACACGGTTCGCGCTAGGAAGCGCATGCGCTGTGTCACGTGCCGATGCTATGCCTTCCTTTATGGCACAGCGCGGAAAGCTGCCCTTATCGTCGGTTGATGGCTGTCTGCGCTTTTTTCACCGGGATGAGCGCCCGTCAGTTTCCCACGTAAAACAAGGGACATGGCCGAAGAAGGACAACTGCCACAATACTTTACGATTGGTATCGGCAGCTTCTCGTAAAAACATACCGGGAAGACACGTCCCAAGTCATAGCCAGGTGAGAGTTTTGTCGAACACCTATGCATACACCCCGACTTGCCCATTTAGACCAAAGAAAATGGCCCATGAAGAACAACCAAGTCGACATAGCACGATTGGTGGTGGAAGCTACACGGCACATCCGGAAATGCGAGAGGCAAGCTCGACTCAAGAAAATTCCAGGTGAGCTTTTATAGAATACTCTCGTGAATTCGTGTACCCCGAATCACGGCACGTAAATGACTGAATGTCTTGGCTTCTATTCCTTTCCGGAGTTGTGACGGTTCCTATTTTTCGCATACGGCGTCTTCTCAGACCTACGATGCGTTGCGCAGGATGACTGCATTTTACCCTCTTTAGTATAGTGACTACTTGTGTGCGAATGAATAAATAGCAGCTTCCGCCACGTTGATACAATGGTCATGGTGCTTGGAGTGCGACAGAAAAACCATGTGTTCAATTGCGGCAATGCTGGTCGCATTTTGATGGACCAAAAAGGTTTGGGGCCAGAGCAATGTTTGATGAAATTGCACGCGAGAACCAGATAGTGAAAATTTCTGTAGAATTTCACTAAGGCCATATGATCGTATCATAGTTCCGGCAAGTCATTCCCTAGATATGCAAATTATTATGCAATGGTAGTAAGATGATGTTGCACTTTACATGTAGTCTTCTCACAAAAGCCTATACAGATAGGCTGTGGCCTTCAGTAGGCTGATGCATAGGTAGTCAAGCGCACGAGGATGCTTTCGCCAGCACTGCGATTCCGAATGCTCCACACAGGCTGGCGGGAAACGCGCTTGCGCACAATCAAAATCCGATTGCATAGCTGCGGGTTCAGATTGTGTTATTTAATGAAGTCTGCCACCACAGTGCCAGCTTGTTGCAATAAGCATCGTATTTTTCCGTTAAACATTTACGCATGCACGAGAAATTGCGATTGCTACCGTTTTTTTTTCTATTTTAGTCAGAACACGTATCACAATCTATGAAGATTCTGCAGAAATAAATATTGAAACTAATCGCGTACAGTAAGCACATAGTGCATCGACGATACGAATTTGGCTCTGAAGCGTCTAACGCAAACAGAACCGGCCGATAGTCGCGTAAGCCTTCACCTGCACTGTGCCAACAATCTCTTGCGCAGCGGACCTACGATGTAGTATACGCAATGTGTGGTCGTTGTCTTGTGGCATGGTGTTGTATACTGCAGTCAGCACAGTCAAATGTGGTCAGAAGCAGATAGACTGTTGCGTAGGTCGTCACCTGACAGCAGTGCCACAGCACAACCGAGTACAAGCAACGGAGCAGTTTTGCAGCAGAGCGTGGTGTGGGGGCCCTGTAACTTTTCTGCATTTGATTGAAAGAAACTACATGTGTGACAGTTATCGCATACAGATCAGTGATTCTTCAGGCTATTCCTATGTCTCACATATTCTGCATTGTTAGAATGAAAGAAGCCATTTTGGGAATAATCAGTTATTGCTAAATTGTGCTTCATAATTGTCGTGGACCTCTTCCCAGGTTGATTCACATATCTTTAAGTAAAGAAGAAAATGAAGAAAGAAAGAAATTTAACCTAAGGGCTTGTTTTCTTTCGCCACAATAATAATGTGGACTAACAAAAATGGAGAGGAAAAGATCAACAAGAGAGAAGGTAGGAAGAAGGCACATGCCCGGATTGCTACCCTACGCTGGGTGAATCGGAAAGGGGAGTATAAAGATGAGAGAGAGAGAGAGAGAGAGAGGAAAGAGAAGAGAAAGAGGCAAAAAAAGGATTGTCAGTCAATAGCCTGACGCGTATGCAGTGGTGGCACTACACAAAAGTTGAAGGTACTGACATAGGCCTGTAGTCGTCAAAAAGTACAAGACGACCTTGACTGCATTTTGAGCCAACGACAGACGAGGACGGTGTTTCAATAGCATCTGCATACAGAGTGGTCGACCGCTCAGTTGTTGCAATGCGTCAGAAAGCTTCTGTCTTACAGAGGCGAATCGAGGGCAACGGTATAGCAGATAACAATGTCTTCTTTGGTGCCGCAGACGTCGCAATCCGCGTTGTCGGTCAATGCAATGAGGGTTTTATGTGTTTTTGTGAAGGCAACCCCCACCCAAGGACAACAAAGAAGCGAAGCTTGACGTCAACGAAGTTTGGAGAGAGGTCGAAGTTCAGATAGAGGTCCAGTTGAGAATTTATTTGGTAGAGTCTCGTATGTCTTATGCTTGGGGTGTTCCACTCCAGCAGACACAGAATACGTGTCAGGTGGCGAAGTTGCGTTGCAGCGCCTGTCGTTGACAAAGTATTCGGAAGGGTGTGCTCTTCTTGGCGGGATGTGCGAGCCGCATTGTCTGCGCAATCATTGCCACTCTTCTCACAATGACCAGGTAGCCAATGATAATTGAACTCGTGGACTGTTTCAGTGACGTGGTGAACAAGCTTGACAACCTCATATGTTAACTGTTTGTGGCAACCTCGTTGAATGACTGACTGTAGGGCTGGTTTCATGTCAGAAAACACAGACCGATTACTCGGTCTCTCGGATTTTATGTACTCTAGGCTGACACGTAAAGCCACAAGTTATGTCACCGTAGACGTAGTGACGTGTGACAGCTTGATTCGCAGAGTGATTCCTCTAGCTGAAATCACCACCGCACCGCCAGAACCAGACGCTGTGGTTGAACCATCGGTGTATATGTGCACGTTGGGATTGTATATTGTGTGCAAGATGTGGAAGCTTAATTCTTTTAGGGCTGATGAAAGCGAATTTGATTGTTTTTTTGTATTCCTGGCATCTGAAGACGCACTTGTGAAAGTGTCGGGCACCACGAAAGATACATCAATTTTTCCGCAGGCGTAAAACCTGATGTAAACGAATCACAATGTGGATAGACAATTGCACTGAATTTCAAGCGGGGCCTCTCAGTAGCGATGGTTGCCAAGTGGTGGGAAGGATTCCGATCGCGTTGCCTGAGGTATGTACGCATCGTTTAAATGGTGATGTGCGTCACGATCGAGTAGTCCTGTGCAATGGCAATGGCAAGGGTTCTAGCCGTCGAGGCACAACGTGGTAAACCAAGGCATACCCTAAGAGAGTGGGCTTGAATATTTTGGAGTGTGCGCAGGTTAGTTTTGAAAGTGTTAGATATAACAGGTAGGCTGTATCGCAGGAATCCAATAAATAATATCTTGTACAGCTGTAACATAGACTCGCTAGACACTCCGAGACTTCTTCTGGCAAGGAACCTGAACAAGTGACAAATGGTGGTCAGCCGCTTTTTCACGTAGTGTACGTGTGGGGTTTTAGGCCGATTTCGCTCGATTATGACTCTCAAGAACCTGTGACTCCGGCTGGGTGACACCAATTGCCCGTTAATTGATATGCTGTAGGCGGACAATGACCTTCTTGTAAAAGCCACGACTGTTCGCTTTCCACTTGCGATTACGAGGCCTTTTTTACGTAGGTGGTGCGATGTCACTGATGCTACCTTCTAAAGTCGAGCGCGAAGTTGAAGTCAAGTCACACCTGGTGTCTGCGCACAGATGTCATCTGCATAAATGGAAAGTCGTACGCTGCCTGGCTGCTTGCCAACTAGTCCAAATAATGTTAGGTTGAACAATGTCCGGTTTAGCCCTCCGCCTTACGGGACTCCTCAGCTAAAGTGATACTCGGGTGTCGGGCCAATCTCTGTCTGCACGTGAAAATACCTATTCTGTAGGTAGCTCTGAACAAACGTATATATCTTACCACCGAGTCCTACTCCTTTTAATTTGTTGAGTGGCTTCGTGGATGACATTGTGGTAAGCCATTTAACCTCAAGAAACAGAGCAGCACATCACCGTTTGCAGGCCTTCTGGTGCTCTACATATGTCACCAAGTCAACTATATTGTCAATTGATGAGCGGCCTCGTCTGAACCCGCACATGTCATCTGTATATTGTCACGGGGTCGTGACGTGGCCGAAGACAGGAGACTTCGTGTTGGGATTTAACTGTTTATTTGGGCGAACCTGTGCCCGGTAAACGGAAAGTCCATTTACAGCAGCAGTCCGCACAGATAGCAGTCTCGGACTGATAGCGGCGAACGAAGCGTCGGCCTTCGATCAACGACTGACAAGCGGCGAAGTGCGTCGGCATTTATACTCTTGCCATCAAATGTTCTAGCGTTATCGCGGGCGGTGGCGTAGGTTCCAGAAAAATCTGTACCATTCGCACAGTGGGCGTGATCTTATCAAAATGATCTACTACAGTCCGGAACCTTCTCGAAAACTGCAGGCGCGGTTTGCGCTGAGAATCGTGTGGTGTTTTAGGACGATAACACAAACTTGGGAAATGGAACGTGGCATTGCCCCCCTCTGAAAAAAGGCATCGTCCCGATGCTTTAACTAAAGATTGATTGATATGTGAGGTTTAACGTTCCAAAACCACTATATGATTATGAGAGACGCCGTAGTGGAGGGCTCCGGAAATTTAGACCACCTGGGGTTCTTTAACGTGCACCCAAATCTGAGCACACGGGCCTACAACATTTCCGCCTCCATCGGAAATGCAGCCACCGCAGCCGGGATTCGAACCCGCGCCCTGCGGGTCAGCAGCCGAGTACCTTAGCCACTAGACCACCGCGGCGAGGCTGCTTTAACTAAAGATGAAGGTACAATAATAATGCAAGAAAGTACAATGAATAAATTACGATACAACAATAATACAAAAAAAACATTGTTAACGCGCATGAAATGGCTTGAGGCGCGCGACATGGACGACATCAAGTCGCGATCGGCGTCGTTGAGAGTTCGTGATGCCGTCGGGGACAACCTGGTAATCAAGTGGGCCGAGACGTCGAACCACCTTGTACGGTCCGAAGTACCGTCGCAGAAGCTTTTCACTTAGTCCACGTCGGCGTATCGGCGTCCACACCCAAACACGTTCACCGGGCTGGTATTCCACGAAGCGTCGTCGAAGGTTGTAACGGTGGCAGTCGGTCGTCTGTTAATTCTTGATACGGAGACGCGCAAGTTGTCGGGCTTCTTCGGCGCGTTGAAGGTACTCGCTCACATCGAGGATTTCTTCGTTGGTGACGTTGGGCAACATGGCTTCGAGCGTCGTTGCCGGGCTCCTTCCGTAGACCAATTTGTATGGAGATAGCTGCGTCGTCTCCTGCACCGCCGTGTTGTATGCGAAGGTCACATACGGAAGAATGGCGTCCTACGTCTTGTGTTCGACATCGACGTACATTGACAGCATGTCGGCGATCGTCTTGTTAAGCCGCTCGGTGAGGCCGTTGGTCTGTGGGTGGTACGCTGTCGTCCGGCGGTGGTTTGTTTGGCTGTATGCCAAGATCGCTTGAGTTAAGTCGGCAGTCAATGCCGTTCCTCTATCGGTGATAAGGACCTCCGGGGCGCCGTGACGTAGGACGATATTTTCGACGAAGAACTTAGCTACCTCGGATGCACTGCCTTTTGGCAGGGCTTTTGTCTCGGCGTAGCGGGTGAGGTAGTCGGTAGCTACCACGATCCACTTGTTTCCAAAAGCCTACGTCGGGAACGGCCCCAGTAGGTCCATACGAATCTGCTGGAAATGTCGGCAAGGTGGATCAATTGGCTGCAGAAGTGCCGCTGGCCTTGTCGGTGGTGTCTTGCATCGCTGACAGTCCCGGCATGTCCTCACATAACGAGTGACGTCGGTGGTAAGACGTGGCCAGTAGTACCTTTCTTGTATCCTTGCGAGCGTGCGAGAAACACCGAGTTGCCCTGCCGTCGGATCGTCGTGCAGGGTCTGCAGGATTTCTGGTCGCAGAGATGGAGGCACCACAAGGAGGTACTTAGCTCGAAGCGGTGAAAAGTTTTTCTTTTGTAGAAGACCGTTTCGTAGAAAGAACGACGCAAGTGCGCGCTTGAATACCTTCGGGACTTCGGCGGTCCTGCCTTCAAGATCTTCTATTAGGGCCTTAAGTTCCAGGTCGGCGCGTTGTCGTTCAGCGAAGTCGTCGGTAGTTATCGTTCCCAAGAAGTAGTCGTCATCCGGGTCGTCGGGTAGCGGTTGGTCGACAGGCGCACGAGAGAGACAGTCGGCGTCGGAGTGTTTTTTGCCGGACTTGTAAATGACAGTAATGTCATATTCTTGAAGTCTCAGGCTCCATCGTGCGAGGCGACCTGAAGGGTCCTTCAAGATGGCTAGCCAACACAAGGCGTGGTGGTCGCTCACGACTTTGAAGGGCCTGCCGTAGAGGTATCCTTCAAGATGGCTAGCCAACAAAAGGCGTGGTGGTCGCTCACGACTTTGAAGGGCCTGCCGTAGAGGTAGGGCGAAATTTCGACGTAGCCCAGATGATGGCAAGGCACTCCTTTTCTGTTGGGGAATAATTTGCTTCTGCTTTGGATAGCGATCCGCTGGCGTAACTAATAACCCTTTCAAGTCCGTCAGCCCTCTGTACAAGAACGGCGCCAAGACCTACGCTGCTTGCGTCAGTATGTATTTCTGTCTCGGCGAATTCGTCGAAATGGGCAAGTAACGGAGGCGCCTGGAGGCGATGTTTAAGCTCCTGGAAAGCGTGTTCCTGTGGCGTTTCCCACTTGAACTTCATGTCGGCCTTGGTAAGGTTAGTGAGAGGATTGGCGATGCGGGCGTAGTTTTTTACGAACCGCCTATAATGGGCGCACAGGCCCAGAAATCGGCGCACGGCTTCTTTGTCAGTGGGCGGCGAGAAGTCGGCAATGGCGGCTGTTTTCCGTGGATCGGGACAAACTCCAGACTTACTGATAACGTGCCCCAGAAACAAGAGCTCCTCATAGGCAAATCTGCACTTTTCTGGCTTCAGTGTGAGTCCGGAAGTCTTGATGGCTTGAAGTACAGCTTCAAGGCGCCGAAGATGCTCGTCGAAACTCGAGGAAAACACGACGACGTCGTCCAAGTACACAAGGCAAGTCTGCCACTTCAATCCTGCCAGTACTGTATCCATAACGCGTTGAAAAGTTGCAGGCGCTGAGCAAAGGCCGAAGGGCATCACCTTAAACTCGAAGAGGCCGTCCGGTGTTATGTACGCCGCCTTCTCTAGGTCTCTTTCGTCGACTTCAATTTGCCAATAGCCAGTCTTGAGGTCCATTGACGAAAAGTATTTGGCATTATGGAGCCGATCAAGTGCGTCGTCTATTCGTGGGAGAGGATACACGTCCTTTCTTGTGATTTTGTTCAGGCGGCGATAATCGACGCAGAAACGTAGGGTCCCATCCTTTTTCTTCACAAACACCACGGGGGATGCCCATGGACTCTTGGTCGGCTGGATAATGTCATCCCGCAGCATTTCATCAACTTGTCTTTTCATGGTCTCACGTTCTCGCGTTGAAACCCTGTACGGACTCTGACGGAGTGGTCTGGCATTTTCTTTGGTTATTATGCGATGTTTCGTGATTGGGGTCTTGGAATTTTCGATGACGACAAAAAGCAATCTTCGTATTGCAGGAGCAGGGCCTTGAGCTGTTCTTGCTTATCGTTCGGAAGTCTGGGATTGACGTCGAAAGCTACGGGAGGGGCTTGGTTTCCCTGAGCAGGTTCCGCAGAATCGGCGAAGGCGAAAGCACTGGTGGCTTCGACAATTTCTTTGATGTATGCGACCGTTAACCTTTGTTCACATGTTTGTACTCATTGCTGAAATTCGTGAGCATGACCGCTGCTTTTCCTCCCCGCAGCTCTGCAATTCCTCTTGCGACGCAAATATTTCGGGTGACCAACAGATGCTGACTGCCTTCAACGACGCCTTCCAAGTCAGGCGATTTAGGAGCGCCGACTGAAATAATGACGCTTGAGCGAGGCGGAATGGTGACTTGTTCTTCCAGAACATTCAAGGCATGGTGTCCTGACGGCGTGCGCGGCGGTAGTGCTTCTTCTGTGGATAACGTTATCAACTTTGTTTTTACGTTGATGACAGCACCATGGCGGCATAAGAAGTCCATGCCAAGGATGACATCTCTCGAGCAACGCTGTAGGACAACGAAGTCTGTAGGATAAATACGGCCGCTAATGGTGACTCTCGCTGTGCAGATTCCTGCAGGCGTTACGAGATGACTTCCGGCTGTGCAGATTTCAGGGCCTTTCCAAGCTGTCCTAACTTTTTTTAACTTCGCGGCGAATGACCCACTGATGACAGAATAGTCGGCTCCAGTATAGACGAGAGCAGTCACACTGTGGCCGTCGATAAGAACGTCGAGGTCGCTAGTTCGCCGTCTCGCATTACAGTTAGGGCGTGGCGTCGGGTCACGGCTGCGTCTGGTTGTTCCGCTGCTTCCATGTTGCGTCGTCAGGCCACCTTCGGTAAGTGAGCTTTCACCGTCAGGGCTTTGCCTGGTTGACGTTGTGTTCGGAAAGCTCGATCACGGCGTCGTCGTCGTCGGAGGATCTTCGCTAGTTCGTCGCACAGCAACCGCACCTCCACCGGTTGCTGCCCTTAGTTTCCCGGATACGTGCTAGGAGACCGGCCCCGCGTTGGGCCAGAGTACTGCCGGTGGTGCCGTGACGTGCGGCGGCTGGGCGACGGCGAACGCGAAGGGCACCGAGTTCCTGTCAGGTAGTCGGCGATGTCACGTGGTCGTTCTCCTGGCTGTGGACGCGGTGAATTGACGGCAAAGCCACGCAGTCCCATCTGTCGGTACTGGCAACAACGGTATGTGTGTCTGGCCTCGCCGCAGTGGTAGCAGAGCGGGCGATGGTTAGGGGTGGGCCAGACGTCAGTCCTCCTCAGTGCACTGCGCTGGGCCGCTGGCGAACGGTATGACGTCGGTGGGGGTGGTGGCGGCGGTGGCGTCTGTCGACCAAACTGCGATGGGGCGGCGTTTTGGCGTGGACGGGGAGGAGCGTTGTGGCGCAATGCAGCGGCGTAGCTCATAGCTTCTGGCTCGGGCAGCGGTTCGTGGGGAAATTGAAGCGATTGCCGAACTTCTTCTCGCACATTGTCGGCGATTGAATTTACTTGAGGCTGCGTCGAAGGCAACAGCTTGCGCAGCTGTTCCCGCACGATCGCTCGGATCGTTTCAGGCAGGTCTCCGGAGTTACTGGCTTGAGCAGCAGCGCAATCGGCAGTAAGGCGACGATTATACTGTCTGGTGCGCATGTCCAGGGTCTTTTCGATAGTGGCCGCTTTGGCTACAAATTCTTGGACGGTTTTCGGTGGGTTTCTCATCAGTCCCGCGAAGAGCTCCTGTTTGACCCCTCGCATGAGGAAACGAACTTTTTTCTCCTGAGGCATGTCTGGGTCAGCGTGACGGAATAGTCGGGTCATTTCTTCTGTGAAAAATGGGGACATTTTCATTTGGTAGCTGAACCCGGGCCTTTAATAAAGCAGCAGCCCTCTCTTTGCGAGCGACGCTCACGAACGTTTGCAGGAATGCGCCGCAGAAAACATCCCACGTTTGGAGCGTGGACTCCCGACTTTCGAGCCAGGTCCTTGCAGTGTCTTCCAAATGGATGAACACACGACGCAGCTTTTCGTCATGGTCCCAGTGGTGTAGGGCGGCCACACGGTCGTATGTTTCTAACCAGGACTCCGGGTCTTCGAACGATGACCCATGGAAAATTGGTGGTTCCCTGGGTTGATGCATGACCATCGTGGGCTGGGACGCTGCGGTTGTCATTGTCGCTGCAGTCGCGGTCATGGCCTTGGTTTTCCGCGCCTTGTCTTGTAGAAGCCCGTACTCCGGTGGTAGCCCTTGCTGTCGGCGGCTTGTTCGCTGCTCCTGGTTGGCGTCGGTGTCTTCTCCGCGACGTGGGCTGGGTTCACGGCTTGACGGCGGCGTCCGGTGCATGAACGAAGCAGCACCTTCACCAGATGTCATGGGGTCGTGACGTGGCCGAAGACAGGAGACTTCGTGTTGGGATTTAACAGTTTATTTGGGTGAACCTGTGCCCGGCAAACGGCAAGTCCAGTTACAGCAGCCGTCTCGCACAGATAGCAGTCTCGGACTGATAGCGGCGAACGGAGCGTCGGCCTTCGATCAACAGCTGACAAGCGGCGAAGCGCGTCAGCATTTATAATCTTGCCATCGAAAGTTCTAGCGTTATCGCTGGCGGTGGCGTAGGTTCCAGAACAATCTGTACCGTTCGCACAGTTTGCGTGATCTTATCGAAATGATCTACTACAGTCTGGAACCTTCTCGAAAACTGCAGGCGCGGTTTGCGCTGAGAATCATGTGGTGTTTTGGGACGATAACAAAAACTTGGGAAATGGAACGTGGCAATATAGTTCGTAGAACTTTTAAGTACTATTTCAGATGGGGTAAAATCATTCTTTCCATAATTTCCCCACAGAGCTTGCGAGGGCGATCGGGCGGTAAGAGGAAATATCCAAAGGTGACTTGCAGGCTTCGAGAAGTGGAATCGGGTGACTTGACTTCCACTTCTGTGGAACCATGCCAGTTTTCCAGGAGTCGCTGTATAACAGCAAAGGTACCTTCCGAGCTTGATCTCCTAGGTGTCACCGAGTGCGGTAGGGGATGCCGTCAGGTCCTGGCGCTGTGGAACGTCTACATAAAGCAAGCGCAGCCTTCAGTTCTTTTATATAAAACGAACACTCCAATTGGGGATCACGTGAAGATACAAAACAGTTGGGTGTCTTTGTCCCATTTGAGTTGTCCCCGCAGACAATTCATCGACAGAAACATTATGCGCCGTCAATCTCTTCGCAGCGTAAGTGAAGTGCCAAAGATTTAAATGGGTGTGCGTCTGACCACTCTCAAAGCATCAAATGACTTCGTGCGTCTATAACGTCGTTCTCCACGACGACGAATCGCTCGCTGTTTCTCGAGTTCAATGTGCATATCTCTGCGAGATGAGCTCCCCAGTAGCGAACGCGTGGGACAGTAGGACACTCTTTATTGCGTCCTCTAGGTTGAAGGGTGAGTCGCCAACATAGTCTTCTATGAATAAAATGTATTTTTACCGATCGGTGCACTCGACGGATCTGGAAGTCTTGAGACTTGGAAAGCCGTCAACCTTCAGGCATGTTGGAATGTAGCCCCTTGTTTAAAAATCCGAAAACCAGTGCACTCTTCTGGCGATTTGCGAACGAGCGTGATACAATACCCAAATAAATGTAGGGGATCCTTGTAGAAGCAAGTATTATAAACTTGAAAAAAAAAAGAAAAGAAGGCGTTGAGGTAACTCGACGCAACAAGGCTCCAATCCTGCGACCTTCAAATAACACGCTTAATGCTCTGGCACTCATCTACGGTGGCGGTGATTCCACCGTCAACATTATGGGCTAAATATGCGGATTAAACACGTGGAAGCAGCAGCCGGCGCAGCATGGTGCCATTGCGGAAAGTTGACCGATAGCACGTTCTTAAAAAAAGGAGATGGTTTTCTCATTCAATAGTTTAGTAATAAGAAACATTACAGAAATTGTTATACACAGCTATGAGTGAGCATTTGATCATAAATGCATCTTAACCATTTCCAGTTCCGACGAGGCTTGGAATGGCATCTTGAATGACTGGTACGAGAAAACCATGGGCAACCCTCCAAATCCACAGTATGTATCAGATATCCTTCAGACAGCATCACCACGCCTAAATTTTGTTAAGCAAGTACTAACACCTCTAATGTTTAATGCCATGCTTTCATAGGTCATAAAACGCAGTAATTAGTCGACTCGCACTAACTCAGATAAGGTTGTGAATTCGAATCTGAGTGATATTGGGTGAGTAAAACATTGATGAGCTTGAGGCAGAGTGAGCCAAATAAAACAATTTTAGCTAGTTTTGAGTCAAAGTCACTTTCGTTGAGCCAAGCACTGGAATGTGGGCGTCCGTGTGTGCTTAAGCGTACACAAAGACTCCAGGATCAATCCTGTGTGAGGCGTGATCACCCTTATGGCACATGCGCGGCTTTCTCCCTCTCTCCTACCCTTCGGTCCACCCTCTCAGCGCCGATACACGCAGTGACTGCTAATCTACGCTCACTCCCTCCTTTTTTAACCCTCTAGGCATCCTTCTCAATGGCATTTACGCATTAAGCCTCCACTTCCCCTCTGTTATCTTCAGCGCTTACCCTTTCTCGCCTCGCGATTGCGGCACAGGCAGCGACTGCTAGCGAGTTAAGTGATTGAAAAAAAACAAGAACTGCAAAACCTAGAGCTCACGCGGCACAAATATTCACTGGCTTTTTCTTATATGTAGGCACTCGATCTTTACGTCAGCCTGCGGGTGTGACCGTTTCTTGAACAGGCTACAGGCTCCAGGACGCAGGGTATCCATTTTCCGTGACGTTGACTGTAGGTCACCAGGCTACTAAAGAAGCTGCAACCTGGAATGGGACCATTTTTGGAAACGGGTTGCCTGACTGTTCTAGATCTAAGGGGGTAACAATCTCTTTGCACACAGGCTATCGCAAAGGATAACAACAGGTGGCGCGAAAGTACTATGTAAATTGGTGTTTACGACCCAGAACGAAATCGGAAGAGTGCGCGTTGGTCAACCTGAAATGTGAGAAAGTTAACAGTGTATTTAAAAAAACGCAGAATAAAACACAAGCTCAAGTTTGTTGAACGTGCACACAGTCTGGTGTACTGTATACCTCTGACGTGTGGTTGTGTATATATAGGGCAGACTTTCACGTGCATTAATACGAGGCTAAGGGAGCTTATATCAAGTGTGGAAGGTGACCCTATCGCACATTTAGCAATGCATTGCAATGGGTGCGCATGCACTTGTAGCGGGCGATGACGCCAGTGATCGCGATAATTTTGTGTGCGCATACCAATTCGTATGCCGAGGCGCACGGCACAGACGCGACCAACATGCCTCACGTTATCTCCGGAGGGCCGCGGAACATACGCAGCCGCACCCCTTTTGGTTGTCGCGTTCGAAGCCTGTATTTCTTGGAAAATAAACTAGTCTTGTCCTAAACTTCAAGGAGTGTCGGTGCCCTCTTTTCGCGCCTCCGTGGGGCGAGTACGCTACAAAGTGGTGACTGGGACGTTTGGAAAAACAGCAGCCATGTCAGCAAAGAATATACATTAAGCTCACCCAACGCGAACGCTTCGGAGTTAAAACTTCCTCATTTCTGGCCCGAAAACCCCAGGGTGTGGTACAGCCGAATCGAGGCCCGCTTCGAGCTTCGACGCATCACATCGCAGCAGTCGAAATACCTGAACGTCGTTTCAGCACTGCCGCCTGACATCGATGACGTCGTGGACGATGTTCTCGCCTCCGCTCTATCGGAGAAGCCCTACGACGAACTAAAAAGCACCGTCCTGAAACGTCTTGAGGTGTCCGAATAGAGCAGGCTGCAACAGCTCCTGTCTCATGAAGAGCTCGGTGACCAGCGTCCCTCACAACTACTCTACCGAATGCGTCAGCTGCTGGGCCAACAAGCGTCAGAGGAGCGTCAACATCCATTGCTTCGCGAGTTGTTTTTGCAGAGACTGCCACAGTCAACACGGATGACACTCGCTGGCTCAGATGATGTGACTCTCGAACGTCTCGCTCAACTCGCCAACCGCATCACCGACTGCACTGATTCACCAAAAATGTCTATTGCTGCAACGGGAAGGCTCTAACATGCAGACCAGTTAGGTCGCTTAGAGGACAGAGTTGACCGACTGGCTGCAGCAGTTGAAAACCTCGCCCTGTCCAACAAACACCGGCCTGCACGGCATCGTTCGCCGTCCCATGCTCGAAGCCCGCAGCACCGCCGACACTCAAGTGAGGCAGAGCAGAACATATGCTGGTACCACCGTCGTTTTAGAGAGCAAGCCACTCGCTGCACCCATCCATGCTCGTGGACGGGAAACTCACCGGCCAGTCGCTAACGGCGGAAAGCGACACGGGCCATCGTTCAAGCCGCCTCTTCTTCGTTGTCGACCGCATCACCGGCACCCGCCTCCTTGTCGACACCGGAGCGGAGCTATCTATCCTACCAGCAGCAGCTAAACATCACCGGGGTGGCAAGTCCATTTCAAGCCTAATCGCAGTCAATAATACTGCTATTGCAGCATATGGAGTCCAGTCAATGACGATAGACATCGGACTCAGGCGTACATATCGATAACTCTTCGTTATGGCCGACGTCAGAATTGCCATCCTAGGAGGGGACTTTCTGAGCCACTTCAATCTTGACGTCAGCGTTCGCGATCGTCGTCTCAAGGAAAACGTCACTTCTCTTGCTTCTGTCGGACTGAAGTCTGACCTGTACTCATGCGGCATTTGCACTTTCAGTCCAGAGTCAAACTTTCAAAATATTCAGGCTGAATTCCCTGAAATTACCAGGCCTCGGAACACCAAACTGCCAATCAAACACAAGTTGACGCATCACTTTGTCACCACCGGACCTCTCTATATCTATCTATCTATCTATCTATCTATCTATCTATCTATCTATCTATCTATCTATCTATCTATCTATCTATCTATCTATCTATCTATCTATCTATCTATCTATCTATCTATCTATCTATCTATCTATCTATCTATCTATCTATCTATCTATCTATCTATCTATCTATCTATCTATCTATCTATCTATCTATCTGTCTATCTGTCTGTCTGTCTGTCTGTCTGTCTGTCTGTCTTAAACATGATAATCACGACATTTGTGTGATGTAACAACACGACTACATGCCACACTGAAGATGCACTTGCAGCCATTTCGCTAGTTTCGCATAACCCAGATTTTGTATTACGTGACGCCAATGGATGACGAAGGTATATGACTGGTGCAAACAAGATAATCATGAGATGCATGTCATGTGAGAACATGACTGCATGCCACAGTCAAGGTGCCAAGACGTGATGTGACGCAGTGCGTGTGCTCACCGGCGTTCACTTCGTCTGGTCACGACGGCGTTGCTACGCCAGGCACCAGTCCTGTCATATACTCACAGGCGCGCACCGCGCTCCGTTGCTTTGACGCATGCGCGTTTCAGCACGTCCGGCATCCCTTCGTCCCTTGGACGAAGGGATGCAGGACGCAAACACCGGCGACGTGACGTCGGTGTTTGCGTGACGTAACACCGGCGACGACGTGTTAGGACGATCGTAACACCACGGGATCCTTTCGTCCAGGGACGAAGGGATCCCTTGGTGTTACGACGTGACGTCAATGAATGACGAAAGGACATTTGATTGATTGATTGGTTTGTGGTGTTTAACGTCCCAAAACCACCATATGATTATGAGAGACGCCGTAGTCGAGGGCTCCGGAAATTTCAACCACATGGGGCTCCTTAACGTGCACCCAAATCTGAGCACACGGGCGTACAACATTTCCGCCTCCATCGGAAATGCAGCCGCCACAGCCGGGATTCGATCCCGCGACCTGCGGGTCAGCAGCCGAGTACCTTAGCCACTAGACCACCGCGGCAGGGCTACGAAAGTACATGACTGGTGCAAGCATGATGATCCGGACGCGCGTTCGTGTAAGAAGATGACAACATACCACGCGTGCTCGTGGTCGTTTCGCTAGCTCCACATATACTAAATTTGGTATCACGTGACGTGGATCGATGACGAAGGTAAACGACACATTTAAACATGATAATAATGCCACTGAAGTTGTGTAAGGCATTATTTACGTCCACCTTGTAACGCTGCACAAATTTATAAGCGACATATCAACCTTTCTTATTCGTGCTTCACATATCATCGATTCACGCGGTACGAGGTATCTGCCATTTTTTTAGCTAACACACGCCGATATATGCCCGTGCATTGCCACATCAAGGTAACTTTGTTAGAGGAGTGTTCATAGGTAAATAGGCGAGGGGTCATTGTTTATGCTAAAATATTAGTACTCACTAATTAATTCGTTTACTTGCCAAGTCAAGTACGCATCACAGCAATGTACACGGAGGCATGAACGAATCACAGATGAGAACGTACACGCAAACACGCACATAGATTTTCAAGATTTAGCTGGTATCTATGCGCTGCAGCAGCTGCTTCAATGCTACTTCGTTAGAATAGCAAACTGTCTACTGGTTAGCAGCCACAGAATTTAGAAAAGTAATGAACGTCTTTTACACAACACCGTCTGCCCTTTTGTTTGTATATATGGTGTCATTACTTAGCATGGAGTTTTTATACCAAATCAAACGACCAAAATAGAGGTTGGACTAAACTTTTCTAAAGAGTGCCATGATTACTGCAAAATATGCAGTGGTGTCTACGAGAGATCTGGCCACGAATATAGCTTAGTATTTATCTAGCTAATAAAAACCAAGAATGCAGTCCTGGTCAATAACGGCAAAAGTTTCAAGCTCCACTAGCTTCTGGCATTTACTAAAGAGATGCGAGGAAGGTTGTAAAATACGCTCTAAACAAGTAAACACATGGACCGTCAACTGCTTACTACAAACATTTTTCCTAAGATTGTGCTGACCCTGCAAGTACTAAAGGTAGCGGAAGAACTGCCCCTAGCCCCGCCGCGGTGGTCTAGTGGCTAAGGTACTCGGCTGCTGACCCGCAGGTCGCGGGTTCGATTCCCGGCTGCAGCGGCTGCATTTCCGATGGAGGCGGAAATGTTGTAGGCCCGTGTACTCAGATTTGGGTGCATGTTAAAGAACGCCAGGTGGTCAAAATTTCCGGAACCCTCCACTACGGTGTCTCTCATAATCAAATGGTGGTTTCGGGACGATAAACCCCACAAATCAATCAATCAATCAATCAATCAATTAAGAACTGCCCCTATGGAAGCTAAGAGTTTGGTTGTACTGCATGAAATAAGTCTCTTAACAACTATCGCTCAACCATGGCGTCTTTTGCGCACTTTTGCACTGCTTAATGCATCTGATGACATCCAATTTATGTTGTTACAGTCATTCTTAGCTTGATATTTATGTCAAGGTATGCCTCTCTCAAGTTTTAAATATTGTAGGAACGAAATGGACCGGCCCGACCATTCGCGGATAGAGAGAGAGAAATAACATTTATTTACATATCCGGTGCGTAGGAAGTCCCCGACCTCGCAGGGTGCGGATGTTTCCTATCAAGGCTAAGGCTATTAGTAAAGTCTGATAATATCAGAGTCTAGACCTCGACGATGTTGAGCTCTGACTAGGCGACAGTTAAACGGGTGCCTCCGCGCCCGTTAGATGGGTTGTCGGCTCCTTTTCTCCGTTGCTTCGCCAAAGCCTCCTCAAGCCGCTGGATGGCCCTTCGATGCGTCTTCAGGTCTCCGGAGTGTATCCACGCTCTCACCTCTTCGCGATACGTGGCGTCCTGGCACTGTCCGTCTCCAGTGTGCATAGCGCTGTTACACCCTCCCCACATGATGTGGCGGAGAGTAGCTAGTTCACCTCCCCGCAGTGGTAATGCATGGGCTAAGTTATTTACTCTGAGGAATCGAAAGGAATGAAATTGCGGCAAGTTGCTATTCCTTGGTATGGAATACGGTGCAATGGAGGCATCTAATCTACATAGGCAGATGGGTAAACCACTCACCTCTTTACTGCAGGGGCCGCGTGATATCACATTTGAGACTGGGAGAGTTTTCAATCTGAAAAAGTGGCAGATCTGTGTTTGGTCATGTAGATACATATTATGCTTTACGGGAAATATAGAGTGTTATTATTGTCGGAATGTCAATTCTTTCACTCGAAAGTGACTTGGTTATTGTCTTGCAGCGGAACACTCCAAACACTATGGTGATATTTGAGCACAAATAAGAATCAGTTGATCCTGCACATTTGGTTAATTATAGATTCACTGTTCCCAGAAGACCAGCGTAGCCAGCCGGACTGAGAACTGAATAACCTCTTAGCCCTTTCCTTTTTCTCTCCCTTCTATGTGACAACAGGGAAATAGCCCATGCACAAAGGCCTGTGCCTTCTTGACTAGCCTAGTTGATATGCCATTCTATTGTTATCGTCACATAACCCTACGTGAAAACATTTTGTGTCTGTAGGGTTCCCGTTGCAAACGTCAATGCAGAGCAGAACGCTTCGAAACACCAGGACGAAGGCGAATCTTTCCATGTTGGTAAGTGATGTAATATTTCCCATCAATAATATAGCAAGGAAGCACGCCTCATCTTGCATTTATTAGCAGAAGTTCCTTTTGAGCGCGGCGAGTACATAGAAAATGCAAATTCCATGTGGCTTCTATGACTCTTGTAGAGTTTCATAGTGATCTTACATATACTAACAAATTAATTAGAATGACTTTCACAATGCCTAAATAGGCAATATTTGTGATGCAAACAATTTGAAAAAATAAATAAAGCGTGCACTGCCACCTAAAGGTCATCACATGAATATTAGAAGATCCTCACAATGCAATACAATGAGCTCCTTCAGTACCACTCTGAATTTCCGGACACATCAACTTTGGTTACGATGTCCTATTTTTTATCAAAAGATGTGACCTTCAGTACGGATGAATTGTCATCGTCTGTTCTTTTCTGAAGAACAGATATACAATATTTTGAGATTTGACATCGTTTTTTGACAGTTCTCCCGCATCATTGTCACAGTAACGAATAACTACGTTTGTTTCCAGGGCAAATTCATGCGGCCGAAAACAGAACCACCTTGCCACAGCCAGTGTGCAGCAGCGGCTCCTTTGATTATGCCGTACCCAGCACAAGCTGTACGGTCATAGGAGCTTCAGCATGTGGCGAAAGCACCGTGCGGTAAGGGCGAAATTTTGAGTGCCATTACTGGGAAGCCAGCTTATCGGATGTGGCATAGCAGTAGCGTTTGACTTCACAGAGAAATCCGAGCAGGTATGCGTCCTCAACTACAGCATTGAAAAACTGCATAGAATTGTCTGCAAGGTTGTAGCTGTTATTTCGCATCACCGCCAATCTTCAAGCTTTTGCATAGAATGTGCTGTTCGTTCAGCAAAGGCCTGTTGACACAGCTGTTCTGGTCGAGTATTGCCGCGTGTCGTGGATACAAAACCACCGTCCTCTTTAACCAACACGCTCTTAACCACCACCCAAGCATTCTGTACAGATGATTAACAAGTGATTGTGAAGCACGGAGCCCCGGTATTTACCATGTTCCGTCTCCGTCAATTCTTTGTTACGTTACTACCAAACCCTTAATCGGTGTTTGGTGCCCGTGTGTTCTTTCATTATTTTGTGGACCAGGATTCTGAGTAAGGAGATTGGCCAAGTTTCTGAAGCACATACGCAATACCGGAGTTTCTAACTACAGAGGCGTCATAAAAGAAGTTCGCCACATGTAGCCGATAGAAAGTTATCAGGATCAAGAGTCAGCATGCGCTCAATTGCAGACAAAGAATTCTGTAAAAATGGTTAACAAGAGAACCGGAACTACACCCAGCTACTCTCTTGTGGTCCAGCTTTGCACGATTTAGAGACATCTGGGAATTTTTGTTTCTATTTAAAATGCTCGAATTAGAAGGAACAGATGCACATGGGCCATATATGTCTCCATATAAGGCATTGCCTTCAGAATAGAAATAGTTACTCAAAACATCAATGACACTATCCAGCATAGCATCCAGCAACGGTCCTCTTGTTATACAGACGCTTGAGCTGCTTAGATGCCATGCAAATGGATGAAAAACATTTTAAAATGTCACAAAGCTCGCAATTGCGCAGATTAGTGCATGTAGGGTGGAAAAATATGCTTTACTATATATCACTAATGCATTGGAAGAGCTTGTGAATAGCGGTTTTAAATATTAAGTCTTTATTTTACAGCGAAAGCTGTTATGAGATCCCTTTTCGGGTCACGTGCAGTTGTCCGCCGTCGCCGCCCACACCACCGCCGCCGCCACCGATGTCCGTAACCACATTGCACTAAATTACAAAAAAATTTTTTTAACAATGACACAATGGGGCTTGAACCCGGGTCCACTGCGTGCTAGCCCGATATGCTGCCAGTAAGTTACGCTGGTGCTTATAACATGTCAAACTTGCCTTAGGCAGGAACGACCTAGCACCAATGGCACGCAGGGGCTCATAGCCGGGTACGCTGGATGCCAGCCCAGTATACTGCCACTGAGCTACACTGAGCTACACTGAGCTACACCGTTGCTTGTGACTGGTTGGGAAACTTGCCTTAGACAGGCTTGATGTTGGGAAATAGATCGCGTTATTACGACTTATAAAGCGTTTTACAACAGCGAAAAATACAACGAGTCGTCGCACAATGCGAAAAGCGTAACAAGTGGGCCATCCGATGGTCCAATCCATCACAAGAGCTTGTTCTTGTTTCCTTACTATCTGTGGCACATACCTTTTCATCCATAATTCCTCATCGTTGTCAGCCACTGCATGCACATATGGCACAAAATTCCTTGCAAGGGTTTAGCGGATAGCATGCTTCTAAGAAGAATAACAAAAAATAGCATGGAGAAAGCCGACCACAAAAATTATTATTACACACAAAAATTTATTTTTAATGCCCTAGTGGGTACCAACCAAGTGTACTTGCAGTAGTTAACCAATGTGTGTTTTGAAAATGTCTGAAAGGCCGCTTTTGTAGCTTTCGCTGTGACATTGCAGCGCCTACCACGCAGGCTAGCGTTTTTTGCGACTGTACAATAATTTCAAAACTACGTCTTTTATCGTGTCAATGCACGTCGTCAGTGGAACTTGCTTTATTTATATATCTCAATATTTTGAAGATGCTATATTTTGTTACGCCTAGTGGTAGAAATTTTTGTACGGTGACGAAGTTCATTAGGAAAGTCGTACGCTCAACGAAAGTGCGAGCTTTGGGGGAAATTGCTTTAAAGGTAACATTGATTCTTACAGCCTTGCGAATGTACCACACATCAACAACCCCGGAATAGCTTCGGAATATCGGCGTCGTGTATTACCAAAACGAGCTACAGTGAATGAAGAAAAACAACCTTTTTTTTTGCTTTGTTGCAGCGCAGAAAACGGCCGTGATTGCTTGCTTACATGTGTTATCTACTCCAGATGACGTTATATTGCCACGTTCCATTTCCCAAGTTTTTGTTATCGTCCCAAAACACCACACGATTTTTAGCGCGAACCACCAGATGTCACGGGGTCGTGACGTGGCAGAAGACAGGAGAGTTCGTGTTGCAATTTAACTGTTTATTTGGGCGAACCTGTGCCCGGTAAATGGAAAGTCTAATTACAGCAGCAGTCTCGCACAGATAGCAGTCTCGGACTGATAGCGGCGAACGGAGCGTCGGCCTTCGATCAACAACTGACAAGCGGCGAAGCGCGTCGGCATTTATACTCTTGCCGTCGAATGTTCTGGCGTTATCGCTGGCGGTGGCGTAGGTTCCAGAACAATCTGTGCCGTTCGCACAGTGGGCGTGATCTTATCGGAATGATCTACTACAGTCCGGAACCTTCTCGAAAACTGCAGGCGTGGTTCGCGCTGAGAATCGTGTGGTGTTTTGGGACGATAACAAAAACTTGGGAAATGGAACGTGGCAATATACATCTGTGTAAAGTTATTTTGCTTGGGAGAATATGCAATGTAATATTTTGCAAAACCTGCAGAACAACGTTGTGCGATGTGCTCAGCTGGGAAGTCGGGTCGGCTTAGAAAAATAGGTACCGCAAACAGTCAGGGACGTGATTGTAGGTCGAAAGTCATTCTCAGAAAAAAAAGCAGTCTCGTGACTTGATACTGAGGAATTTTTCCGCTTTAGAGGCACGAAAGTTTAATTAGAGGTTCATCTCAAGTGACTGTACATACTGTCTTGTCGCATTGAGTAGTAGTGAACCAGTAGACATTGATTGCTGTATAATTAGAGTGAGGAAATTTTATAAGTTTGAACAAAAAAAACAGTGTGCACTTCTTCTAAGAAAAATGTGTGTGTACGTTATGTACCAATCTTGAGTTGTTGCTGATCAATGCTAACGAATGCTAAAAAATGCGTAATGCTAAAGAGTACAATTAAACGAGTAGGCCTCACAAAAGCTGTCATGTTTATCCAAACTGTCTATTGACAAAAATAGGCTGCTGTCCTTACACCTAATTGTGTGTGTGTCCTATTACATGCGTTGTCTCATACCGCAGAGACGCTACTGGCTTCTCACAGAGGGAAAAGTGCGAGGATCTGAGCGTTTTGTACGGTGACGTCAACCGCGGCCAGAAGCTACCGGGGGAACGACGCCACAAGTGTCAAGTGTGTGACAAATCATTTCAAAAAGAGAGCACACTCAAGAGACATTGGCGCACGCATACGGGCGAGAATCCCCATCATTGCTTCATATGTCAGAAGTCATTCTCAGAAAAGAGTAACCTCACAGATCATATGCTCACACATACAGGTGAGAGGCCCCATCGTTGCAACGTCTGCGATAAATCGTTTGCACTAAAGAATGCCCTCGCAAGACATCTCCGCATGCATACAAACGATAAGCCATACCATTGTAACACGTGCGATAAATCATTTGCACAAAAGAATGCCCTCAGAATACATATCCGCGTGCATACAGGCGAAAAGCCATATAATTGCGACTTTTGCGATAAATCATTTGCACAAAAGGGTGACCTCGCAAGACATCTCCACATGCATACAGGCGATAAGCCTTATAAGTGCGGATCATGCGATAAATCATTTGCACGAAAGGATAACTTCATATTACATATCCGCATGCATACAGGTGATAAGCCATCCGCATGCATACAGGTGATAAGCCATATAAGTGCGGATCGTGTGATAAATCCTTTGTACGAAAGGATAGCTTTATATTCCATATTCGCATGCATACAGGCGATAAGCCATATCAGTGCGGCTCATGTGATAAATCATTTGCACAAAAAAGTGACCTCACAAGACATCTCCCCATGCATACATGCGATAAGCCTTATCAGTGCGGATCATGCGATAAATCATTTGCACGAAAGTATAGCCTCCTACTACATATCCGCATGCATACAGGAGATAAAGCACATCAGTGCGCATCATGCGATAAATCATTTGCACAAAAAAGTGACCTCACAAGACATCTCCACACGCATACAGGTGACAAGGCATATCCTTGCGGCTCGTGCGGTAAATCATTTGGACGAAAGTATGACCTCACAAGACATCTGTGTGTGCACACAGGCAAGAAGCCTTAAAGTGTGCTACATGCGCTGAACCATTCGCACAGGTGCGATATCTTCGTGAGCACAAACGCACGCACAAGGGTGAGATAAACATTAAACTTGCAACGTATTGGCTAAATCATTTCCACGGAGGACAGTCTCGCATTACTTCACTACATGCATACAGGCGAGAAGATCTATCATTTCCACATGTCAGATAGATTACTTGAACTAAAAGGTTCATCTTGTGGCACATCGCCTAATGCGCGCATAATACAAGTCTTACTATTGCAACAGCTTCGATAAATCCTTTGCCAAAAAGTCTACTCTCGTGGCACTCCACAGGCGAAGATTCGTCAAGCGTACTACCTGCTGTAATTCCTTTGCATGGCTACGAACGCTTCGTTCACATGAAAGTATGCATACACGTGAGATGGTGTTCAAATACGAGTTGTGTGCCAGTTCATGGAAGGCATCAGCTCTTGAAAGGCATCAACGCACGCAGAGAGGCAAGGAAGCGCGAGCCTGCCAAAAAAGAACAAGGTCACTCATACAGGCGATGTACCTACGTGTGATGACGTTTTTAGAAATTTATCGTCACACCTAATGACAACCAGACGTTGACACTTTCACCCTGCCACGGCTGCGTACACATTCACTACGGAACTGTATGAGACATCATTCGCGTACAATACAAATTTTGATCATGAAGGAAGGTTAGATTTTAGCGCCAAATTTTTACGTGCTATTGGTGAGCCGAGACTTTTAGACGTGTAACCAACCCCATTCATCCTGACAAGCACACGCGGTTACAATCACAGTCATATGACTGTGTATGAGTGCACTGGCGGAATTTAACGATGATCATTAAGTGTTAAATTTTATTCGTTATTACCTTATCAGTGTTTGTGAACACCTAACTAATCTTTCTTCGCGAAGAGCACTCGTCGGCATCGGCATATTAGGTCAGTTGTCTACCTTGTTACTATCTAAACGTGCCAACATCTGTTTTGCGTACAAGGTCTTAATTGCGAGCTATGAGTGAACACATGTAGTAAATTTTATTTGCGATTGGTGCATCGATGTCTTTAGAAATGTAACGGACCTGATAACTCAAGACAAACAATCGTGGGCACCTATTTCACATCAGCTGGACTTTACCACAGAAAAACCGAGGGAAACTCACTTGTAATTGCGCGCAACAAGTTTGAAAGGTTGTGGCAGGTGGGTCTCATTCGGCGAAACCTGGGAAGTGACTGGGCAACCTTGGAAAAAGTCAGGCGATTTGCTCGTGCCACTGGCTCCCTGAAATAACGGCTCGACCCACGGAAACTTGGTTTTGCCATTTCATAAAAATGATCATTTTTATCTTCTACTTCACACTCACACGCCTCTCTACCTTTTTCACCATAGAAATGTGCAATGAATCATTCCACCTTAAAAGATGTATAACGAACCACTGAATAATAAAAGTGCTTGATCTCGTCGTGTTACGACTGCAATAGAAGAAGTTGTTGGTTCTCTTCTTGCTGAATCCAGTGAGCACTAGGTGACTTTGTGACTTCCTTACTTGGAGTAGTAAAATCTCTGGCGTGGAAAACGAAGGATTGGGAAGCATCTCTGTTAACGAACCTACTCTGCTGCTGTCCCCTGTGATGCTGCAGATGTACTAATGTGTGTTTCAACAAGTGTAGTAATCCTATTCAGTCCATTCGTGAACACCGTGTGACAATTTGTTTGCTAGAGGAGGAGGAGAAACAATATGATGTTATGGAGCTGTTGTTCAGCGCACAAAAGTGCACTGCTGGTCAGGCATCCAGGAGACGTTGATTCCTAGCGGCTGCCTCTTCCCGCTCCGTGACCCACTCTTGTGTTTCCGGTTAGGAGTTGAGCAACGCTGCTTCCAAGTGGTGAAACGCAGTGATATGCGCAATTGAGGATTACACGGTTCCTGTATTTTACGGCAGCTCCAGAGGATACGCTAAAGACTGGCGTGCTCTCTTTGGCAGTTAACATCTGGGGCAAACTGAGAGGTTAATGCATGATAAAAAGAATGGGATCTAAAAAAATGTTAGCAGCCAGCGTCACACTTTTGCAAATACGCCACGATTGAAGTGATTCCGCCAGGAGAAACCGTTGATTATATTAGCCAGACATCCCACCCTAATCAGTGTGTTTTAAAACGACTGTTGAAGGCCTTGGCTCACCAAGACTGATAAAAATAAATATAAATACACAAAAAAAGAAACAAGAACACTTCAAAAGACAAAAAAAATTCTTCAGAACTCTCATGCCTGGCAATCAACGTTATGCGAAGCATGCGGAGGGAAATAGACCACGTTGCCTTTTTTTATCAAGCGACACGTCATGAAATGACGCAAAATATATGTGCAAATGTTGCGCGCACAGACATATGTTGCAAAGTTTCAGATGTTTATATAACCAGTTGTTTGCACTTGCACAACGATGTCAACTGGAACATGTGCTTTAGAAACTAGAAGAAGGGATACGAAGCCCTGATGCTCGTGGTGATGATGGCCCGGGACTTTGCTATATAAATACATTTCAGCGCATAGCAACTAACCACAATTGACGTTAACCCGACGTCACGGCTGTATGAAAGGAGTACATATTTAATGTTTATAAAATTGGGTAGGCAGAACTGCAATAACTATTTACGTTTGACGAAAACTGTCGTATATTTGAAAAGTGGTTCCGAGACTTTGCCTAGCTCTGTGGTAGAATACTTGACTGCCACGCAGAATGCTTGGGTTCGATTCCTGCTGGAACCCTAAATTTCATTATTTGCATTCGGCGGGGGGTCAATGCTGCCTATGTCAAGTCTTTATTAACCATGACATTTATTCTATGGCTTCGTTGGGTCAACGCTACCAATGTCAGGTAATGCTTAACGCTCACGCGTTAAAATTGCCCATGTGTGTTGTTGTCGTTCCTGGGTAGAAACTAAGTGTCAATCACCTGTCGCACATACCCGCATACCAGTGGCACATACCCGCCCGTAGGTATGTGTCACTGTCTGGCGGGAAGTGCTTGACGACGTACGTGACGGGATCATGACATCATTCATGTCTTGACCAGCGCGTCATACTTGTCAAACTACTTACCCTCCCATGCTATTTTTAGTTCACGCCAAATGAAGGGGTCAGTGGTTAGGTTCGCGGACGTTCTTGACTTTGCAAGGCTGTATAGGGATACATCGAGAAGTGAAGCCAGGCTAGCAGTGACACTATCAATTACGATATTGCATTTTCTTCCAGAAGATGGAGCTGAAGCGTTTCTGTTTTTCGAGCGACAAATAATAGCGTGGTGGCTGGGAGATACGTCAGGGGGTAAACTGTTCGAGGGAATAAATCGATAAAAGATTAAGCACTGCCGTGATGCGCGCACGACGTAACGCGAGTGGCAGAAGAGTAAAAATGGCTAATCGGGATGTCTGACGAAAATATATATGAAGTTCAGGAATATAAGAAAGGAGAAACTATTTCGGGTACAAATAAATAGTTTGTCCCCTTCAGAGGTTTCGCCTCATGTTCAGTTCCTTTATATGCCATAATAAGGCAGTATAATAGTGCGTTCGTTTTTGTTAAAAAATAATGATACACGCGTATGCATGTCCTCCTAAAAAAACGATTCAATGGTAGCTCTGCAGATTTCTCCACTACGTACAGACAGCCTGCGCTACCTTAACGGTATTTACCGAAAAAGGCTACCTCGCTGGTGCGGACGGATTATTGACACAAAAGAGATATCTACCCTTTTCATCTCTCCAGATTGATTCGTCATGCCAGCTGTCTAAGCCTAAGCCACTGTCTTGATTTCCTCGCGATTTCCACATATAGCTGAGTTTGTTGCCTGTTTTGTACACACTTAACACACAGGATAACATTAAATTTATAACCTGACCCGCGATACCAGCAGGATGCCAAAGTCTTTTGACGTGGAAAGAGCGTATGAACGCTTTCTTAAGATGTGCTGAGTTAATAGAACCGGTGCCCTGGACATCGTGTCATGCTTGTGGGTGCCGCAATTCAAAGCAAACTTTCTTTCGCCGCACACCTTTTGTTGTTGTCAGCAATTGTGAAGCCATATCCTTGTGGATCATGCGGTACATCATTTGCACAAAAGGGCGCCCTCACGACACATCTCTGCATACATACAGGCGAGAAGCGATATCATTGCAGCTTTTGTGATAAATCATTTGCACAAAATGGTACCCTCACTACATATCTCCGCCTGCTACAGGTGACAAGGCATATGTTTGTAGACCATGCGGTACATCATTTCCACAAAAGGCGCCCTCACGACAAATCTCCGCATACATACAGGCGAGAATTCATATCATTGCAGTTTTTGTTATAAATCATTTGCTCAAAAGGGCACCCTCACGACATATCTCCGCATGCTACAGGTGACAAGGCATATCCTTGTGGATCACGCGGTACATCGTTTCCACAAAAGGCGCCCTCACCACACATCTTTGCATACATACAGGCGAGAAGCCATATCATTGCAGCTTTTGTGATAAATCATTTGCACAAAAGGGCACCCTCACTACATATCTCCGCATGCATACAGGTGACAAGGCATATCGTTGTGGATCATGCGGTACATCATTTCCACAAAAGGCGCCCTCACGACACATCTTCGCATATATACAGGCGAGAAGCCATATCATTGCAGCTTTTGTGATAAATTATTTGCACAAAAGGGCACCCTCACTACACATCTCCGCATGCATACAGGTGACAAGGCATATCCTTGTGGATCATGCGGTACATCTTTCCACAAAAGGCGCCCTCACGACCCATCTTTGTATACATACAGGCGAGAAGCCATATCATTGCAGTTTTTGTGATAAATCATTTGCACAAAGCGCACCCTCACGACATATCTCCGCATGCTACAGGTGACAAGGCATATCGTTGTGGATCATGCGGTACATCATTTCCACAAAAGGCGCCCTCACGACACATCTTCGCATATATACAGGCGAGAAGCCATATCATTGCAGTTTTTGTGGTAAATCATTTGCACAAAGCGCACCCTCACGACATATCTCCGCATGCATACAGGTGACAAGGCATACCCTTGTGGATCATGCAATAAATCATTTGCACAAGAGGATGCCTTCACAAGACATCTCCGCGTGCATACAGGCAAGAGATCGGGTTTGAATCCCGGCTGCGGCGGCTGCATTTCCGATGGAGGCGGAAATGTTGTAGGCCCGTGTTCTCAGATTTGGGTGCACGTTAAAGAACCCCTGGTGGTCTAAATTTCCGGAGCCCTCCACTACGGCGTCTCTCATAATCATAGAGTGGTTTTGGGACGTTAAACCCCACATATCAATCAATCAACAGGCAAGAGATGCTTAAACAGTTCAACATGATCTGAGTGATTCGCACAGGTTGGAGATCTTCGTGCACATGAACACAGGCACAAGTGTCAGAAGCCTTATAAATTGCAACATAAGGGCTAAATAATTTCTACGAAATGACAGTCTCGCGTAACTTTGCCACATGCGTACAAGTGGGCAGCCCTAACACTGGAACATGTGGACGTTGATCTTGTAGCACATCAGCGATTGCGCTCGTCTTACAAGTCCTAACACTGAAACAGCTGTGGTAAATTATTTGTCAAAAATAGACAGATTTCTCGTAAAGTGCGAATCAATCTTAAGCGAAGCACAAATTAGGAAAGTTGATTCGTCACATTCAAATCGGCGCAGCGTTACGAGGAGGACGTAAATTATGCGATACGTGACTTCCCGGTCATGATTGTCATGTTTGCGCCTGACATTTTGGTTCGTCGTCCATTCACGTCACGTAATTTCAAATTTAGTATTTGTGAAGCTAGAAAAGTGACACGCGTACCATGATTATGATTTTTGGATGTGTCAATTACCTTTGTCGTCTAATACCGTCACGTATTACCGATTTTGGTGTTTGTGAAGCTAGCGAAACGGCGGTGAGCACGCTATGAGCGTAGGATGTAGTCGCGTTTTACATGACACGCATGTTATGGTAGTAATATTTTATGGGCCATTTACCTTCATCGTATGTTCGCATCACGTAATACGAAATTTCGTATATACGAAGCTAGCGAAACGGTCGTGAGCACGTCATAAACCTGGCACGTAGTCATGTTTTTACATGACACTAATGTAAGAAAATATCATGTTTGCACCAGCCATATACCTTCGTTATCCATTCACGTAACGTAATACCAAACTTACTCAGGTGAAGCAATACTCAGGGATGACTTTCTGTGGCAATGAAGGGATTTCTATGATGGTACGCTACTGCACATGCACTCAACCGCTAACTACTCCAGCCAGACTCGCTTTTCATATGACGGCCGTGTTCGAATCATACCACTGCATAAAACTTGCTACGTCTGTTTACACAGTCATTTTTTAGTGAAATTCGAGACAAGCTCTTTCGGTGAGTCATCAGAATAGCTGAAGGGTGACGAGCGCTCACCTGAAGACCATGACGCCCTTTTCACTACGAAGTGCACCTAAAACGTGCGACATGTTGAGACGCGTAAAACGCGAAATTACACTTCATAAAGCAAAACAAACTATATTAGCTCCTTGGTTCGTTCGGCATCTTTTTATCAACAGCATACTGTAGAAAATAAAGTAATGCTGTTTCGTATGATTTTCGCGCGGAAAACATAGACGCATTTGTGGGACTATATTTTTCAGCGGTGAAACATGCCCACTTTGATTTTTAGCTTCCCTTTATTGCCACAGAAAGTTTTCACCGAGTTTAGCAAAACAGCCACTAGCACACTATGAGCTTAGCTTGTAGTCATTTTTTACAGGTCACGTGTGTCAAGATTACTAGGTTTGGACGTGTCATTTACTTTCGTCGTTTATTCACGTCACGTAATACCAAATTTGGTATATATGAGGCTAGCGAAACGGTAGCGAGCGTTATGAACGTGGCATGTATTCATGTTCCCACATGACACGCATATCATGATTTCCACGTGAGGGCCTGTCCTTTATCTTAGCATTGCAGTGATGTCATACCATACCAGTTTTGCATTATGTCACGTGAACGAAATTACCTCAAGAACAGCAAGATCATCACATGTAATTCATGACATTCATAACATTTCAAGATTTTCATGCTATGACTGGTCAGCTATGCTCGACATAGTGTCAGGTTATGCCATACCAATTTTGGTATAGCTCCCATTATCGGAACGGCTAAGAGAGCTAAGTGTAGAGATAGATAGATAGATAGATAGATAGATAGATAGATAGATAGATAGATAGATAGATAGATAGATAGATAGATACGGTCAGACTCGCCAAAGTTTGCTAAGAAATTTAAGTCTGCTTTCGTGGCATACCTAGGTCCACGAACGGGCGAGAATTCATTGAAGTGAACTACCTGCCCTACTTCTTTTGCATGGATATGAAAGCTTCATGTATATAAATACATGCATACGCCTGAGAGGTGTTATATATGCATGTTCTGTGCCAATTCGTGGAAGGCATCATCAGCTCTTCAAAGGCATCAATGTACGCACAGAGGTGAGGAAAGTGAGCTTGCCAAAAAAAGTCACAGCTTTGCCGTAAAGGCGAAGCAATGAACGCGACAGCAACAAATTTGAAGGTCACGCGCAGAATGGCCAGCACATCGAAACGTGCCTCAAGTTTCTCACGCACAGATGACGCACGAAACGTATTCGCAGGTACATACGAACGCGAATAAACATCTCAGTTTTTGCTTCGTCCTGTCTGAAAAGCGCGCCATTTTCGCAAACGGAGAATGCGCAACAATTGGAGTGACAAGACGATAGTTATGTCATGCCATACCAACTAGTTCAAGCCACCATACTTCTAGATTACAGTGACCTTTGTGCGCCCGGTAACTACAACAGAATACGTACGAGATGTACGACCTCCCCAAAGCTAGATAAGGACGCGCGATCGAGCGTGCACCCCCTTATTCTCGACGCGGGCCAAAGTACGTGTGAGAGATGAGAGCCGCCGCACGCTTACTGCGCCATCTTGCCGATAGTGCGGAAAACAAGACAGGGGTTTCCCCCGAATATGACCGCCAACAGCGGTAAGTGGCAGATATGTATAGCTTGCCGTTTGAACGTCCCAGGAGGCACCCAACAGAGGCTCTTTGGTAGTGCCTCGCATTTACAACGCCGAGGTCCCACGTTCGATTCTGCGCATCGGAGTATTTTAAAGACGATAGTCTTTCTTGGGGACCTTCGACAAAAACATTTTGGTGTGTCTGTACATTTGTCTGTTTGTTCACTCTGAACGGCATCGGGTACTTGAAACGGCCGAACCCGTCCACAGGGCCTACCTATTTTGCTCAAGGTTGAGCGTTCATGCTTGTGTAATATTCAAATAAAAAGCAACTGTTGCGCATGTCTGCGGCACCATAACCACACATTTATATTCTGTATGTGAGCTTTTACTAGAAAAGGCATACATAAGTAATTTCAAGGACCGTAGCGCTTATCACTGTGCGCTGACCATGCAACGCTTGCACGGAAAGACTAGTGCTTGATACGCTTTGCTAAAACTAGACGGTGGTGGCACCTATCCGTCACCTTGCGTTCTACAGCTTATCACCTCTGAGATGGGCGCGCACACCCGTCTCAAAGCCACATGCTTTGTTTTCTAAAAACACTGCCAGATGGCGCTTATGTCTCAAGTGTGACGTGACTAATGCGCTCGTTCGCCTCTACTTCACGCTCGAGGCACTCTTACGCAGAGCCTCCAGAATACCATTCACCAATTTTCTTGCGCACAACATCAAATAAATGTATTGTTCACTCTCTCTTCACGCAAGACTATCGTCTTTCGACGACATTTGCAGATTACATGCAGATACGGAGTGAAGTATTTTTATGAATTATTTTTTTCTTGTGATTTCATTATCAGATACTTAGACATATACAGTAAATGACATCAAGGCCGACGCCAGCGTTGAAATCGAGCCGAGAGTGTCCATGTATTTGCTATCGCAATAAAATAACGAAGTCACTCATACAGGCGATGTACCTATGAGCCGCGACGTTTTTAAAAATTTATCGTCTCACCTAATGATGACCACACGTTTATGCCTTCACATCCCATGCTTGCGTATTTATTCAGTAGCACGAGCAACCATTCGCGTACAGAACAACATTTAATTTTAAACCATGGTTGGACATTAGCACTAAATTTGAACAGGCTAGTGATGTGCCGAGACTTCAAGATGTTTAAATGACCACATACATCCCTGTAAGCACACGTGTGTACAACGACTAATACAAGACTGTGTATCATTGCACTGGAGAAATTTGAAATGAATCATTCGCATGAATAAATATGTTTTCGATCAGAACAATTGATGAGCTTGAGTGTTGAATTTTATTTGTTAGTGGTGCACCGGTATTTTTTTAACTAATCTCACCCCTCAGGAAGAGCACTTGTGGGCACCTCCATATCAGCACAGCTGTTTATATCTTAACAAGCGAAATGTGAAAATCACTTACTTGCGTAAAAGAAGTCCTTATTGGGAACCATCGGTGAACATATGTGGTAAATTTTATGTGGTATTGGTGCGTTTATGTTTCTAGAAATTTAGCCTACCTGATAACTAATGACAAGCAGTCTTGGGCACCTATTTTACATAAGTTGGTCTCTTTGACAAAGACAAGCCGTAGGCAACTCACCCGTCATCACACGCAACAACTTTAAAAAGTTGTGGCAGGTGGGTCCCATTCAACCGGAACTGGGAAGCAAGCGGGCAACCATAGATGAGGCCAAGCGAGCTGCTCGTGCCACTGGGGCCCTGCAGCAAAAGCACCACCCCCACAGATACCTCATTTTACTGGTGCATAAAAATAATTTTTCTCTCCTTCTTCACATCGGCATGGCTGTCTACCTTTTTTTGACCATCAAGATGAGCAATAAATCGTTAGAGCTAATATATATATATATATATATATATATATATATATATATATATATATATATATATATATATATATATATATATATATATATATATATATATATATATATATATATATATATAACCATATTTGCTTACGTGCTACTGCTGCGATGGAAGGAAACGTTGGCGATTCCCCCCTTTATGTTGTCTTCGCCGAATACGTAGGCAACCTTGTGACTTTATTACTTGGAGTAGTGAAGTCACGTGATCTGAGTAGGTGCATCTCTGGTGTGAAGAAGGAAGGATTAAGAAGCATCTTGGGTAATGAGCGAACTCTACTGTTACTCCACTCCTGGTGGTGCGAGAGACGTGATATATACGGTGCTGTCTATGATAGACTTGGCAACGTATGTAGCCTAGTACTTACCTAGCAGATAAAGACCAAGAAAGCATTCCTGGTTAGTACCGGCAAAAGTATTAAGCTTTACTAGTTGCTTGCATTTAGTAAAAAGTACGCTCGAAATAAGTAAATACATAGGTTGCCAATTGTTTACTACTAACATCATACCTAAGATTGTGCTTACAATGGAAATACTATAGGTAGCGGCAGAACTACTACTATGGAAACTTGTAGTGGGGTTGTACTGCATGAGATAAGTCATTAAACAACCATTTCTCGACCATGGCGTGTTTTGCGTATTTTCACGTGTTTTAAGTCATCTGATGACATTTGCTGTATATTGTTAGAATCATTCTTAGCTTGATAAAGATGTCAAGTTATGCCTCTCCATTTTCGAGAATTGTATACGAAATGGACCTTCCAGGCCATTCCTGGACTTGAATGAGCGAAGCTTTTTATTCTGAGGTGTAGAAAAAAATGGAATTGCAGCAAGTTGCTTTTCCTTGGTATGAAAATGAGTGGAATGGAAGCATCAATTCCGCAACACTGGCGCACTGTACAATATTGTCATGGACAGAAGGGCAGATCAGTCTTTTCTTTACTGCTAGGGCTGCGTGACATCTCATTTGAGACGGCGTGAGTCTTCAACCTAAAAATGTGACAGATGCGTTTTTGTTCACGCAGATACATATCATGTTCTGCGTGTAATGTTGAACAATTTTATCCTAAGAAACTCAATATGTTCATTGGAAAGTGACTTCTTTATCGCCTTACATCAGAACTCTCTAACAATATGGCGATATTTTAGCACAATTAAAACTAAGTTGCTGCTGCACATTGGATTAGTTATAGATTCACCTTTTCCAGAAGATCAGCGAAGCCAGCCGGTCTGATAACTGCATAACTGCCCAGCCCTTTCATTTTCCTCCCCCCTCTTCTACCTGACAACACAGAAATTGTCCATGTACTTAGCCCTTTGCTTTCTTCACTAGTCTAGTAGCAATGCCATCCTATTGTTATCAATACATAACACTAGGCCAAAACATTTTCTGCCTGTACGATTCCTGCTGCAAATGGCTATGCAGAGCGAAACGCTACGAAACACCAGGACGTAGATGAAGCTTTCCTTGATGGTAAGGGATGGAATATTTCCCATTATGGAAGCATGCCTCATCTTGCATTTACTTGCAGAAGTTCAATTTGAGCAAGGAATAAAAAGAAGCATGCTCTGTCGCATAAAGGCAATCACGTGAGTATTAGAAGATCTTCAGAAATCTTTATCACTTGAGGTCCTTCAGTGCCACTCTATATTTTCAGACACATGCTTTTTTTACGATGGCCCATTAATTATAATAAGGGTAACTAATAAGATAATAAGGGTCGTTAAGGGTAACTGAATGGATTCCCAGAGAAGGCAAGCGGGTTAGAGGGAGACAGAATGTTAGTTGGGCAGATGAGATCAAGAAGTTTGCGGGTATAAATTGGCAGCAGCAGGCACAGGACCACGTTAACTGGCGGAACATGGGAGAGGCCTTTGTCCTGCAGTGGACGTAGTCAGGCTGATGATGATGATTAATTATAAAAGATGTGACCTTCAGCCTGAATGCATTGTTGTCGTGTGTTCTTTTCTGTACGACTACTATAAATTATTTTGAGATTTGCAATTTTTTCCAGACAGTCCTCACGTATTATTGTCACAATAACGAAGAACTAGGTTTGCTTTCAGAGTGTATGTATGCGGCCGAAAACAGAACCGCCTTGCCACAGCCAGTGTCCAGCAGTGGCGCCTTTGCTCATGCCGTACCCAGCATAAGCCGTGCGGCCATAGGGGCTTCAGCATGTGTCGGAAGCAGCGTGCGGTAAGGGCAAAATTTTGAGCGTCATTACAGGGAAGCCAGCTTATCAGATGTAGCATAGCAGTAGCGTTTGGCTTGACAGAGAAATGCGAGGAAGTATGTGTCATTACCTGTACTGCCAGATCACGTGATTTAGCATTCACCAATCAGGTGAAGTCACGTGTATTGCAAAGTGGCGGCAGATTCAAATCACGCGGGGCCCATTAAAATGTCATTGGCTCATTCGCCAGGTGACGCGCGTTCTTTGCGCGATCAATAGAAGCGCGGGGATTTGAAAACTAGCTGATGACTCTCGACATCCAGTGATCAAGGCAGCCAAATCAGACCCGCGCCTTCTTTATCATAGGGGTTTGCAAACGACGAAGGAGGGGGGGGGGCTGGGGTGGTAGTCGCCCACCCTAGGCACCTAGGGTGGTGGGCACAAGGACAGCCCCATACATTGACGTAATAGACAGATGGGGGCTGCAAGGAACCTTCCCCCTTCCCGAAAACGCGCACTGCGCAAGCCTACCTTCTTTACGAGAAAATTAATCGCGGCAGGAGTTCCGAGGACTCCGAAATGCGAGCACGCAACACCGAAGTAACCTTGCCATAAGCTTTATTGCCAAGATTTAGTGCGCAAAGTTTCACAGCGAGCACTCGAAACCATAGCAACACAGCCATAAGCTTTACCACCACTCTCTAGTACACGAAGTGCCACTGCAAGGAGTGGCACCAAGGGGATCATGGCCCACAGACCGCTTTTCTATTCGACCATTTTCACGGAATCGATGACCCGTAGTTACAAAGGAAGCTGTTGTGAGACCACAAGAGTCGCGTGCGCTGCAGTTGTCCGCTGGCTCTGCAGCAGCCGGTGTCTGTAACCACTATCGCCCAAAGTGAGAAAAAAGTAAATAACAAATACACGGGTTTCTTGTGTACCAGCCCAGTATTCTACCCCTGAGCTACGCCAGTGCTTTGAAATCAGCATGCAAACTGACCCTAGGCAAGGTTCATGTGAGAAAGGAATCGCAATATTAAGTGTAATAACGCACTTTACAACAGCGAAGGAACAGTCAGGTGTCATCGAATGTGAATTGTTTAACGTGTGGCCCGTTGAATGGCGCAACCCTTACGAAAGCGCCAGACTTAATTCTTCATCGTCCTCCACCACAACATTGAAAAACTGCATAAAATTGTTTGCAAGCTTGTAGCCGTTATCACGCATCTTAGCCAATCTTACAGCTTTTGCATAAACTGTGCTGCACGTTCTGAGCAGACCTGACCGTTCAGCTGTTATGGTCGATTATTGCAATGCGTCGTAGACACAAAACTACCATACTCATTAACCAACACGCTCTTATCCACAGCCCAAGCATTCTGTACAGATGATTGACAAGATAATGTCAAGCACGAAGCCCCAGTATTTACCATGTTTCGTCCCCGTCCATTCTTTGTTACGTTACTACCGCATCCTTATACGGTGTTTGGTGCCTGTTTGTGTCCTCGTTATTTATTAGTGGACGAAAATTCTGAGTATTGGGATCGCTTTATACTCCAAGGCACATACGCGGTACAGGACTTTCTTACAGCGGAGAAGTTTAAAAGAATGTTTGCCAAATGTGGCGGATAGTAAATTGTTGTAATAATCTCTTGGCGTGCGCTCGATCGCAGGCAAAAATTCTGCAAAAATGGTTAGCAGGAAAACCTGAAACATGCACAGCAACTCTGTTGTGGTACAGCTTTGTGCGATTTAGTGAGAGCTGAGAAATTTTATTTTTCTATTGAAGCTACGCAAATGATAGTGAACAAAATAATTTATCATTATTTACTTACCCTCAAGGTCAATAGACATTACAGAGGGGAATGGGTAGGGAAGAACAGTAAAAAAAGAAACAAAACAACGCAAGAACGATAAAAGAGAACAATAGTTATACAGTTAGCATGTTTCTGGTCATACAATGTTAGCCAATGCGTTCTTCAAAAGTTTGAAATCTGGAATGGTTGCTGTCAGGTTTGGAAGGACATTCCATTCCTTCGATGTACGTGGCATGAAGGTCTGCGAAAACAAGTTAGTTCTACACAAAGGCATGCCGACTTTGAAGGCTTGATTCAGGCGTTGTGAAATGTGATGAGGGTGAATTATGAATTTGTGATGTAAGTAGGCATGGTGTTAGAGCTTGTGAAAAATTCATAAGCGGGAATGTTTACACCGTGATGCAAGAGATGGTAGACTAACGCCTGCTTTCATGGATGATATGCTTGCGCTGCGACTATAAATATATGCGCATGGACCATATATGTCTCCATATAAGTAGTTGCCTGCAGAATATAAATATGTGCTTTTAAAATACCAAAATATCAGTGGCAGTATCCATTATTGTGTGCTTGTGCTATGCAGAAGCTTGAGCCGCTTCGATGCTATTCGATTACCCGTAATGCATTTTGAATTGTCACGAAAGTCTGCATGGTGCCGTATATAGCATGTAAGGTAGACAAAAGTGCGGTACTGTGTATGACTAATGGATTAGAAGAGCTTGTGAAGAGCGGTTTTAAATATTTACAGTACATATTTGCAACTGTATCATAATTTCTAAACGTCTTTTATTGTGTCAAGGCACGTGACTTCACTGGAAGCTGTTTTAATAATTTATTTCTGAAAATATTATTTTGTTACTTCTAGTGATCTAGTTGTAGAATATTTTTATGGTGAATAGGTTCATTAAGAAAGTCTTGCGTTCATTAGGAGCTTTCGTGATCATTGTTTTAGAGGTAACAGTAATCTATACAGCCTTGAAAATGTAGCACAGAATAACAACCCTGGAGTAGTTGTGGAATAATGGCATCGTGAATTATCAAAACGAGCTACAGTTTCCGAATGAAAATGACAACCTTTCTTTTGCTATGTTGCAGCGGATCAAACTGCCGCGATCACTTAAAAGTGTTATCTATGCCAGATGAAACCACAATACCACGCTGTCGGTGTAAAGTTATTTTGCTTGGAAAAATATGCAATGTAATAATTCGTAAAAACTGCATAATAACATACTGCCGATGTGCTCAGCTATAAAAAGTCCGGCTCAGCTGAGATAAAACTATACTATAAACAGTCAAACATGCCACTGTCGGTTAAAAGTAGTAAAAAAAGTAGTCTGGTGACTTGATTCTCAAGAATTTCTCTGTCTTAGATGTACAAAAGTTTTTTTAGAGCTTTTTCTCAGGTTGTTGCTGTACATACTGTGTTGTCGCATTGAGTATTCGTGTGCAAGTAAGCACTAATTAATGAATAATTAGGTAGAAAATATTCTATAAGTATAAATAGAAAACCAGTGTGCACTTTGTCTCAGGAAAATGCATATGTACCTTATGCACCGTTGTTGAGTTGTTGCTGAACACTGCGAATGAAGGCTAAACAGATATACGTAATGCTAAAGTGTATGAATAAGTCAGTAGGCCTCACATAAAAGCTATCTTGTCTTTCCCAAACTGTCCATTGATAAAAATAGACTGCTTTCCTTCCACAGAATAGTGTATGCGCTGTATTAAGTTGCATTGTCTAACCTCGTAGGAACGCTACAGGCTTCTCACAAAGGGAAAAGTGCGAGGACCTGGGCGTTGTCTACGGCGACGTCAACCACGCCCAGAAGCCACCTCGGGAGCGACGCCACAAGTGCCGAAAATGTGACAAAGCATATTGAAAGAAAAAAAGGTCCCAAGAGACATTGGCAACGCATACAGGTGAGAGGCCCCATCAGTGCAACGTGTGTGAAATATCAATCGTTTGCACAAAAGGATTCCCTCAAAAAACATCTCCACGTGCATATAGGTGATAGGCCATATCAATGTGGCTCATGCGATAAATCTTTTATACGAAAGCATAGCCTTATATTACATAGCCACAAGCATACAGGCGAAAATCTATATCATTGCGACTTTCGCGATAAATCATTTGCAAAAAAGGGTACCCTCACGCAACATCTCTTCGTGCATACAGGCGAGAAGCAACACCATTGTTGCTTTTGCGATAAAACATTTGCACACAAAATTGTCCTCACAAGACATCTCCGCATACATACAGGTGACAAGCCGTATCGTTGTGGCTCATGCGATAAATCATTTGCCCAAAGCATGACCTCCGGATACATCTGCTTGTGCACACAAGCAAGAAGCCGTTCCGTGGGTAGCATGCGCTAAGCCATTCGCAGAGGAGGGAAATCTTCGTGCACACGAACACACGCACAAGAGTCAAATGCCTTAAAATTGCAACATATGGGCTAAATGTTTTTCACGTAAGGACAGTTTTGCCTTACTCCTCTACATGCATACAGGCGAGAAGCCCTATCATGGCAACATGTGAGATAGATTACTTGAATTAAAGGCTGGCCTTGTGGCACATCACCGAACGTGCACGTGTTACAAGTCCTACCATTGAAACAGTTGTGCTAAATCGTTTGCCAAAAAGTCTACTGTCGTTTCACACCACTGCAATCGCACAGGAGAGAATTCCTTCAAGTGTACCACCTGCCCTAATTCCATTGCGTGGCTACGAAGGCTTCGTTTACATGAAAGCATGAATGCGGATGAGAGGGGCTATTAATGAGAGTTGCGTGCCAATTCATGAAAAGACATCATCAGCTCTTCAAAGGTATCAATGACCGCACAGTTGCAAGGACAGTAAAAGAACGAGGGTGCTCATACAGGAGGTGTAGCTACGTGCGGTGACATTTTTAAAAATTTATCGTGATACCGAATGATAAACACACGATGACACGTTCACAATCCCATGGCTGCATTTCCACTCAGTAGTGAAATGTACGAGCAATCGTTTGCCTTCAAAACAAATTTCAATAATGAAGCATTGTTAGGCAATAACGCTGAATTTTTACTTGCTATTGGTGTGCCGAGATTTTTAGACGTTTAAATAACTCCATACACCCCGATAAGCACACAGTGGGTACAACCACAATTACAAAGCGATGTATCATTGCTATAGAGAAATTCTAAATCAATTATTCGCATGCAATAAATGTTTTCTTTCATAACGATAGATGAGGAGTATTGAATTTCATTTGTTAGTGGTGCACCAGTATCTTTGTACTTTTAACTAATCTCATCCTTCACGAAGAGCACATGTCTGCACCTCTATATTAACATATCTGTCTATATCTTTACTAGCGAAGTCCTCATTGGGAAGCATCGGTCAACATATGTGGTATTGGTGCGTTGGTGTTTTTAGAAATGTAACTGACTTGGTAACTCATGACACGCAATCGTGGGTAACTATTTGATATCAGTTAGACTTTTAGACAAAGACAAGCTGAGAGCAGCTCACCCGTCATCACACGCAACAAGCGTGAAAGGTTCTGGCAGGTGAGTCTCATTCGGCGAGACCTGGAAAACGAGTGGGCAACCTTGGAACAGGTCAAGCGGTTCGCTCGTGCCACGGTCGCCCTAGGACAACGGCTCAACGCACGAAAACCTCATTTTGCCGTCTCATAGAAATGACCATTACTATCTCTCCCTTCACAACCAAACGGCTGTCTATCTTTTTCATCATCGAAATGTGCAATGAAACATTCCAGGTTAAAATATGTGTAATGACTAATAAACTACTGATGAATAAAAGCGCGTGATTTCGACGTGCTGCTACTGTGATAGGAATAAAAGTCAGCGGTCTGTTTCATTTTCACTTCGGTGAACACGTAGGTAATATTGTGACTTTATGACTTGAAGTAGTAAAATCAGATCACGTTAATAGGTGGATCTCTGGTGTGGGGAAGGAATGATTATGAAGCATCTCTGTTAACGTGCCTACTCTACTGTTACCCTTAGCGATGAGGCAGAAGTAATGATGTGTGGTTCAGCAAGCGTAGAATGCCTATTTAGTTTATACGTAAAGATCGGGTGACAATTCGTGTGCTAGAGGATGAGGAGGAGAAACAATGTAATGTGGCGGTGCTGATGTTTAGCGACAAGATTTCTCTGTTTTTAAGCCAGCCAGGATACGTTTGGACCTAGTGACTGCTTCTGCCCACTTCGGGACCCACAACTGTGTTTCCGGTTGAGACCTGACCAATGTTGCCTCCCATTGCTGAAAGGTATTGATATACGCAGTCTGAGAATTATAAGGTTTCTTTCTGTTTAAGGCAGCTCTATAGCATATGGTAAAGAGTGGCGTGTTCTCTTTGGTATTTAACTGCTGGAGCGAACCGAGAGCATAATGCTAGATAGAATTAAGGGGGTTCGTAAGGAATTGGTTAGTATTCAGCGTCACACTTTTCTAAATATGCCGTGATTCTGCATGATTTGTAATGATTCCTCCTAACTAAACAGTTGGCTATGTTGCCCAGACATCTCAGCTTGAAAGTGCGTTTTAAACAATTTTTAATGACCGGGGTCACAAAAACTGAAATTAATTCGATATAATTTGAAACAAAAAAACTTATACACTCGGAAAAGACAAGGGAGAGAAAAGGAATTAAAAAAAAAACCCGAAGAGAAACAAAGAAGGCTTCCAAGCACCACAATATTTACACGCATGGCAATAGTTCAAAGCTTTCTGAAGTTTTTAAAATTTCTCCTTATTTACTGCCAGTGGATGATAATCTTGCCCTCGCCATATACAGCTTCACCATAAGGTATCCTAAATGTTTCTTTATTGTCCCGTCACAGCTGACCTGCAGAAAGTCCTGAAGCGTCTTATCAGAAGAAAAATTTCGTCAACGAAAAACCCCGAGTGTGCTCCTCCGTAGAATAATTTCCCGGTGCGGCCAACCTCGAGATTAGTAAGGAGTGCAACAAAATTGTTTTACGACAGGTGTGCCCTGCATGCGGATAGTTGTCCAACAAACTGTACTGTTTCAAGAGGCACTGCATATGTCACACCGGTGAAAGGCCTCATTCGAATGATGTGTGCGGACGTAGGTTTTCCAGTGGCCACCACTTCTCAACAATCTCAACGCCTATGGACACGTTGCAACATTTGCGAGCTATGCGAGTTTCAATACAAGCATATAGACATGTCCTGCCGATTCAGGTGAAGACAAAACATCCAACACGTGAATTGTTTCAAAAAAGTAGCTCGGAAAGGGAATCTGTGAACGTCTCACAGTACTTGTGAATTTTCATCATTAACAGGCAATATTGTGAACCTCTTCACAGCTCTTCAGGCTAATGTGATTGCTGTGCAGATGATCAATCAGCACTCGTAGGTTTGTTCTTATCGCATGACATCGCTGTCAGTGTTTAAACGCGAAAACATTCCTAAAGAACAGGATTGCGTGTATTTATATTTGTGATAAATTGCCAGCAGTTGTGTGAAATCTTCTTTTAAACGCCTTTATTAAAACAATTCTTACAGAACAACGAATCTAAAAAAATGATGAATCTTTCAAAACTGAAAAATTTGCGCTTGCTTTCATTTGTTCAGTAAGCATCGTGTTTCTACCGCTGAAAAAGTAACTATAGGATAAAAAAAACATATAATCAGGTGTAAGGAAAGGACCTAAAGACGCCGAGGAACGGCAAACCAAAACTGAAGAAGAAGAGCGGAGGGCAGGTGGCACGAAGGCGACAACAAGAAATGAAGAAGAGAAGAAGGCACGTGCGATTACGAGGCAACTGTGCGCCAATCAGCTGATGACCAGTGGTGGCCCATAGAGTTGGCGTGCCACGATTGGGCCACGTGCGACCATTACGTGGCAGTAGGCTCTGTGGCTGGGGACGAGCCAGAGCAGCGGCAAACGGGAGACAGCGGGCCGAGCGTCGGACGCAGGCGAGCCAGGTTCCAGCCAGGGAACGCGGCTGTCCACGCTACTGTCGTCCAAGTACCAGCTGGGGCGGCATTGCCGGCACGAGTAATGCATCTCGGGGCGCGGCCTGGCCTGCTGTTCTCTTCCTTGCCGAGGGCATTGCGGATCTCGGCGAGACGTCTCCACGGTCAGCCGTTCGACGCAGCGATGAACGTGGCCTGGCTAATGGTCACGATTGCGCCGAGCATCGCGTCTCGACGCAAGCTGTTCGCTGGACGGGCTGGCCATTCCCCGTATGGAGCATCGCGTCTCCGATGCGGGTTGACTGCTCCGTAGCCGCACCCACGCCATCAAGCGCCGGTTTCACCAGAGCGTCGCACATCGGCAAGGGACGAGCGAGACGTTCTGGCGGGCGAGACGCGGGAGTGCGCACAGAGGAGCACGGAACCGGGCGAGGTCCAGAGTGGCCGAGGATCCAGGTGCCAGGGAAGTTGCTGGCTGAATCTAGGATCGCCGAGCGGTGCCGAGTGATGCGCCAGACTCGGACGTGGGCCACGAGCTCATGAGCTGCAGTGTGCACCCAAGGGTACCTGGCGGTGCCCTGGCCAAGAAGAAGGAACGTGCGGAAAAGAGAGCTCGAGGGTTAAGGCAACGAAGGCAGAGGAAGCGGTGTGCCGCTCGAGAGGACGAGTTCCTGGCAGCGTTCCTGAGCCGGACGTGAGACCCGTACGTGTCGGCCAGGTCGAGCTCCGGTGTGTCTGTTGAAGGTCTAAGGCCGAGACCTGCTGAACGGCTCCTGCCTGGGTGCAGTGGCTGGAAGCAGGTTCGTGGACGAGGCCTACCGGGTGTGGTCGTCGTGAGCCATGGCCTGATCCTGGACCTCCGGAGTTGCGACCCTGACTGCTGGGTGTGCCGCGACGTCCGACTCAACGGCGCTGCACACGGTAGCGTATCCGAGCGCCGTCAGCCGTTCCACCCATGCCATCAAATAAAAAGTTCATGTTAATCCTTTCTCGTCTGCTATAAGCAAACATAGTGACGAACGTCCCTTAATCCTCACAGCAGGTAAATATGAGGATAAAAACGAGTACTTCTACGATAGCCAGGCCAGCAATGCAACCTCACCGGAGAATTCTGTTTAACTATAAACAGCTTATTTCTCGATCATTGAAAAATACAAGTGTCATGCTTAATCTGAGTCAGCCTTAAGCTCCTACCAAGCGCTTTTATGATCAGTCTAGACTAAAATGCAAGAAATGCGTGACAACATACTCCATGATTTTGTGAGAGCGTTGCTTAAAAACTGTGTTGCAATAATGCAATTGAATGGAATATCTGTCCATTGATTTGGCGTTCACAATAACGAAACTATGGAGGTGGGGGCCTGGGGGTGAAGACAGTGTCAAAATGGTAGCGCGAAGCCTGAAAGAAGTGCAAAACTGGTAGGCCATCTTTGCTTCTTTTTTTTCACCCACATTTTTCTGCACCACTTTTGTCTACGTGTATTGTATTTTTCTTTCTTTGTCTCCTTTTCTGCTTTTTTATATTCTATGTGCACCTTTTTCTCCACCTCCTTTTTCTCCTCCGCACTTCTCATCTATCATCCTTACGGCCCCTTCGCTTTCCCATTCCTTTTCTTTGCTATTCTATAGGAAGTATATTTTACTCTGCTAGCATGTGCCTGACTGGCCGAGTGGTTTTAATGTCCGTCTTCAGATCGTAGGTAGCACATGTCTGAATTCCGTCTCCTCGACAAATTCGTTTCTTTTTCCCCATGAAATTCTCCCTATATCCTTCTTTCTCTCCTATATCCGTTCTCTCACTCATCGGAGCTGCCCATTACAACCTGGTGGTTTAGCAGTTATGATGCTCCAGTGCTCAGACCCACTGGTCACGGGATCGAATCCCACCCTCGGCGGCCGCATCTTCGGTAGCGCTGAATTTATGCCCGACACCCGCATACTTCGACGTAGGTGCGCGGTAAAGAACCCTAGGCGGTGGAAATTTCTGCAGCCCTTTCACAGTGGCACCTCCCATAATGACGTCATTTGCGCGGAAGTTCAATCCGCATAATTATCACTTCATTACATATCTAACCAAGGGCCCACGGTATCTGTAAACGAAACAGAGCACGAATATAGCTCATGCGCGTTCATGACGACAACAATTTTTCTTTGCTAGACTACAACCATCAGCTCGTGTAAACAGCCCGGCTGTTAAAAAATTGAAGTGTAACGCGCTATAACATCGCAAGATAAAACCTCTGCAGCGCATTGGGAACATGTTAAATTATACAATGAGTGATCCTACTATTTCAATGACATGACGAGCTGGCGCGTGAACGACATGCACCCAATGACTTTGGCATTCTTAGTGGAGTATACTGAATCCTCTACCCCCCCCCCCCCCCCCAGGAAGCTTGATGCATCTCATTTGCTTTTGGGCTTCCACCGGTTTGTGCCCAACTCCGCTCAAATGGATGCTTTCAGCTAAATAAACGAACAGTTGGAAATCGTTACCTTAAACCGGATCGTTCGCAACTGGGTATCAACGAGGTTCGAACGTCGCAACGCTGCCATCTTGCAACAACACTACTAGCAAAGATGTGGAAGTAAGCGTAGTTAACAAAACAACATTTCGCTAAATATTCATTCATTACTAATTGGCGATCGCAACAAGCAGTCGGAAGACACTGCGGACTTTGCCAACGCAGGTGAGAATGTGGATATGCTTGATATAGCAGCATCCAGGCAGCCTAGATTATCACGCTTTGTCATAAATATACAAAGCCTCAAGCGGCTATTTATTATACACGGTTCGCGCTAGGACGCGCATGCGCTGTGTCACGTGCCGATGCTTTATACTTTATGGCACAGCGCAGACAGCTACACTCGTCGTCAGTTGATGGCTGTCGGCGCTTTTTTCACCGGGCTAAGCGCCCGTCAGGTTCCCACGTAAAACAAGGCACATGGTCGAAGAAGGACGACTGCCACAATACTTTACAACTGGTAGTGGCAGCTGCTCGTAAATACATACCAAACTGACGCGTCCCAAGTCATAGCCAGGTGATATTTCCTTTGAACACTTATGCATACACCCCGACTTGCCGATTTAGACCAAAGGACATGGCCCATGAAGGACAACTACCTCGATATAGCACGATTGGTGGTGGAAGCTACACGGCACATCAGGAAATGCGGGAGGCAAGCTCGACTCAAGAAAATTCTAGGTGAGCTCTTATAGAATACTCTCGTGAATTCGTGTACCCCGAATTAGGGCACGTAAATGACTGAATGTCTTGGCTTCTATTCCTTTCCGGGGTGTTGACGGTTCCTACTTTTCGCATACGGTGTCTTCCCAGACCTACGATGCGTTGCGCAGGATTACTGCATTTTACCCCCTTTTGTATAGTGACTACTTGTGTGCAAACGAATAAATGGCAGTTTCTGCCACGTTGATACAATGATCATGGTGCTTGAAGTGCGACAGAAAAACCATGTGTTGGATTGCGGCAATGCTGGTCGTTTTTCGATGGACGCAAAAGGCCAGGGGCCAGAGCAATGTTTGATGAAATTGTACGCGAGAACCAGATAGTGAAAATTTCCGTAGAATTTCACTAAGGCCATATGATCGTATCATAGTTTTGGCAAGTCACTCCCTAGATATGCAAATTATCATGCAATGGTAGTAATATGATGTTGCACCTTACATGTAGTCTTCACACAAAAGCCTATACAGATAGGCTGTGGCCTTCAGTAGGCTGATGCATTGCTAGTCAAGCGCACGAGGACGCTTTCGCCAGCACTGCGATTCCGTATGCTCCACACAGGCTGGCGGGAAACGCGCTTGCGCACAATCAAAATCCGATTGCATCGCTGTGGGTTCAGATTGTGTTATTTAATGAAGTCTGCCACCACAGTGCCGGCTTGTTGCAATAGGCATCGTATTTTTCCGTTAAACATTTACGCATGCACGAGAAATTGCGATTGCTACCGTTTTTTTTTTCTATTTTAGTCAGAACACGTATCACAATCTATAAAGATTCTGCAGAAATAAATATTGAAACTAATCGCGTACAGTAAGCACAAAGTGCATCGATGATACGGTGTTGGCTCTGGAGCGTCTAAAGCAAACAGAACCGGCCGATAGAGTCGCGTAAGCCTTCACCTGCACTGTGCCAACAATCTCTTGCGCAGCGGACCTACGATGTAGTATACGTAATATGTGGTCGTTTTCTTGTGGCATGGTGTTATATACTGCAGTAAGCACAGTCAAATGTGGTCAGAAGCAGATAGACTGTTGCGTAGGTCGTCAGCTGACAGCAATGCCACAGCACAACCGAGTGCAAGCAACGGAGCAGTTTTGCAGCATAGCGTGGTGGGGGGCCCAGTAACTTTTCTGCATTTGATTGAAAGAAACCACATGTGTGACAGTTATCACATTCAGATCAGTGATTCTTCAGGCTACTCCTCTTTCTCACATATTCTGCAGTGTTAGAATAAAAGAAGCCATTTTGGCTTCTTTTATTGCTAAATTGCGCTTTGTATTTTATATTTATATTATATATAAATATATTTATAAGTATGTACATATATATTTATAAATATATTTATATTTTATATTTGATAATATATCTTATTGCTAAATTTTATTGGTAAATTGTGCTTTATAATTGTCTTGGACCTCTTCCCAGGTTGATTCACATATTTTTAAGTAAAGAACAAAATGAAGACAGAAAGAAGTTTAACCTAAGGGCTTGTTTTCATTCGCCACAATAATAATGTGAACTAACGAAAATGGAGAGGAAAAGATCAACAAGGGAGAAGGTAGGAAGAAGGGACATGCCCGGATTGCTACCCCACGCTGGGTGAATGAGAAAGGGGAGTACATAAATGAGAGAGAGAGGGGAAAGAGAAGAGAAAGAGGAAAAAAAAAGGATTGTCAGTCAATGAGCAGACGCGTATGCAGTGGTGGCACTACACAAAAGTTGAAGGTACTCACATAGGCCTGTATCGTCAATAAGCACCAGACGACTTTGACTGCATTTTGAGCCAACGAAAGACGAGGACGGTGTTCCAGTAGCATCTGCATACAGAGTGGCCGACCGCCCAGTTGTCGCAATGCGTCAGAAAGCTTCTGTGTTTCAGAGGCGAATCGAGGGCAACGGCATAGCAGATAGCAATGTCTTTTTTGGTGCCGCAGACGTCGCATTCCGCGTTGTCGGTCAATGCAATGCGTTGTCGGTCAATGCTTGGCGGGATGTGTGAGCCGCGTCGTCTGCGCAATAATTGCCACTGATCCCACAATGACCAGGTAGCCACTGATAATTGACCTCGTGGCCTGTTTCAGTGACGTGGTGAAGAAGCTTGATAACCTCATATGTTAACTGTTCGTGGCAACCTCGTTGAATGACTGACTTTAGGGCTGGTTTCATGTCAGAAAACAAAGAAAACTCGGTCTTTCGGATTTGATGTACTCTATGGCGACACGTAAAGCCGCAAGCTATGGCACCGTAGACGTAATGACGTGTGACAGCTTGATTCGCAGAGTGATTGCTCCAGCTGAAATCACCACCGCACCACCAGAACCAGACGCTGTGGTTGAACCATCGGTGTATATGTGCCCGTGGTGATTGTATATTTCGTGCAAGAGGTGCAAGCTTAATTCTTTTAGGGCTGATCAAAGGGAATTTGATTGTTTTTTGTATTCCTGGCATCTGAAGACGTACTTGTGAAAGTGTCGGGCACAACGAAAATTCACCAATTTTTCCGCAGGCGTAAAACCTGATGTAAACGAATCACAATGCGCATGAAAAATTGCACTGAACTTCATGCGGGGCCTCTCAGTAGCGAAGGTTGCCAAGTTGTGGGAAGGATTCCGATCGTGTTGCCTGAGGTACGTACGCATCGTTTCAATGGTGATGTGCGTCACGATCGAGTAGTCCTGTGCGATGGCAAGAATTTCAGCCGTCGAAGCACAGCGTGTTAAACCAAGGCATATCCTAAGAACGTGGGCTTGAATATTTTGAAGTGTGCGCAGGTTAGTTTTGAAAGTGTTAGATATAACAGGTAGGCTGTATCGCAGGAATCCAATAAATAATATCTTGTACAGTTGTAACATAGACTCGCTAGACACTCCGAGACTTCTGGCAAGGAACCTGAACAAGTGACAAATGGTGGTCAGCCGCTTTTTCACGTAGTGTACGTGTGGGGTTTTAGGCAGGCTTCGCTTGATTACGACTCTCAAAAACCATTGACTCCGGCTGCGTGACACCAATTGCCCGTTAATTGATATGCTATAGGCGGACATTGGCCTTCTGGCGAAAGCCATGACTGTTCGCTTTCCACTTGCGATTAATTACGAGCCCTTGTTTACGTATGTGGTGCGATGTCACTGATGCTACCTTCTGAAGTCGAGCGCGAAGTTGAAGTCAAGTCACACCTGGTGTCTGCGCACAGATGTCATCTGCATAAATGGAAAGTCGTACGCTGCTTGGCTGCTTGCCAACTATTCCAAATGATGTTAGGTTGAACAATGTCCGGTTTAGCTCTCCGCCTTACGGGACTTCTCAGCTACTGTGATACTCGGGTGTCGGGCCATTCTCTGTCTGCACGTGAAAGTACCTATTCTGTAGGTAGCTCTGAACAAACGTATATATCTTACCACCGATTCCTACTCCTTTTAATTTGCTGAGTGGCTCCGTGGATGACATTGTGGTAAGTCATTTAACGTCAAGAAACAGACAGCACATCACCTTTTGCAGGCTTTCTGGTGCTCTACATATGTCACCAAGTCAACTATATTGTCAATTGATGAGCGGCCTCGTCTGAACCCGCAGATGTCATCTGTATATATTTCGTAGAACTTTTAAGTACTATTCCAGACGGGGTAAAATCATTCTTTCCATAATTTTACCACAGAGCTTGCGAGGGCGATCGGGCGGTAAGAGGAAATGTCCAAAGGTGACTTGCAGGCTTCGAGAAGTGGAATCGGGTGACTTGACTTCCATTTCTGTGGAACCATGTCAGTTTTCCAGGAGTCGGTGTATAACAGCAAGAGTACCTTCCGAGCTTGATCTCCTAGGTGACACCGAGCGCGGTAGGTGATGCCGTCAGGTCCTGGCGCTGAAGAACGTCTACATAAAGCAAGCGCATCCTTCAGTTCTTTTATTTAAAACGAACACTCCAATTGGGGGTCACGTGAGTATACAGAACAGTTGGGTGTCTTTGTCCCATTTGAGTTGTCCCCGCAGACAATTCATCGACAGAAAGATTCTGCGCCGTGAATCTCTTCGCAGCGTAGGTGAAGTGCGAAAGATTTAAATGGGTGTGCGTCTGGCCACTCTCAGACCATGAAATGACTTCGTGCGTCTATAACGTCGTTCTCCACGACAACGAATCGCTCGCAGTTTCTGGAGTTCAATGTGCATATCTCTGCGAGATGAGCTTACCAGTAGCGAACGCGTGGGCAGTAGGAAACTCTTCCTTCCGTCCTCTAGCTTGAAGGGTGAGCTGCCAACATAGTCTACTATGAATAAAATGTATTTTTACCAATCGGTGCACTCGACGGCTCTGGAAGACTTGATACTTGGAAAGCCATCAACCTTCAGGCATGTTGGGATGTAGCCCCTTAAAATTCCGAAAACCAGTGCACTGTTCCGGCAATTTGCGAACGAGCGTGAGACGATACCCTAATATTTGTAGGGGATGCTTGTAGAAGCAATTATTATAAACTTGAAAAAAAGAAAAGAGGGCGTTGAGGTAACTCGACACAACAAGGCTCCAATCCTGCGACCTTCGAATAACACGTTCAATGCTCTGGCACTCGTCTACGGTGGCGGTCAATCCACCATCAACATTATGGGCTACATATGTGCATTAAACGTGGAAGCAGCAGCCGGTGCAGCATGGTGCCATTGCGGAAAGTTGACTGGTAACACGTTCTTAAAAAAGGAGATGGTTTACTCATTTAATAGTTTAGTAATAAGAAACATTCCAGCAAATGTTATACACAGCTATGAGTGAGCGTTTGATCATAAATGCATGTTGACCATTTCCAGTTCCGACGAGGCTTGGAATGACATCTTGAATGACTGGTACGAGAAAACCATGGGACACCCTCCCAATCCGCAGTATGTATCAGATGTCCTTCGGGCAGCATCACCATGTCTAAATTTTGTTAAGCAAGTACTAACACCTCTAAAGTCTAATGCCATGCTTTCATAGGTCACAAAACTCACTAATTAGTCGACTCGCACTAACTCAGATAAGGTTGTGAATTCGAATCTGAGTGATATTGGGTGAGTAAAACATTGATGAACTTGAGGCAGAGTGAGCCAAATAAAACAATTTTATCTAGTCTTGAGTCAAAGTCACTTTCGTTGAGCCAAGTTCTGGAATGTCGGCGTCCGTGTGTGCTTAAGGCACAAAAAGACTCCAGGATCAATCCTGTGTGATGCGTGATCGCCCTTATGGCGCATGCGCGGCTTTCTCCCTCTCTCCTCCCCTTCTCTCCACCCTCTCAGCGCCGATGCATGCAGTGACTGCTAGTCTACGCTCACTCCCTCCTTTTTTCCACTCTCGGCATCCTTCTCAATGGCATATACGCATTACACATCCACTTCCCCTCTGTTATCTTCAGCGCTAACCCTTTCTCGCCTCGCGATTGCGGCACAGGCAGCGACTGCTAGCGAGTTAATTGATTGGAAAAAACAACAACTAAAAAACCCAGAGCTCACGCGGCACAATCATTCACTGGCTATTTCTTATATATAGGCACTCGATCTTTACGTCAGCCTGCGGGTGTGACCGTTTCATGAACAGGCTACAGGCTCCAGGACGCAGGGTATCCATTTTCTGTGACGTTGACTGTAGGTCACCAGGCTATTAAAGAAGCTGCAACCTGGAATGGGACCAGTTTTGGAAACGGGTTGCCTGACTGTTCTAGATATAAGGGGGTAACAATCTCTTTGCACACAGGCTATCGCAAAGAACAACCACAGGTTTCGCAAAAGTACTATGCAAATTGGTGTTTACGACCCAGAACGACATCGGAAGAGTGTTCGCGGTGGTCAACCAGAAATGTGACAAAATTAACAGTGTATATAAAAGAAACGCAGCATAAAACACGAGCTCAAGTTTGTTGAACGTGCACACAGTAAGGTGTACTGTATACCTCTGACATGTGGTTGTGCATATATAGGGCAGACTTTCACGTGCATTAATACGAGGCTAAGGGAGCTTATATCAAGTGTGGAAGGTGACCCTATCACACATTTAGCAATGCATTGCAATGAGTGCGCATGCACTTGTAGCGGAAGATGACGCCGGTGATCGCGATAATTTTGTGTGCCCATACCAATTCGTATGCCGAGGCGCACGGCGCAGACGCGACCATCATGCCTCTCGTTATCTCCGGAGGGCCACGGAAGATACGCAGCCACGCCCCTTTTGGTTGTCGCTTTTGAAGTCTTTTTTCTTAGAAAATAAACTAGTCTTGTCCCAAACTTCAAGGAGTGTAGGTGCCATCTTTTCGCGCCTCCGTGGGGCGAGTACGCTACAAAGTGGTGACTCGGACGTTTGGAAAAACAGCAGCCATGTCAGACAAAGAAGGTACATTAAGCTCACCCACAACGAACGCTTCGGAGTTAAAACTTTTGCATTTCTGGCACAAAAACCCCAGGGTGTGGTTCAGCCAAATCGAGGCCCGCTTCGAGCTTTGACGCATCTCATCGCAGCAGTCGAAATACCTGAACGTCGTTTCAGCACTGCCACATGACATCGCTGACGTAGTAGACGATGTGCTCGCCTCCACTCCATCGGAGAAGCCCTACGACGAACTAAAAAGCACCGTCCTGAAACGTCTTTAGGTGTCCGAACAGAGCAGGCTGCAACATTTACTGTCTCATGAAGAGATCGGTGACCAGCGTCCCTCACAACTACTCCACCGAATGCGTCAGCTGCTGGGCCAACAAGCGTCAGAGGAGCGTCAACATCCAGAGCTTCGCGAGTTGTTTTTGCAGAGACTGCCACAGTCAACACGGATGATACTCGCTGGCTCAGATGACGTGACTCTCGAACGTCGGCTCAACTCGCCAACCGCATCACCGACTGCACTGAGCCACCAAAAATGTCTATTGCTGCAACGGGAAGGCCCGAACATGCAGACCAGTTAGGTCGTTTAGAGGACAGAGTTGATCGACTGGCTGCAGCAGTTGAAAACCTCGCCCTGTCCAAGAAACACCGGCGTGCACGGCATCGTTCGCCGTCCCGTGCTCGAAGCCCGCAGCACCGCGGACACTCAAGCGAGGCAGAGCAGAACATCTGCTGGTACCACCGTCGTTTTAGAGAGCAAGCCACTCGCTGCACCCATCCATGCTCGTGGACGGGAAACTCACCGGCCAGGTGCTAACGGTGGAAAGCGACACAGGCCATCGTTCAAGCCGCCTCTTCTTCGTTGTCGACCGCATCACCGGCACACGCCTCCTTGTCGACACCGGAGCGGAGCTATCTATCCTACCAGCAGCAGCCCAATATCGCCGGGGCGGCAAGTCCATTTCGAGCCTAATCGCAGTCAATAATACTGCTATTGCAGCATATGGAGTCGAGTCAGTGACGATAGACATCGGAGTCAGGCGTACATATCGATGGCTCTTGGTTATGGCCGACGTCAGAATTGCCATCCTGGGAGGGGACTTTCTGAGCCACTACAGTCTAGACGTCAGCGTTCTCGATCGTCGTCTCTAGGATAACGTCAGTTCTCTCGCTATTATCGGACTGAAGTCTGACCTGTCCTCATGCGGCATTTGCACTTTCAACCCAGAGTCAAACTTTCAAAATATTCTGGCTGAATTCCCTGAAATCACCAGACCTCGGAACACCAAACTGCCAATCAAACACAAGGCGACGCATCACTTTGTCACCACCGGACCTTTCTATAACTATATCTCTCTATGTCTCTATATCTATCTATCTATCTATCTATCTATCTTTCTATCTATCTATCTATCTATCTATCTATCTATCTATCTATCTATCTATCTATCTATCTATCTATCTATCTATCTATCTATCTATCTATCTATCTATCTATCTATCTATCTATCTATCTATCTATCTATCTATCTATCTATCTATCTATCTATCTATTTATCTATTTATCTATTTATCTATTTATCTATTTATCTATTTATCTATTTATCTATCTATCTATTTATCTATTTATCTATCTATCTGTCTATCGATCTGTCTGTCTGTCTGTCTGTCTGTCTGTCTGTCTGTCTGTCTTAAACATAATAGTCACGACATCTGTGCCATATAACAACACGACTACATGCCACACTGATGATGCGCTAGCAGCCATTTCGCTAGTTTCGCATAAGCCAGATTTTGTATTACGTGACGCATATGAATAACGAAGGTATGTGACTGGTGCAAACAAGATAATCATGAGATGCGTGTCACGTGAGAAAATGACTGCATGCCGCAGTCAAGGTGCCAAGACGTGATGTGACGCAGTGCGCGTGCTCACCAGCGTTCACTTCGTCTTGTCACGCCGGCGTTGCCACGCAGGGCACCAGTCCTGCCATGTGCTCACAGGCGCGCACCGCACTCCGTTGCTTTGACGCATGCGCGTTTGAGCACGTCCGGCATCCCTTCGTTCCTTGGACGAAGGGATGCCGGACGCAAACACCGGTGACGTGACGTCGGTGTTTGCGTGACGTAACACAGGCGACGATGTGTTACAAAGATCGTAACACCAAGGGATCCTTTCGTCCAGGGACGAAGGGATCCCTTGGTGTTACGACGTGACGTCAATGAATGACGAAAGTACATGACTGGTGCAAGCATGATGATCCGGACACGCGTTCGTGTAAGAAGATGACAACATACCACGCGTGCTCGCGGTCGTTTCGCTAGCTCCACATATACTAAATTTGATATCACGTGACGTGGATCGATGGCGAAGGTAAACGACACATTTAAACATGATAATGATGACACGGAAGTCGTGTAGGGCATTATTTACGTCCACCTTGTAACGTTGTACTAATTTTAAAGTGACATATCAACCTTTCTTATTCGTGCTTCACATATCATCGATTCCCGCTGTACGTGGGATCTGCCAATTTTTTAGCTAACACACGCCGATATATTCCCGTGCATTGCCACATCAAGGTAACTTTATTACAGAAGTGTCCATAGGTTAATAGGCGAGGGGTCATTGTTCATGCTAACTAATTAGTACTCGCTAATTATTTCGTTTTTTTACCAAGTCAAGTACGCATCGCAGCAATGTAAGCGGAGGCATGAACGAATCACAGATGAGAACGTACACGCAAACACGCAAATAGAATATCAAGATTTAGCTAGTATCATTGCGCTGCAGCAGCCGCTTGAATGCTATTTCGTTAGAATAGCAAACTGTCTACTGGTTAGCAGCCACACAATTTAGAAAAATAATGAACGTCTTTTACACATCACCGTCTGCCCTTTTATTTGCATATATGGGTGTCTTCACTTAGCACGGAGTTTTTATATCAAATCAAACGACCGAAATTGAGGTTGGACTAAACGTTTCTAAAAAGCGCCATGATTACTGCAAAATATGCAGTGGTGTCTACGAGATATCTGGCAACGAATATAGCTTAGTATTTATCAAGCTACTAAAAACCAAGAAGGCAGTCCTGGTCAATAACGGCAAAAGTTTCAAGCTCCACTAGCTTCTGGCATCTACTAAAGAGATGCGAGGAAGGTTGTAAAATACGCTCTAAACAAGTAAACACATGGACCGTCAACTGTTTACTACAAACATTTTTCCTAAGATTGTGCTGACCCTGCAAGTGCTAAACGTAGCGGAAGAACCGCTCCTAGCCCCGCCGCGGTGGTCTAGTGGCTTAGGTACTCATCTGCTGACCCGCAGGTCGCGGGTTCGATTCCCGGCTGCAGCGGCTGCGTTTCCGATGGAGGCGGAAATGTTGTAGGCCCGTGTACTCAGATTTGGGTGCACGTTAAAGAACCCCAGGTGGTCAAAATTTCCGGAGCCCTCCACTACGGCGTCTCTCATAATCAAATGGTGGTTTCGGGACGTTAAACCCCACAAATCAATCAATCAATCAATCAATCAATCAATCAATCAATCAATCAATCAATCAATCAATCAATCAATCAATCAAGAACTGCCCCTACGGGAGCTGAGAGTTTGGTTGTACTGCATGAAATAAGCCACTAAACAACTATCGCTCAGCCATGGCGTCTTTTGCGCACTTTTGCACTGCCTAATGCATCTGATGACATCCAATTTATGTTGTTACAGTCATTCTTAGCTTGATATATATATCAAGGTATGCCTCTCTCATGTTTTAAATATTGTAGGAATGAAATAGACCGGCCCGACCATTCGCGGAGACAGAGAGAGAAATAATATTTATTTACACATCCGGCGCGTATGAAGTCCCCGGCTTCGCAGGGTGCGGATGTTTCCTATCAAGATTATTGCTATTAGTAAAGTACGATAATCTCAGAGCCTAGACCTCGAGGATGTTAAGCTCTGACTAGGCGACAGTTACTCGGGTGCCTCCGCGCCCGTTAGATAGGTTGTCGGCTCCTTTTCTCCGTTGCTTCGCCAAAGCCCCCTCAAGCCGCTGGATGGCCCTTCGATGCGTCTTCAGGTCTTCGGAGCGTATCCATGCTCTCAACTCTTCGCGATACGTGGCGTCCTGGCACTGCCCATCCCCATTGTGCATAGCGCTGTTACACCCTCCCCACATGATGTGGCGGAGAGCAGCTAGTTCACCTTCCCGCAGTGGTGATGCATGGGCTAAGCTATTTATTCTGACGAATCAAAAGGAATGAAATTGCGGCAAGTTGCTATTCCTCGGTATGGAATAGGGTGTGATGGAGGCATCCAATCTACATAGGCAGACGGGTAAACCACTCACCTCTTTACTGCAAGGGCCGCCTGATATCACATTCGAGACGGGGAGAGTTTTCAATCGGAAACAGTGGCAGATCTTTTTTTTGGTCATTTAGATACATATCATGCTTTGCAGGCAATATGGAGTGTTATTAATGTCAGAATGTCAATTCTTTCACTCGAAAGTGACTTGGTTATTGTCTTGCAGCAGATCACTCCAAACACCATGGTGATATTTGAGCACAAATAAGGATCAGTTGCTCCTGCACATTAGGTTAATTATAGATTCACTTTTCCCAGTAGATCAGCGTAGCCAGCGGACTGAGAACTGATTAACCTCTTAGCCCTTTCCTTTTTCTCTCCCTTCAAATTGACAACAGGGAAATAGCCCATGCACAAAGCCCTGTGCCTTCTAGACTAGCCTAGTTGATATGCCGCTCTGTTGTTATCGTCACATAACCCTACGTGAAAACATTTTGTGTCTGTAGGGTTCCCGTTGGAAACGTCAATGCAGAGCAGAACGCTTCGAAACACCAGGACGAAGGCGAATCTTTCCATGTTGGTAAGTGATGTAATATTTGCCATCAATAATATAGCAAGGAAGCACGCCTCATCTTGCATTTATTAGCAGAAGTTCCTTTTGTGCGCGGAGAGTACATAAAAAATGCAAATTCCATGTGGCTTCTATGACCCTTGTAGAGTTTCATAGTGATCTCACATATACTAACAAATTAATTGGAAAGACTTTCACATTGCTTATATAGGGAATATTTGTGATGCAAACAAGTTGAAAAAATAAAGAAAGCGTGCAGTGCCACGTAAAGGTCATCACATGAATATTAGAAGATCGTCACAATGCAATACAACAAGCTCCTTCAGTACCACTCTAAATTTCTGGACACATCAACTTTGGTTACGATGTCCTATATTTTATCAAAAGATGTGACCTTCAGTACAGATGCATTGTCATCGTCTGCTCTTTTCTGAAGAATTGCTATCGAATATTTTAAGATTTGAGGTCTTTTGTTGACAGTTCTCACGCATCATTGTCACAGTAACAAAGAATTACGTTTGTTTTCAGGGCAAATTCATGTGGCCGAAAACAGAACCACCTTGCCACACCCAGTGTGCAGCAGCAACTCCTTTGAATATGCCGTACCCAGCACAAGCCGTACGGTCATAGGAGCTTCAGCGTGTGGCGAAAGCACCGTGCGGTAAGGGCGAAATTTTGAGCGCCATAACAGGGAAGCCAGCTTATCGGGTGTGGCATAGCAGTAGCGTTTGACTTCACAGAGAAATCGGAGCAGGTATGCGTCCTCAACTACAGCATTGAAAAACTGCATAGAATTGTCTGCAAGCTTGTAGCTGTTATTACGCATCTCCGCCGATCTTCAAGCTTTTGCATAAAATGTGCTGTTCGTTCAGCACTGGCCTGGCGACACAGCTGTTCTGGTCGAGTATTGGCGCGTGTCGTGGATACAAAACCACCGTCCTCATTAACCAACACGCTCTTAACCACCACCCAAGCATTCTGTACAGATGATTAACAAGTGATTGTGAAGCACGGAGCCCCGGTATTTACCATGTTCCGTCTCCGTCTATTCTTTTTTACGTTACTATCGAACCCTTAATCGGTGTTTGGTGCCCGTGTGTTCTTTCATTATTTTGCGGACCTGGATTCTGAGTAAGGAGATTGGCTAAATTTCTGAGGCACATACGCAATACTGGAGTTTCGAACCACAGATGCGTTATAATATACAAGAAGTTGGACACATGTAGCCGCTAGAAAGTTATCAGGATCAAGAGTCAGCATGCGCTCAATTGCAGGCCGAGAATTCTGTAAAAATGGTTAACAAGAGAACCTGAACTATACCCAGCTACTCTGTTGTGGTCCAGCTCTCCACGATTTAGTGACATCTGGGAAACTTTTTATTCTATTTAAAATGCTGAAATGACAGGGAACAGATGCACATGGGCCATATATGTCTCCATATAAGACATTGCCTTCAGAATAGAAATATTTACTCCAAAAATATTGAAACATCAATGGCAGTATCCAGCATAGTATCCAGCAACGGTTCTTTTGTTATACAGACGATTGAGCTGCTTAGATGCCATGCAAATGAATGGAAAACATTTTAAAATGTCACAAAGCTCGCAATTGCGCAGATTAGTGCATGCAGGGTGGAACTAAATGCTTTACTATATATGGCTAATGCATTGGAAGAGCTTGTGAATAGCGGTTTTAAATATTTAGTCTTTATTTTACAGCGAAAGCTGTTATGAGATCCCTTTTCGGGTCACGTGCAGTTGTTGTCCGCCGTCGCCGCCCACACCACCACCGCCGCCACCGATTTCCGTAACCACATCACGCAAAATTAGAAAAAAAACCTTAGAACAATGGCACAAAGGTGTTTGAAGCCGGGTCTGCTGCGTGCTAGCCCAATATGCTGCTAGTGAGTTACGCTGGTGCTTATAACTTGGCAAACTTGCCTTACGCTAGAACGGCCTAGCACCAATGGCACACAGGGGCTCATACCCGGGTACGCTGGATGCCAGCCGAGTATTCTGCCACTGAGCTACACTGAGCTACACCGGTGCTTGATACTTGTTGGGAAACTTGCCTTAGGCAAGCTAGATGTTGGGAAAGCGATCGCGTTATTACGACTTATAAAGCGTTTTACAACAGCGAAAAAAAACAACCAGTCGTCGCACAATGCGAAAAGCGTAACAAGTGGGCCGTCCGATGGTCCAATCCATCACAAGAGCTTGTTCTTGTTCCCTTATCATCCGTGGCACATACATTTTCATCCATAATTCCTCATCATTGTCAGCCACTGCATGGACATATGGCACAAAATTCCTTGCAAGGGTTTAGCGGATAGCATGCTTCTCAGAAGAATGACAAAAAAAAATAGCATGGGGAAAGCCGGCCAAAAAATTATTGTTACACACAAAAATTTATTATTAATGCCCTAGTGGGTACCAAACAAGTGTGCTTGCAGTAGTTACCCAATGTGTGTTTCGAAAAAGTCTGAAAGGCCGCTTTTGTAGCTTTCGCTGTGACATTGCAGCGCCTATCACATAGGCTAGCGTTTTTTGCAACTGTACAATAATTTAAAGACTACGTCTTTTTTCGTATCAATGCACGTCAGTGGAACTTGCTTTATTTATTTATTTATTTCAATATTTTGAAGATGCTATTATTTTGTTACGCCTAGTGGTAGAAAATTTTGTGCGGTGACTAAGTTCATCAGGAAAGTCGTAGGCTCAACGAAAGTGCGAGCTTTGGGGGTGATTGCTTTAGAAGTAACATTGATTCTTACAGCCTTGCGAATGTACCACACATCAACAACCTTGGAATAGCTCCGGAATATTGGCGTCGTGTATTACCAAAACGAGCTACAGTGAATGAAGTAAAACAACCTTTTTTTGCTTTGTTGCAGCGCAGAAAACGGCCGTGATTGCTTGCGCACATGTGTTATCTACTCCAGATGACGTTATATACATCTGTGTAAAGTTATTTTGCCTGGGAGAATATGCAATGTAATATTTTTTAAAGCCTGCAGAACAACGTTGTGCCGATGTGCTCAGCTGGGAAGTCGGGTCGGCTTAGAAAAATAGGCACCGCAAACAGTCAGGGACGTGATTGTAGGTCGAAAGTCATTCTCAGAAAAAAAAAGCAGTCTCGTGACTAGATACTGAGAAATTTCTCCGCTTTAGAGGCACGAAAGTTTGATTAGAGGTTTATCTCAAGTGACTGTACATACTGTCCTGTCGCATTGAATAGTAGTGAACGAGTTGACATTGATTGCTGTATAATTACAGCGAGGAAATTTTATAAATTTGAACAAAAAAAACAGTGTGAACTTCTTCTAAGAAAAATGTGTGTGTACGTTATGCACCGATCTTGAGTTGTTGCTGATCAATGCTAACGAATGCTAAAAAATTGCGTAATTCTAAAGAGTACAATTAATCGGGTAGGCCTCATAAAAGCTATCATGTTTATCCAAACTGTCTATTGAGAAAAATAGGCTGATGTCCTTACACCTAATTGTGTGTGTGTCCTAGTACATGCGTTGTCTCATATCGCAGAGACGCTACTGGCTTATCACAGAGGGAAAAGTGCGAGGATCTGAGCGTGTTGTACGGTGACGTCAACCGCGGCCAGAAGCCACCGGGGGAACGACGCCACAAGTGTCAAGTGTGTGACAAATCATTTCAAAAAGAGAGCACACTCAAGAGACATTGGCGCACGCATACGGGCGAGAAGCCCCATCATTGCTTCATATGTCAGAAGTCATTCTCAGAAAAGAGAAACCTCACAGATCATATGCTTACACATACCGGCGAGAGGCCCCATCATTGCAACGTGTGCGATAAAACATTTGCACAAAAGAAAGCCCTCGCAAGAGATCTTCGCATGCATACAGGCGATAAGCGATATCATTGTAACACGTGCGATAAATCATTTTCACAAAAGAGTGCCTTAACAATACATATCCGCATGCATACAGGCGAAAAGCCATATCATTGCGGCTTTTGCGATGAATCATTTGTACGAAAGGATAAATTCATATTACATACCCGCATGCATACAGGCGACAAGCCATATCAGTGTGGATCATGTGATAAATCATTTGCACAAAAAAGTTACCCCTCAAGACATCTCCACGTGCATAAAGGCGATAAGCCATATCAGTGCGGCTCATGCGGTAAATCATTTGGACGAAAGTATGACCTCACAAGACATCTGCGCATGCACACAGGCGAGAAACCTTAAAGTTTGCTACATGCGCTGAACCATTTGCACAGGTGGGACATCTTCGTCAGCACGAACGAACGCACAAGCGTCAAAAGCCTTAAAATTGCAACGTATCGGGTAAATTACTTCCTCGGAAAGACAGTCTCGCATTACTTCACTATAAACATACAGGCGAAAAGCCCTATCATTGCGACATGTCAGATAGATTACTTGAACTAAAAGGTTGATCTTGTGGCACATCGCCCAATGCGCGCATTTTACAAGTCTTACCATTGCAACAGCTGTGGTAAATCATTTGCCAAAAAGTCTGCTCTCGTGGCACTCCACAGGCGAGTATTCCTCAAGTGCACTGCGTGGTCTAATTCCTTTGCATAGCTACGGACGCTTCGTTCACATAAATGTATGAATACATACAATAAATACAGGTTGTGTGCCAGTTCATGGAAGGCATCAGCTCTTGAAAGGCATCAACGCACGCAGAGAGGCAAGGAAGCGCGAGCCTGCCAAAAAAGAACAAGGTCACTCGTACAGGCGATGTACCTACGTGTGATGACGTTTTTAGAAATTCATCGTCATACCTAATGACAACCAGACGTTGACACATTAACACTCGCACGGCTGCGTACGCATTCACTACGGAACTGCATGAAACATCAGTCGCGTACAATACAAATTTTGATCATGAAGCGAGGTTAGATTATAGCGCCAAATTTTTACGTGCTATTGGCGAGCCGGGACTTTTAGACGTTAGCTAACCGCATTCATCCTGATTGATATGTGGGGTTTAACGTCCCAAAACCACTATATGATTATGAGAGACGCCGTAGTGGAGGGCTTCGGAAATTTAGACTACCTGGGGTTCTTTAACGTGCACCCAAATCTGAGCACACGGGCCTACAACATTTCCGCCTCCATCGGAAATGCAGCCGCCGCAGCCGGGATTCGAACCCGCGCCCTGCGGGTCAGCAGCCGAGTACCTTAGCCACTAGACCACCGCGGCGGGGCCGCATTTATCCTGAGTAGCACATGTGGTTACAATCACAATCATTTGGCTGTGTATCAGTGCACTGGCGAAATCTATCGATGATCATGAGTGTTGAATTTTATTTGTAAGGGCCGAATCAGTGTTTTTGAACATTTAACTAATCTTTCTTCATGAAGAGCACTCGTTGTAATCGGCATATTATGTCAGCTCTCTACCTCTTTACTAGCTAAATGTGCAAACCTTTGGTTTGCGTACAAGGTCGTAATTGCGAGCCATGAGTGTGCCACGCTCCATTTCCCAAGTTTTTGTTATCATCCCAAAACACCAAACGATTCTCAGCGCAAACCACGCCTGCAGTTTTCGAGAAGGTTCCGGACTGTAGTAGATCATTTCGATAAGATCACGCCCACTGTGCGAACGGTACAGATTGTTCAGGAACCTACGCCACCGCCAGCGATAACGCTAGAACATTCGACGGCAAGAGTATAAATGCCGAAGCGCTTCGCCGCTTGTCAGTTGTTGATCGAAGGCCGACGCTCCGTTCGCCGCTATCAGTCCGAGACTGCTATCTGTGCGAGACTGCTGCTGTAATTGGACATTCCTTTTACCGGGCACAGGTTAGCCCAAATAAACAGTTAAATCCCAACACGAAGTCTCCTGTGTTCGGCCACGTCACGACCCCGTGACATCTTTGTGGTTGTGGAATAATTTGCTTCTGCTTTGGATAGCGATCGGCTGGCGTAACTAATAACCCTTTCAAGTCCGTCAGCCCTCTGCACAAGAACGGTGCCAAGACCTACGCTGCTTGCGTCAGTATGTATTTCTGTCTCGGCGAATTCGTCGAAATGGGTAAGTAGCGTAGGCGTCTGGAGGCGATGTTTAAGCTCCTGGAAAGCGTGTTCCTGTGGCGTTTCCCTCTTGAACTCCACGTCGGCTTTGGTAAGGTTAGTGAGAGGATCGGTGATGCGGGCGAAGTTTTTCACGAACCGCCTATAATAGGCGCACAGGCCCAGAAATCACCGCACGGCTTTCTTGTCAGTGGGCGGCGGGAAGTCGGCGATGGCGGCTGTTTTCCGTGAATCTGGACGAACTCCAGACTTGCTGATAACGTGCCCCAGAAACAAGAGCTCCTCATACGCAAATCTGCACTTTTCTGGCTTCAGTGTGAGTGCGGAAGTCTTGATGGCTTGAAGTACAGCTTCAAGGCGCCGAAGATGCTCGTCGAAACTCGAAGAAAACACGACGACGTCGTCTAAATACACAAGGCAAGTCTGCCACTTCAATCCTGCCAGTACTGTATCCATAACGCGTTGAAAAGTTGCAGGCGCTGAGCAAAGGCCGAAGGGCATCACCTTAAATTCGAAGAGGCCGTCCGGTGTTATAAACGCCGTCTTCTCTCGGTCTCTTTCGTCGACTTCGATTTGCCAATAGCCAGTCTTGAGGTCCATTGACGAAAAGTACTTGGCATTATGGAGCCGGTGAAGTGCGTCGTCTCTTCGTGGGAGAGGATACACGTCCTTTCTTGTGGTTTTGTTCAGGCGGCGATAATCGACGCAGAAACGTAGGGTCCCATCCTTTTTCTTCACTAACACCACGGGTGATTGATTGATTGATATGTGGGGTTTAACGTCCCAAAACCACCATGTGATTATGAGAGACGCCGTAGTGGAGGGCTCCGGAAATTTCGACCACCTGGGGTTCTTTAACGTGCACCCAAATCAGAGCACACGGGACTCTTGGACGGGATGCCCATGGACTCTTGGACGGCTGGATAATGTCATCCCGCAGCATTTCATCAACTTGTTTCTTCATAGCCTCATGTTCTCGCGTCGAAACCCTGTACGGACTCTGACGGAGTGGTCTGAAATTTTCTTCGGTTATGATGCGATGTTTCATGATTGGGGTCTGCCGAATTTTCGATGACGATGAAAAGCAATCTTCGTATTGCAGGAGCAGGGCCTTGAGCTGTTCTTGCTTATCGTTCGGAAGTCTGGGATTGACGTTGAAAGCTATGGGAGGGGCTTGGTTCCTCTGAGCAGGTTCCGCAGAATCGGCGAGGGCGAAAGCACTGGTGGCTTCGACAATTTCTTCGATGTATGCGACCGTTGTTCCTTTGTTCACATGTTTGTACTCATTGCTGAAATTCGTGAGCATAACCGTTGCTTTGCCTCCCCGCAGCTCTGCAATTCCTCTTGCGACGCAAATATTTCGGGTGACCAACAGATGCGTACTTCCTTCAACGACGCCTTCCAAGTCAGGTGATTTAGGAGCGCCGACTGAAATAATGACGCTTGAGCGAGGCGGAATGGTGACTTGTTCTTCCAGCACATTCAAGGCATGGTGTTCTGACGGCGTGCGCGGCGGTAGTGCTTGTTCTGTGGACAACGTTATCGACTTTGTTTCTAGGTTGATGACAGCACCATGAAGGCATAAGAAGTCCAAGCCAAGGATGGCATCTCGCGAGCAACGCTGTAGGACTACGAAGTCTGTACGATAAATACGGCCGTTAATGGTGACTCTCGCTGTGCAGATTCCTGCAGGCGTTACGAGATGACCTCCGGCTGTGCGGATTTCAGGGCCTTTCCAAGCTGTCCTAACTTTCTTTAACTTCGCGGCGAACGACCCACTGATGACAGAATAGTCGGCTCCAGTATCGACGAGAGCGGTCACACTGTGGCCGTCGATAAGAACGTCGAGGTCGCTAGTTCGCCGTCTCGCATTATAGTTAGGGCGTGGCGTCTGGTCACGGCTGCGTCGGCTTGTTTCGCTGCTTCCATGTTGCGTCGTCAGGCTACCTTCGGTAAGTGAGCTTTCGCCGTCAGGGCTTTGCCTGGTTGGCGTTGTGTTCGGAAAGCTCCGTCGCGGCGTCGTCGTCGTCGGCGGATCTCCGGTAGTTCGTCGCACAGCAACCGCACCTCCACCGGTTGCTGCCCTTAGTTTCCCGGATACGGGCTAGGAGACCAGCCCCGCTTTGGGCCAGAGTACTGCCGGTGGTGCGGTGACGTGCGGCGGCTGGGCGACGGCGAACGCGAAGGGCTTCGTGGTGTCCATTGAGTTCCTGTCAGGTAGTCGGCGATGTCACGTGGTCGTTCTCCTGGCTGTGGACGCGGTGCATTGATGGTGAAGCCACGCAGTCCCATCTGTCGGTACTGGCAACGGCGCGGTATCTGTGTCCGGCCTCGCCGCAGTGGTAGCAGAGCGGGCAATGGTCAGGGGTGCGCCAGACGTCAGTCTTCCTCGGTGCACTGCGCTGGGCCGCTGGCGAACGGTATGACGTCGGTGGGGGTGGTGGGGGCGGTGGCGTCTGTCGACGGAAGTGCGATGGGGCGGCGTTTTGGCGTGGACGGGAAGGAGCATTGTGGCGCAGTGCAGTGGCGTAGCTCATAGCTTCCGGCTCGGGCAGCGGTACGTGGGGAATTTGAAGCGATTGCCGAACTTCTTCTCGCACAATGTCGGTGATTGATTCCACTTGAGGCTGCGCCGAAGGCAACAGTTTGCGCAGCTCTTCCCGCATGATCACTCGGATCATTTCACGCAGGTCTCCGGAGTTACTGGCTTGAGCAGCAGCGCAGTCTGCACTCAGGCGACGATTATACTGCCTGGTGCGCATGTCCAGGGTCTTTTCGGTAGTGGTTGCTTCGGCTACAAATTCTTGGACGGTTTTCGGTGGGTTTCTCATCAGTCCCGCAAAGAGCTCTTGTTTGACCCCTCGCATGAGGAAACGAACTTTTTTCTCCTCTGGCATGTCTGGGTCAGCGTGACGGAATAGTCGGGTCATTTCTTCTGTGAAAATGGCGACATTTTCATTTGGTAGCAGAACCGGGGTCTCTAATAAAACAGCGGCCCTCTCTTTGCGAGCGACGCTCGCGAACGTTTGCAGGAATGCGCCGCCGAAAACATCCAACGTTTGGAGCGTGGACTCCCAATTTTCGAGCCAGGTTCTTGCGGTGCCTTCCAAATAGAAGAACACACGACGCAGCTTTTCGTCATGGTCCGAGTGGTTGAGGGCGGCCACACGGTCGTATGCTTCTAGCCAGGACTCCGGGTCTTCGAACGATGACCCATGGAAAATTGGTGGTTCCCTGGGTTGATGCATGAATATCGTGGGCTGGGACGCTGCGGTTGTCATTGTCGCTGCAGTCGCTGTCATTGCCTTGGTCTTCCACGCCTTGTCTTGCAGAAGCCCGTACTTTGGTGGTAGCCCTTGCTGTCGGCGGCTTGTTCGCTGCTCCTGGTTGGCGTCGGTGTCTTCTCCGCGACGTGGGCTGAGTTCACGGCTTGACGGGTGCGTCCGGTACATGAACGAAGCAGCACCTCCACCAGATGTCACGGGGTCGTGACGTGGCCGAAGACAGGAGACTTCGTGTTGGGATTTAACTGTTTATTTGGGCGAACCTGTACCCGGTAAAAGGAAAGTCCAATTACAGCAGCAGTCTCGCACAGATAGCAGTCTCGGACTGATAGCGGCGAACGGAGCATCGGCCTTTTACCAACAACTGACAAGCGGCGAAGCGCGTCGGCATTTATACTCTTGCCGTCGAATGTTCTAGCGTTATCGGTGGTGGTGGCGTAGGTTCCAGAACAATCTGTACCGTTCGCACAGTTTGCGTGATCTTATCGAAATGATCTACTACAGTCCGGAATCTTCTCGAAAACTGCAGGCGCGGTTTGCGCTGAGAATCGTGTGGTGTTTTGGGACGATAACAAAAACTTGGGAAATGGAACGTGGTAAGTGAATACATGTAGTAAATTTTATGTGCGATTGGTGCATCAAAATTTTTAGAAATGTCACGAACCTGATAACTTAGGACAAGCAATCGTGGGCACCCATTTCACATCAGCTGGACTTTAGCCACAGAAAAGCCGAGGGAAACTCACCCGTCATCACACGCAATAAGTTTGAAAGGTTGTGGCAGGTGGGTCTCATTCGGCGCGACCTGGGAAGCGAGTGGGCAACCTTGTAAAAAGTCAGGCGATTCGCTCGTGCCACTGTAGCCCTGAAATAACGGCTCGACCCACGGAAACCTCATTTAGCCTTTTCGTGAAAATGATCACTTTTATCTTCTACTTCACGCTCACACGCCTGTCTACCTTTTTCATCATAGAAATGTGCAATGAATCATACCACGTAAAAGATGTATAACAAACCACTGAATAATAAAAGTACTTGATGTTGTCGTGTTACGACTGCAATAAAAGAAGTTGGTGGTTCTCTTTTTGCTGAATTCAGCGAGCACTAGGTGACCTCGTGAATTCATTACATGCAGTAGTAAAATCAGATGATCTCAGTAGGCGCATCTCTAGTGCGGAAAACGAAGCATTGGGAAACATCTCGGTTAACGTACCTACTCTGCTGCTGTCCTTTGTGATGCTGCAGATGTACTAATGTGTGTTTCAACAAGCGTAGTAAGTATATTCAGTTCATTCGTAAACACCGTGTGACAATTTGTTTGCTACAGGAGGAGGAGAAAGAATATGATGTGATGGAGCTGTTTTTCACCGCGCAAAAGTGCACTGCTGGCCAGGCATCCAGGAGACGTTGAAAGATGGCGGCTGCTTCTTCGCGCTCCGTGACCCACTCTTGTGTTTCCGGTTGGGAGCTGAGCAACGCTGCTTCCCATTGGTGAAAGGTAGTGATATGCGCAGTGGGAGGATTACACGATTCCCGTATTTTAGGGCAGCTCCAGAGGGTACGCTAAAGACTGGTGTCCTCTCTTTGGCAGTTAACATCTGGGGCAAACTGAGAGGTTAATGCATGATAGAAGGAATGGTATCTAAAAAATGCGTTAGCAGCCAGCGCCACACTTTTGCAAATACGCCACGATTCTCTGAGTTGCAGTGTTTCCGCCTGGAGAAACCGTCGATTATATTAGCCAGACATCCCGTCCTAATCAGTGTGTTTTAAAACGACTGTTAAAGGCCTTGGCTCACCAAGACTGATGAAAATGGATATCAACAGACAAAAAATAAACAAAAACACTCCAAAAGACAAAAAAAAATTCTGCAGATCCCACGTACCTGGCAATGAACGTTATGCCAAGCATACGGAGGGAAAACGACCACGTTGCAATTTTTTCTTATTTGGCGACACGTCATGAAATGACGCGAAATATATGTACAAATGTTGCACGCACATACATATGTTGTAGAGTTGCAGATGTTTACATAACCAGTTGTTTGCACTTGCACAACGATGTCAACTGAAACATGTGAATTAGCGACTAGAAGAAGGGATACGAAGCCCTGATGCTCGCGGTGATGCTGGCCCTGGACACTGCTACATAAATCAACTTCCGCGCGTGGCAACTAACAACAATTGATGTTAACCAGACGTCACGGCTGTATCAAAGGAGTACATATTTAATGTTTAAAAAATTGGGTAGGCTGAACTGCAATAACTACTTACTTTTCAAGAAGACTAGCGTCTATTTGAAAAGTAGTTCCGAGACCTCACGTAGCTCTGTGGTAGAGTGCTTGACTGCCCCACAGAATGCTCGGGTTAGATTCCTGATGGGACCCTAAATTTTATTATTTGCATTCGTCGGGGGGTCAATGCTGCCTATGACAAGTTTTTTTACCCGTGACATTTCTTCTATGCCTTCGTTGGGTCGACGCTACCAATGCCAGATATTGCTTAACGCTCGCGCGTTAAAATTTCCCGTGTGTGTTTTTGTCGTTCCTGGGTAGAAACTAAGTGTCAATCACCTGTGGCCGACACCCGCATACCAGTGGCACATACCCGCCCGTAGGTATGTGCCACTGTCTGGCGGGAAGCGTTTGACGACTTACGCAACGGGATCATGACATTATTCATGTCTTGACCAGCGCGTCTTATTCGTCAAACCATCTTACCCTCCCATGCTAATTTTGGTTCACGCCAAATTAGGGGGGGGTGACCACGAGTGCACCCGCACGTAAGCGGCTAGTTAGATAGATAGATAGATAGATAGATAGATAGATAGGTCTTCCTTCAAGCAAGGCACTATTGCAAAGCTGTCGTAATTTTTAAAGATTCTTTTATATACTCTCAGTGGATGATAGACGTGCCTTTGGCGAATGCAGCTTCCCCACAAGGTATCGTAAATGATTTTTTTAATCATCCTGTCACAGCCGATCTGGAGGAAGTGCCGAAGCGTCAAATCGGAAGGTAACCCAGCCAATAGTAAACCCTGAGTGTGCTCCTCCGTAGAGGAATTTCCCTGTGCGGCCGACCATCAGAATTGGTCAACGTGTCTGCCCTGGCGGACAGTTAACCAATATGCTTTCGTGCTTCGAGTGCTTTTGCGTGTGTCAGACCGAAGAAGTGCCTTATTGGGTGTATTATACGGACGTAGGTATTCCAGTGACCACCATCTCAGCAATCGGAACGCATTTGCACACAACGTAGCATTTTTGTGAGCGATGCTGGTTTTAATACATGTATACAGAAATATCCTACTAATTCAGGTTAAGAGAAAACACGCAGCACGTGAACTACTGCGAAAAAGTAGCTTGGAAAGAGAATTCGAGAACGTCTTGCAATAATTGTTAACTTAGATGAATGCTTGGAACTTGGGACATCCTGAAAGCACTTATCGGCTACTCTTACTCCTTAACACTGCAGCTGAAGTACGGGTGAAAAAAAAACTGAAGACTATATGCTGAGAAATAAACTTCATGTCTGGTCTTCATTGACACCAATCCTCTTGCACATCTTCACCTTCTATTTTTAGCTATTTTTATAATCAGCATTATGCGCGTCTGAAAGGATCCATGTATTACTTCGGCGATCATCATCACCAACAGGCAATGATGTTGATCCTACGGCAGCTCTTTACGTTCTTGTCATCACTGCCCAGATGATGAATCAGCACTCGTAGCTGGGCGCTTACCGCATCGCATCGGTTTCAGTGTTTACACGCGGAAACATGCCCGATGCGGAAAAGTAGGTACAATTGTGGCTGCGTCACAGTGCAGTGTGACATATTTATTAATTATTGGCAGCAAAACTAGCAACCAATAAGCAGCTGCGTGAATTCGCGTCGTGCTCTTTGGAAGCGTTGTCAGCCCATTGTTGATGCGCTAAAAGAATAACTAAGGGTCAGTGGTGAGGTTCGCAGACGTTCTTGACTTTGCAAGGCTGTTGAGGGGTACACCGAGAAGTGAAGCCAGGCTAGCAGCGATGCTATCAATTACGATATTACGTTTTCTTCTTGAAGATGGAGCTGATGCGTCTCTGTTTTTCGAGCAACAAATAATAGCGTGGTGGCCTGGAGATACGTCAGGGGGTTAACTGTTCGAGGAATAAATCGATAAAGGATTAAGCACTGCCGTGAAATGCGCATGACGTAACGCGAGTGGAAGAAGAGTAGAAATCACTAATCGGGATGTCTGACAAAATTATAACTTGGTGGGCCACAATGAAGTTCACAATGAAGGAATGAAGGAATGAAGGAAGATAAGAAAGGAGAAACTATTCCGGCTACAAATAAAAAAAAATTGGCCTCTTTGAAAGGTTTCGCCACGTGTTCAGTTCCTATATATGCCATAACGGTGAAGTGTAATACTGCGTACGGTTTTTGTTAAAAAAATAATAAAACACGCGTACGCGTGTCCTCCTAAAGAACGACTCATTGGTAGCTCTGCCGATTTCTCCAGTACGTACAGACAGCCTGCGCTACCTTAACGGTATTTTTCACAAAACGCCGCCTCGCTGGTCGGAACGAATTATTCACACAAAAGAGATATCTACCCTTTTTCATCTCTTGAGATTGATTCGTCATGCCAGCTGTCTAAACCTAAGTCACTGTTTTAATTTCTTCGCGTTTTCCACATAAAGATGAGTTTCTTGCTTGCTTCATACACACTTAACACACAGGATGGCATTACATCTATTACCTCACCCGCGATACAAGCAGGATGCCAAAGTCTTTTGACGTAAGTGCGTATGAACGCTTTGTTAAGAAGTGCTCAGGTAAGAGATGACGAATCGGTGTCTTGGACATCGTGTCGTGCTTGTGGGTGCCGTAATTCGAAGCAAACTTTCATTTGCCGCACACCTTTCGTTGTTGTCAGCCATTGCGGACCACTCTGCTCGCCGTCGAGGTGACGATCCCTCAGGGATAGTCGTATACATCACCGTACGAATTATGCAGCCGCCTAACCTGAATTATGATGTATCACTGGTGCGGACCAAGCTGTAGAGTTCTTACGAGAAGGAGCCACAGCCTAATCGTGGACACGCCTGCCCAAGAATGAACAATTTACCAAAAAAAAACTGACACCTAACACGCGCTTCTTTTCCTGACACATATGCTGTCCCTGGTACACACGGGTTCATCGTTTGTGAGAGCACGTGGAATTCCAGTTTGGCTAAGTAGTTCACTCTAGCTCAGGTGAGTTCTCCTACATTTCGCCTAATTCAGTTCAGTTCAGTTCAGTTTTATTTCCTTAAAGGCCCCCATTCAGGGGGTGTTACATAAGGGGTGGGATTACAATCCTAAGCTACCTTCTAAGCTACCTTGTCATACTTCGCAGTGCTGAAAAATGATTCTTAATGGCACCGAGAAAAGTCTCAAGATTCGATCTATGGGTGTATTGCGTTTGTCATTATCAAACGCGTCAAGTTAGTGTTTTTTGTATATAGCTTTATTGTGCATGATACCCGAAAGTGGTATTGACCAGCGTGACCTAAGAAGCCTTCGTCAAACGCATTCGTCTTTCTACCTGCCTCGCAATAATGTATGATAGAACTAGATAATTTACTTTCGGATTAAACACCGTACGCGCACGTGATACACGCGATATATAGAAGCAGGCTGGCCGTCTAGATTACGCTTTATGAAAAAAAAGAGGTTTTCATGACAGCGATTTCCAAACGCACGGAGCATGCAAAGAAGCGCATGCACAGTGACGTGTCGCAACACCAGTTCTGACGCGAGCTGGACTGATATACCGAAGGATCTGTACGAGATAACATTTGGCTACCCTCCAAGTCCGCAGTATGTGTCACATACCCTTCGGACACTTTCACCACATCTTAAATTAGATTAGCCAGAAATACTATAATGCAAATATAATACCATGTAACATGTGCAAGAGGTTCGTCTCTTCGGCGAGACTAGCACAATCATGGGGTAAATACATTATATCGTCACGTAAACTCTATGAATACATTGTCTCTTAAGAATGCGATTGCGCGGTAAAGGAGATATCACCCCTCCTCGCTAAAGCAGCGTTGTAGCGCCCCTCTGAGATACGCCAGGAAACGTTTTCGACTGAAATGCCTACACACATACACACAGATCACATGGCCTTACATTTGCCATATTTAATAATTGGAACAATTGTCTCGGTTAAAGTTGCAGTCAGCGTATTGCTTGCTCACCGCCCGTCAACAAGACTGTATCGCAAGTTTCAACTTCAATTAAATGATTGACGTCAAAAACCTCTGAAATTGCAGGAATGCGCACCGGTAATTGATACTTCATAAATGTATTGTGCGGTAAGAAACTTCATGGCACTGAAAGAGTATCCTGATAACTTATTATTCTTCTAGCACTGTGGTCTTTTAACTGAACCCCCTGCAAATTTGTGGGAATGGCCATGCTATTCAAAAAAGTACTTTCATGAATACCCTCCATTCACCTTCGTTCAAAATAAAAGGTGCAAGACCACTATCAAATTTGACAACGCAGGTCTAAATAGGAGGATGCGTATTGTACATGCACGTGTGGGCAATGTAAAATTATATGCTTTGCACTAAAGATATTGTGGCGGGGTCATGATGTGGGCCAAGGAAGCAGACTGTAATTAGAAGATGAAACTGGTTTTTTGGCCAAACTCTTGGCCCGTAAACTGAAGGTCAGAGTAAAGCTATGCCCACTGGCACTTATAGCAGTGAACAGAGCGTCGGCCATCGAACAACTGACAAGCAGTGAAGCACGTTGGAATTTATACACGGGCGTCGAATCTTCTAGCGTTATTGTTATAGCAACCGCGATGGTTCCAGAATAATCTGTGATGTAAAAAATAGTCTACTACAGTCCTGAAGCTTCCCGAACTCCACCGATGCGGTTTGCGCTGAGAATAACTGACACAGTGTGACGGGGCAATAACAACACTTCAGGAACAAATGTGGCTTATCCCTCTCTAAGAAGGCATCGTGCCGATGCTTTAACAAAACACGAAAATACAACCTGAATGTAAAAAGGTAAACCTTATAGGTACAATCAATAAAAACGTTATTATGGCAAACGCAATCAAATATATATATTCCTTAGGTCCGTTAACGCGCAATGAAACAGTTTGAGGCGCATGACATGGACGACTTCAGGTCGCACACGGCGCCGTTGATCGTTCATGATGCCGTCGGGGACTACCTTGTAGTCGAGATAGCCGAGACGTCCAACTACCCTATACGGTCCGAAGTACCATCACAGAAGTATTGAAAACTGGGCAAGTTGGTAACAATTCATTGTAAGAGGGTAACAGCACGAAAAAACGGAGACAGAGAAATAGAGACACAAGACGAGTGCTCGTCTTCTGTCTTTCTATTTCTCTCTTTGTTTTTCGCGGTGTTTGTCTCTTACAACTACCGCAGAAGTTTTTCACTCAATCTACGTTGGCGTATATGTGGTGATGCCATCAGTTTGGGGGTGGCACGTCGTTCTACGGCGGTGGCTTGTCTGGCTGTGTCTCTGGAATGCGTGAGTCAAGTCAGCAGTGAACGCCGAACCCCTGTCTGTGAAGAGAACCTCTGGGGCACCATGTCGAAGGACGACGTCCTCAACAAAATACTTGGCTACCTCAGAAGCAATGCTTTTGGGTAAACCTCTTGTTTTGGCGTAACAGGAGAGGTAGTCAGTAGCTACGACAATTCAAAATTTCCGCAAGTGGACGTTAGGAACGGCCCCAAGAAGTCCATCCCAATCAGCTGAAATAGTCGTCGGGGAGGATCGATGGGCTGCAGAAGTCCAGCTGTTCTAGTTGGCTATGTCTTCCAAACATGGTCACCAGACTGGTATTCCGCGAATCGTCGTCGTATATTTTAATGGCAGCTGTCGGTCGTCTGCTGATTCTTGATCTGCAGGCGTGCGAGTTGACGATCTTCTTCAGCACGCTGAAGTTAGACGGTGACTTCAAGGTTTTCTTCGTCAGCGACGGTTGGTAGCATCGTGTCGAGCGTCATTGACCGGTTCTCCCTCCGTTGACCAACTTGTATGGTGTCATCTGCGTCGTCTTCTGCATGGCCGTGTTGTATGTGAATGTCACGCACAGAAGGATGACGTCTCACGTCTTGTGTACGACGTCGACATACATAGCCAGCATGTCGGCGATGGCCTTAATTAGACGCTTGGTCAGGCCATCGGTTGGTGGGTGGTATGTGGTCGTACAGCGGTGGCTTGCCTGGCTGTATCTCTGAATTGTGTGAGTCAGGTCAGGAGTAAACGCCGTACCTCTGTCAATGCAGAGAACTTCTGGGGCGCCATGCCGAAGGACGACGTCCTTAACGAAGTGCTTGGCTACCTCATCGGCACTGCCCTTGGTTAGGGCTCTTGTTTAGGCTTATCGGGTTAGGTAGTCAGTAGTTACGACGATTAAAAATTTACGCAAGCATACGTTAGGAACGGCCCCAAGGGGTTCATCCCAATCTGCTGGAATGGTCACCGAAGAGGGTTGATGGGCTAAAGAAGTCTAGCTTGCCTAACTGGCTATGTCTTCCATCGCTGATACTCTCCGCAGGTTTTTACGTAGTGAGTGACGTCAGCATTGGAGTGGGCCCAATAGTACTTATCCTCTAACAGCGCTTACCCACGGGAAAATCTAGTGATAAGCAGTCGGGTCATTATGGACAGTGTCCAGAACTCCTGGACTTATTCCGAGGGTACTACAATAGGCAGTTCACCCGGTGCGGCGAGAAGGTTTTCTTGACGCGAATGCTGTTCCGCAAACAAAACTACACCAGTCCTCGCTAGAATACCTTTGAAACAACAGCAGGATTGCCCTCGAGGTATTTCACAAGGTCCTTGATTTCAATTGGATCACTGTCGTACGGTGATCCAATTCGTACGGTGATCGACGCTTAAGGTTCCCAAGAAGTTGTCACTGTTCTTGTCATCCTAGGGTGGTGGTTCAACGGGGGCACGTGACAGGCAGTCGGCGTCAGAGTGCTTTCTTTCGGACTTGTAAACGACAGTAACGTCGAATTCTTTAAGTCTTAGACTCCATCTTGCAAGACGACTCCACACCCAAACAGTCACTGGGCTGGACAAGTCCTTGAACTTAGCTAGCCAACACAACACGTGGTGCATGGTCGCTCCCAACTTTGAAGTGCCTTTCATACAGGTAGGTGGGAAACATTAACGCAGCCCAGATCATAGCAAGGCACTCTTCTTCTGCTCTGAATAAGCCCGCCGATATGATTCTCCCGATATCACTTATGCTAGGTGGAATCTCTGTCTTTGACAGCAACCGCCTAGCATAAGTGATAACCCTTTCTTCTCCGTTAGTCGTCTGCAAAAGAATTGCGACGAGAGCTACACTGCTTCCGTCGTTGTGAATTTCGGTATCGGCGTATTTGTTGAAATGTGCCTGTATCGGAGGGTCTGCTGGTGTCATTCCGATTTCTTAAATGTTTCGATTTTATCCGTTCCCCTCTTGAATCGGACATCTGTCTTCGTGAGCAGCGTCAGTGGCTCAGTGATCTGTCAGAAATCCTTGACCAAGCGTCTGTAATAGGCGCACAGTCGAGAAATCGGCGCACGCTTTTCTTGTCGGAAGGAGGCGGGAACGTGGCGATGGCAGCTCTCTTCCATAGGTGTGAGTGCACTCACCTTGCTGATCTCGTGACCCATAAACAAAAGCTTCTTGTACACGAAGCGGCACTCCTTTGGCTTCAGGGTGAATGCAGAGCTCCTGGTTGCTTGAAGTACGGGTTCAAGCCGCTGGAGATGTTCGTCGAAGCTTGAGAAAAACACGATGACCTTATCCAAGTAAACGAGAAAGGTCTGCCACTTCAAGTCAGCCTGAATTCAATCCATGACTCGCTGAAAGGTTGCAGTTGCCGAGGAAGCAGCGAAGGGCTTGAACGAAAGACCTTCAACTTGAAGGGGTCCTTCTGGTGTTATGAAGGCAGTCTTTTCTCTGTCTCTCCCGTCTACTTCGATTTGCCTTAAGCCGGTCTTGATGTCAATCGACGAAAAGTGCCTCGCATTGTGGAGTCGATCTAGGGCATCCTTCATAAGTTGGAGCGGGTACATGTTCTTTTTTGTGATTTTGTTCAAGTGGTGATAGTCGGCGCAGAAGCATACAGTACCGTCCTTTTTTTCACTTCTTTTTTTGGGGTACGCCCACGGACTTTTTGAAGGCATAATGATGCCATCCCGTATAATTTCGTTTAGTTGTTTCTTTATGGCCTGCTGTTTCCGCGTCGAAACCCTGTACGGGTTCTGATGGTGTGGCCTGGCTCTTTCTTCTGTCATGATTCGATGTTTCGCGGAATGTGTCTGTCGAATTCTTGACGACGACAAAAATCAGTTCCTGTATTTGAGGAACATGTTTCTGAATTGTTCTTGTTTATGGGTCCGAAGGCTCGTCGAAAGGTGGTTGAAGCGCTCCAGTTATTGGAGTAGATGTGGTTGAATCGGTGAGGGCGAAAGCGTTGCTGGCTTTCAATATCTCTTTAATGTAGGCAACAGCCGTGCCTTTGCTCACATGCTTGTACTTGTTTAAGTTCGTGAGCATCACTCTTGCGTTCTCTTCTCGCAGATCGGCTATTCCTCTGGCGATGAAATTTCTGCGGTTGATCAACAGGTGCTGGACGCCTTCAACGATGCCTTCTCTTTGTTGACTCTTGAGTTCCGACGGTAATGTTTAAGCTGGAGCGAGGAGAAATGGTGACGTGGTCATCCAGCACAATCAAAGCGTGCCTTGCGAATGGCGTGTGCGGCGGCAGTGCTTTTTCTCTGGTTAGTGTTGTTGATTGTGTTCTCGGGTTAATGACGGAACCATGGAGGTTTAAGAACTCCATACCAAGAATGACATCCCGAGATAGGCCATAGAACGGCGTAGCTTTCAGAATAAATCTGAAGGTTAATGGCGACTCTGGCTGCGCAGATTCCGACCAGCGTAACTAGGTGACCTCGCACTGTATGCATTTCGGGGCCTTTCCAATCACTTCCCACTTTCTTCAGTTTTGCGGATAATACCCCACTGATGACAGAATTGTCGGCTGTTGTGTCGACGTTAGCTGTAACGCTATGGCCGTCGATGAGAACACCGAGGTCACTAGTTTATCTTCTCGCGTTGCAGGTAGGTCGAGGCGTCGGACCTCGGCTATGATGGTTTTACCTTTGCTTCGATGTTGCGTGATCAGGTCTTTTTCCTTGGCCGCAAAATTTCGACGTTAGAAATACGTCGACATTGCGGCTGGTTCTTAAAGTTTCGGCGCGGCGTTGTCGTCAGCGATTTTAGGATGTTTGGAAATTCGTCGTACAGAAACCGCAACTACATTGGTTGCTGTCCTTAGTTTTTCACGTACGGGCTAGGCGACAGGCCCCGAATTGGGCCAGTGCACGCCCGGCAATGAGACATGTAGCGGGTGGGTGATGGCGAATGTCAAGATCCTCGGGGAGTTCAGTGCTTTGCAGCGAGGTAGATGGTAATGTCGCGGTGTGTTTCAATTCGCTATGGAGGTTGCGCATCTATGACAAAACCACGCACTCCCATTTGGCGGTACTGGTAGTGATGGTAGGTGTGGCTAGCTTCCCTGCAATGGTAGCAGAGAGGTCGGTTGTCGGGCTCACGCCACGTTTCACTTTTACTCGGCGCAATGCAAAGGCCGGTGGGTGGATAGTATGGCGTCGACAGCGCCTGTGGCTGGCGGTGAAACTGCGACTGTGCGGCCTCTTGGCATGACCGTGAAGGGGGAGCGTTACGTCGTGTTGCAGCATCATAGCTCGTCGTTTGTGGTTGCGGCTGTGGCGCTTCGTGTACTCCATATGATTGCCGGCCTTCTTCGCAGAAAATGCCAGCTATTGAATTCAATTAGGTCTGTGACGAAGGCAACAGCTTTCGTAGCTCCTCCTTCACGATCTGTCGGATTGTTTCAGGTATGTCGTCGAAGCCGAGGGCGTGAACAGCTGCGCTGTCTTGTCTTGGATGAATCGGGAATAGTGCTGGCTGGAACGCTCTTCCAGCGTTTTCTCCGTTCCCGTTGCCTCCGAGTGAAACTCTTGAACTGTTTCAGGTGGATTCCACACAAGTTCCACAAACAGTTCTTGGTTCACCCTTCGCATTAGAAATGAAAGCTTCTCCTCCTCAGCACGGCGGGTTCAGCGTGACGAATCAGCCGGGTGATCTCTTCGATAAAGATGGTCACATTTTCTTTAGGTAATTGCACCCACGTCTTCAAAAAGGTCACGGCCCTTTACTTTCAAACAATGCTGCTGAAAATGTCTATAAATGTGCCGCAGAAGACGTCCCAGATTTGAAGTGCGGACTCCCGACACTCAAACCAGGTCTTTGCCGCGACGCAGCTTCTCTTCCGGGTCCCAGTAATTGAAGGTGGCCACTCGGTGGTAGATTTCCAACCACGCATCCCGGTCTTAAAACGACGATCCACGGAATGTCAGTGGCTCTACTGGCTGCTGAATCACTACCACTGCAGAAAACGCTGCAGCTCCCATTGCACCGCTTGTCGTCGTCGTCGTCATGGCTTTCATCTCTTCTGGTACGGGTTCGTATTAGATGGCTAGTCCTTTCAGTCTGCGGCTGCCTCGACTGTCGCTGCTGGTGTTGGTGTCTTCTTCGTGGCGCGGTCGGGGTTCGCGGCTTGGTGGGAGCTTCCGGTACATGAAAAAAAGAGCACTTCCACCAGATGCTGTGGTTTCGTGACGTCGACGAATGGAGCAGATTGTAGTTCGAAGATGAAACTGTTCATTCAGCTGAACTTGTGGCCGATTAACAAAAAGTCGGATTACACCTTGGATAATATAGGCTTAAATAATAAAATCCTGAAATCTATATCATTCAGTATCACCCCCTTCTTATGGGCTCTGTTTTCACAGTCTTTGTCCACTGGAACTCTACCCCAAGATTGGCTATCAGCTAAAGTCTTCCCCCTCTTCAAATCAGGTGAACGTTCCTCACCGCTAAATTACAGGCCCATTTCCTTTACTAGTACCATTTGCAAACTCATGGAGCATATCATACACACTCAAGTAATAAACTATCTCGAACGTCACAATATCATTTTCAACTTTCAGCACGGTTTTCGCAAGGAATTTGCATGCGACACCCAACTTGCCGGTTTTGTTCACGACCTTCATAAATCCATGGATGCTGGTTGCCAGGTCGACGCCATTTTCTTAGATTTCGCTAAAGCTTTTGACCGCGTTCCTCACCACAAATTACTACTAAAGCTAGAACAACTTAACATTCACCCTGTAGTTCTTGCATGGATAAAAGCTTTTCTTTCCTCCAGGTCTCAATTTACCTTTGCTATAAATTTTTATTCTTCCTCTTTACCGGTAACATCTGGTGTACCCCAAGGCAGTGTTCTTGGTCCTCTACTCTTCCTCGTTTACAATAATGATCTACCGAATTCTTTATCTTCACACGTTCGTCTTTTCGCGGACGGCTGCGTGATATACCGTAACATTTCTTCTGATTCTGACCGCTTAGCTTTGCAATCTGACCTTAACAAAATTAATCATTGGCGTTCTACTTGGCTTATGTCGTTAAATGTTTCTAAAACAAAGTGAATGTCCTTTACTAACGCTGCTACACGTTTTCCTAGTCAATACTCGTTGAATAATATGACACTTGAGTTAACATCTACCTACAAGTACCTCGGTCTCCACTTTCAATCGAATCTATCTTGGCACCATCATATAGAAGTCACTCTTGCAGCTGCGAACCGGTCTCTCGGGTTACTGAAACGAAATTTTAAACAGGCTCCATCGCAGTTAAAAAACTTGCTTTTACCAGTTTAATTCGCCCTAAAATAGAATATGCCAGTGCCATTTGGGATCCTCATCAAGCCTGCATCGTATCAAATATTGAATCTTTGCGAAACCGAGCTGCTCGTTTCATTTACTCAGATTATTCTACCTATTCCAGCGTAACTAACTTAAAAAACCGTGCTGAGCTAGAGGATTTGGCCATTCGTCGGAAATATGCACGCCTATCACTTTTCCACAAACTTTACAATCACCCATCATTTTATGACAGTTTCTTTGAACCCACCTGTTCCATCTTTCCCCGCCGTGATCATCCTAACAAAGTCAAACGCCCGCTATCTCGCACACTTTCTTTCGCTCAGTCATTCATCCCGCGCACTATTATTGAGTGGAACAGTTTGCCTGCACATATTGCCACCGAGAAAGACTCGGTAAAGTTTTCAGAGCTCATGCGCACTACGGTGACTAACTAAATATTTTTTGCTTTTGTTGTTTTGTTTTCTTTCGCTTTTTAACAATTGTATAACGCCATGCAATTGCTGCCCGTATTCATGGTTTGCGCTTTATTGCGGTTGCCAGGTTGCACCATTTCCCCAGTCTTATGACGGCAACCTTTGTATTGAAGTCGCTACAGATTACCTGACGCGCTACTGCGAAATGAAAGTATTACAACGTAGCACCGGGATTGAGACTGCCCACTTTTTTGTGAGGAACATCGTCCTCCCACATGGAGCACCAGCAGTTGTCATAACTTATCGTGGCACATCTTTTACCATCCAGATGATACAAGACGACATGCAGCTTAGCAGAACAGTACATAAAAAACTACTGCATGCCACCCACAAAGCAATGGCCTTAAAAGCGACTAAACAAGACAATCGCCGACAGTCTATCTATGTACGTTGAACAAGACCACAAAAACTGCGATGACATACGCCCTTACGTCACGTTCGCTTACAACACCGCTGCGCAAGAAACAACTAGATTCACATCATTCCGGTTGCTTCATGGCAGGGATGTCACTACAATGCAGGATGCCATGCTTCTAGCGGATAGTCACCACATTAGTGTCAAGACGGCCGATTTTATCAGACTAGGAGACGCAGCTCATAAGCTTGCAGTCGAACAAATCCATAAGCAATAACGCATCGACTCGCTGCGGTACAACGCCTGTCCTCGCGATGTCTCTTACCATCCAGGAGAACAAGTGTGGTTGTGGACTCCCATTCGACAACAGGGCCGGTTGGAAAAGTTGTTATACTGCTATTTTGGTGTTTATAAATTTCTCCGTCGTCTCAGCGAACTACGAAGTTCTTGACGAGGACATAGTTCGTCAATCCTACCATTCACAACAGCCACACGTCGTCGATGTTTTGAGAAAGAAACCGCTTTACCAACGCTCACTATTCATCAAACTCCCTTGAAAAGGCTTACAGTGATGGTGAACACCCCTTTGTGTTTTGCTTGTGGAAGGAAACGTTGGCTGTCCCCTTCGTCTTCGGCGAACACGCAGACAACCTTGTGACTTTATTACTCGGGGTAGTAAACTCAGATGATCTGAGTAGGTGCATCTCTGCTGTGGAGAAAGAAAAATCGAGAAGCATTTTGGGTAACGAGCCAATTCTACTGCTACCCCTGGTGATGCGAGATACGTGATATATACGGTGCTGTCTATGGCAGATCCGGCAACGTATGTAGCCTAGTAGCTACCTAGCTGATAAAGATCAAGAAAGCATTCCTTCAAACTTTGTCCACATCTACTGGAAAAAGTTTCAAGCTTTACTAGCTGCTGGCATTTAGTAAATGTACGCTCAAAACAAGTAAACACTTGCGTTTCCAACTGCTTACTACTAACATTATAACATTAACTAACATTATACCTAAGATTCTGCTGACCACGCAAATACTATAGGTAGCGGGAGAACTACTCTTATGGAAACTTGTAGTGTGGTTGTACTGCATGAGATAAGTAATTGAACAACTTTTCATAGACCAAGGTATATTTTGCGTATTTTTTCGCGTTTTAAGTCATCTGATGACATCAACTATATATCCGGCCAGCCAGCCAGCCAAGCCAGCCAGCCAGCCAGTCAAGCCAAGCCAAGCCAAGCCAGCGAAGCCAAGGCAGCCAAGCAAGTCAAGCCAAGCCATCCAGCTAAGCCAAGCCCAGCCAGCCAAGCCGAGCCATCCAGCCAAGCCAGCCAACCCAAGACAGCCAGCCAAGCCAGCCAGCCAATCCAGCCAGCCAGCCAAGCCAAGCCGGTCAGCCAAACCAAGCCAGCTAAGCAGAGCCAGCCAGCCAAGCCAGCCAAGCCAACCAGCCAAGACAAGCCAGCCAGCCAGCCAGCCAGCCAAGCCAAGCCAAGCCAAGCCAGCCAGCAAGCCAAGCCAGCCTGCCTTTTTCTCCATTTCAAAATAGACAGAGGAGCGGTGAATAAAAGCTGTCTTTCGGCAGCTTGACGAGCCCAGCGCCCAGATTTACAAGGTTTCACGGCAGCATGGAGACAGATGTCTTTAACACAATAATTGAATAATATACATCCTATAAAGGCTAGATCACATACAAACATGAGAAAATGTATGGAACATAAACATAAGTGAACATAGATACATATTTAAAACAAGTATGGGCAACAGTAAATAAGAGCAACAGCAAATAAGAGGAAACTTTGCACTAATATAATACATACCACACCATTATTATATACATATCAGTGACTTAGTCTTTTGCGTTTAGAAGTTTCAAGCGTAACTTGCTTGATGCACAAGAAAGTTGATGACAATTAGTTGAGACGTTTAGTTGAATGGTTTAGAAGGCAAGACAAGGTATGTCACAAGCGTTGCATTGAAGAGTTTAAACGCGTGGTCGGTACCATCTATGTCTTGCCTCCTGGCATGTCACAATTCTGTTTCTTCTCTTCTATACAAGCAATCTCTCTTAAGCACTCTAAGTTTTCGTTAATTTCCAACTTAAAGCGTATACTCAGTAATGGTTGTGCATAAGCAATGAATTTTCACGTGCTATTGGTGTCCAGAAAGTTTTAGACGTTTAACTAACCACATTCATCCTAATAAGTACACGTGGTTACAATCACAAAAACATGGCTGTGTATCATTGCACTGGCGAAATTCGAAATCAATACTTCACATGCAATAAATGTGTCTGTTCATAACCAGAGATGAGAATGAGGGTTCAATTTTATTCATTAGTGCTGCACTAGTACATCTAAGTACATTTAACTAATCTCATTCCTCACGAAGACCACTCGTGGCCCCCCTAATAAAAACTTTGTCCATATCTTCAAAGCAAAATGTGCAGATCACTGACTTGCGTACGAAAAGTCCTGATTGGGAATCATTGACGGACATATGTGGTATTGGTACATTGATGTTTCTAGAAATGTAACTGACCTGATAACTCTTGACAAGCAAACGTGTATTACTATTTCACATCCATAGCACTTTTAGACAAAGACAAGCCGAAGGCAACTGACCCATAAACGCAAGTAACAAACTTGAAAGGTTGTGGCGGGTGGGTCTCATTCGGCAGGACTTGGAAAGCGTGTGGGCAACCTTTAAACAGGTCAAGTGATTAGCTCGTGCCGCTGGTGCCCTAGAATAACGCCTCGACCTACAGAAGCCTCATTTGCCGTTTCATAAAAATGATCATTTTTATCTTCCACTTGACATTCCCACGGCTCTCTATCTTTTTACTACAAAATGTGCAATCATTCATTCTAGGTTAAAATATGTATAACGAACCACTCATGAATAAAAGTGCTTGATTTCGACGTGTTGCTACTGCGATAGAAGGAGAAATTGGCAGTTCTCTTCTTGCTGACTTCACGAGCACTAGCCGACTTTGTGACTTCATTACTTGGAGTAGTAAAATCAGATGATATCAGTAGGTGCATCTCTGGTGTGGTGAAGGAAGGATTATGAAGCATCTCGGTCACCATGCCAACTTCGCTGCTGCCCCCTGCGATGCGGCAGGTGTGATAATATTTGTTTCGATAGGCGTAACGTGCGTAATAAATTCATCCGTTAAAACTGGGGCACGATTCGTGTGCTAGAGGAGAGAAAGAGGGAAACAATATGATGTGATGAAGCTGATGTTAAGCGACAATGTTTCACTGTTGGTGATCCAGCCAGAATACATCTGGCCCTAGAGACTGCCTCTGCCCAGTCTGTGACCCACAGTTGTATTTCCGGTTGGGGGATCAGCAATGCTGCCTACATTTATGCTGGGTTGCAATATGCACTGTCTGAAGATTGTAAGGTTCCTACAGTTTAGGGCAGCTCCAGAGAATATTGTAAAGACTAGCATGCTCTCTTTGGCAGTTAACAACTGGGGTAAGTTGAGAGGTTAATGCATGATAGAATAAAGGGTGTAAGGAAATGATTTCTTGGTAGTTAATGTCACAGTTTGCAAATATACCACGATTCTCTATGGTTTGCAGTGATTCCGCCAGATAAAACTGTTGACTATGTTGGCCAGACATTCCAACATGAATGGTGTGTTCATGTTGGAAACAAGCGTCAAAAGATATGAATAGAGCAAAAATAAAGAAAAAAACACTCAAAAAGAGAAAGAAAAAGACAGAAGGAGAGAAAGGGAAAACTGAAGAGAAACAAAAAGGATTCCCAGTGCCGCACTTTCTTCAGCATTGGCACTAGTGCAAAGCCGTCTAATTTTTTTATGATACCCCTTTTACACTGCCTGTGAATGATGTACATACCATGCTCATATGCAGCTTACCACAAGGCATCCTAATTTTTTCTTAATTGTCCTGCTGCAGCCAACCGAAAAAAAGTGCCGAAGCATAAAATCAGACTGAAAACCCACCCAACCCCGAGTGTTACTCCTCCATTGGGGGATTCGCCTGTGTGGCTGGCCGTGAGAATCTTAAGGAATGTAACACGATTGATGTTAAACGTGTGTAAACTTTGCTGTTTCGGGAACCATTGTATATGTCACGCCGCCGAAGGGCCTTTTTCGGGTTAAGTGTGCGGACGTAGGTTTTCCAGGGGCCGCCACTTCAACAATCTCAACGCATATGCACACGTTGCAACATTTGCGAGATATGCGATATTCAATACAAGCACTTAGAGATACTGTGCAGATTCAGTTGAAGACAAAAACACCCAGCACGGGGACTGCTGTGATAAAGAAGCTAAGAAAGGGATTCTAAGAGCGTCTCGTAGTACTTGTGAAGTTGGCCGAACACTTGGAACTAGTGACATCTTGAAAGCACTTATGGGCTACTCTTACTCATTAAGAACACATCTGAAGGACGAGCGAAAAAAAATCGAGGACCATTTTTATCCTAAGAGATAAACTTTACCGTCGGTCTTGCACAACAATCTTCTCGCAAATTTTCATCTTTTATTTTTGGCTATTTTTAAAATGAGATTTATGCGCGTCTTAAAGGAATTATGCATTACTTCGGCAATTTTCATCTTCAACAGGTAATATTTTGAATCCTGTCACAGCTCCTCACGTTATCATGATCGCTGCCCAGATGATCATTTAGCACACGTAGCTTGGTGCTTATCGCATTGCAGCGCTGTCAGTGTTTAAACGCGGAAACATTCACAATGCGCAGGATTACCTTTATTTATATAATTGATAAATTTTCAGCATTAGTGTGAAATCCTCTTTTACAATGGCTTTACGAAAAAGATTATTTCTGCACATCGAATCTGAGAAAGAATGTTCATTTAAAACTAAACAATTTTCGATTGCTTTCATTTGGTCCGACCTTTAAGGCTGAAAAAATTATAAATCACAAAATGATTATATGCAGTATGACGATACAAAAGGAGCTCTCGTTCGATAGAGAGGCATGTAATGCAATCTCACCGGAACAATCTGCCTAACCTAAAGCAGCTGCTTCCTCGTTCATCGGGGAATACGAGTGTCACGCCTACTCTGAGTCACCAGGTAAACACCATCCAGGTGCTTTCATGATGAGTCTTGACTAAAATGCAAGAAACACGTGACAACATAATAATTGATTCTGGTAGAGCGCTGCTTGAAAATTTTGTTGCAAATTCACAATGAAATGAAATATCCGTTGATCATTTCGGCGTTCACAATACTGAAACTATGGAGGGGGGGGGGGTTAAGTCAGCTTCAAAATGGTGGCGTGAAGCCTGAAGGAAATGCAAAACTGGGTGGCTATAATTGCTTCTTTTTTTCCCACCCACTGTTTTGCACCACTTTTGTCTACGTGCATTTGTATTTTTATTTCTTTGTCTACTTTTCTGCTTTTTTCTATACTTTGTGTACCTTTATCTCTACGTCTATTCTTTCCTCCGCGCTTCACATCTATCCTCTTTACGGCCCCTTCCCTCTCCCATTTCTTTCCTATGCTATTCTATAGAAAGTATCTAGCGTGTGCCTGACTGGCCGAGAGGTTTCGATGTCCACCTTCAAATCGTAGGTAGCATGTGTCTGGATTCCGTGTCCTCGACGAATCCCTTAATTTTCCCCCATAAAATTCTCCCTTCATCCTTCTTTCTCTCCTATACCCGTTATCTCACCCATTGGAGCATTTCCATTACAACACTCTGGTGGTTGAGCGGTTAGGATGCTCTAGTGCTGACCCACTGGTCACGGGATCGAATCCCACCATCGGTGGCTGCTCTTTCGGTAGTGGTGAATTTATGCTCGACACACGCGCACTTCGACGTAGGTGCAGGTTGAAGAGCCCCAGGCGGTACAAATTTCTGCAGCCCTTCACTGCGGCATCTCTCATGATGACGTCATTGTTTGCGGCCATTCAATCCGCACGATTATTACTTCATTACATACCAAACAAACGGCGCACGGGTTCTGTAAACGAAAGAGAGGACGAATATAGCTCGTGTGGGTTCGTGATGACAACAATTTTTCTGTGCTGGACTACAACCATCAGCTCGTGTAAATAGCCCGGCTGTTAAAAAGAGTGGTGAAGTGTAACACGCTCTAACACCTTAAGGCGAAAGCTCTGTAGTGCATTTGGTAACATATCAAATTTACAATGAGTGATCCTACTTCTTCAAAAACATGACGAGGCGGCGTGTGAGAGACATACACTCAATGAATTTCCCACTCTTAGTAGAGTATACTGATTCCTCTACCCCCTCAGAAAGCTTGATGCATCTCGTTTGCTGTTGGACTTCCACTGGTTTGTGCCCACCTTCGGTCATACGGACGCTTTCTGCTAAATAAACGAGCAGTTCTTTGAATCGCCACATTCAACCGGAACGTGCGCAAATGAGTATGAACTAGGTTAGAACGTCGCAACGCTGCCATCTTGCAACTACACTACGTGCAAAGACGTGGAAGTACGAATGGTTACCAAAAGAATATTTCGCTAAATATTCGGTATTGATTGGTGATGGCAACAAGCGACAGGAATACAATGTGGTATTTGCCAACGCAGGTGAGAATGTGGATATGCTTGATATAGCGACATCTACGATGTTGCCTTATTATCACGCTTTGTGATATATAGCATTTACGATGTTGCTAGGCTATCACGCTTTGTGATAAGTATACAGAGCCCCAAGCGGCTATTTTATTTTACACGCTGCGCGCCAGGACGCGCATGCGTTGTGTCAGGTGTCGACACATTCCTTTTACTTTATGGCACAGCGCGGACAGCTACAGTCGTCGTTGGTTGGTGGCTGTCCGCGATTATTTCACCATGCTAAGTTCGTGCAAGGTTCCCACGCAAAAAAGGGACATGACCGAAGACGGACTGCCTCCACAATACTTTACAAGTGGTAGTGGCAGCTCCTCGTAAAATTCAATTCAATTCAATTCAATTTTATTTCATCCCAAGGATGAGGGCAGGCTCGGGAGAAAAGTGACGTTTTGTCACTTGAGGAGAACCCGAGCCTCCCTAAATACATGGCAAGCAACGTGGACATGAGTAAAGAAATATAAGCCGTGAACATATAGGCAAAGAACATAGGCCATGAGATGTTTAGCGCAGTACAAGTCGGAAGATGCACGTACAGTAATGCTATATACAGAGACTAATATGCGTAAGTAGTTCGGCACAAATTCCGAAGTACAATGCAAAATATGACGGAATACAGAATACTATATATATGACAACAATGCTATGCATAGAAATTGCGTGTACACACATACACATAAACGTACACACACATATGGAGATGCATATACAGACACATATATATACACATACATACACACATATACATATACATATGTATATGGCACAACGGGAGCGTTGTCAACAAGGATAAATATATTTATCCTTGTTGACAACGCTCCCGTTGTGCCATATCCCATACCTTCACGAAGACTAACTGGCCCATTGAATTATTACTCCCACTACATATGTATATATATATACGCACATATATATACACATATATATACACACACATACATATATAAAGAGTTCCATGAATGCCTGGACCACCATTTTCTCAATTTTCACGATAAAAGCACTTGGCTAATGTCACGTGCACTGCATTTTTCAAGGATTATTTTTGCCTCCAGTAATTTATTCAATAACAAAGGAACACTAAAACATAACATTTGTCGCCCAAAATTTGTTCTACAGAATGGAAGGTTCCAATGTTGTTGGTGACGAGTAGGGTACGGATTAGCATGCGTTTCCAGTTCAAAAATATCTAAGAAGGCACGATTGTTATGAAAAAGAGATTGCTTATATCTTATTGCTAGGGAATACTCGTAAAGTTTGTGAATTGGGACAATATTATAACGCTGAAACAGTTCATCTGTGTGTGCATAGTAGTCGACATTTGCTATAAACCTGATCGCTTTCTTTTGTAGTCTGTATATTTTATTTATGTTGGTTGCTGTCGTACTTGCCCATACCAAAAGACAATAATTTACATGCGACAAAAACAAGCTGTTATAAAGTGTTAGTTTAACAGAAACTGGAATAAAATAACGCATTCGTGCAAGTATGCCCACACATTTCGATAGGTTGGTAATTAGATTATTAATCTGAGGATCCCACGACATTGTGCAATTAAAAGTACTCTTAATGTTTTAACGGTTTCTACGATTTCAACAGCCGCGCTACCTATACGTAATTTATTGTCTAAGGAAATCGGTCTCCGCGAATGAAAAACTACAGCTTTTGTCTTTATTGCATTAATAAGTAATGAATTTCGTTCACTCCATGTGTTTAAGCTTTCTAGCGTAGTGTTTATAAGTGTGGTCATGGCAGTCATGTCGTTACCTGTAAAAAAAATGCTGGTGTCATCCGCGTATATTATGTATTTAGCTTTGTCACTGACCTTGACAATGTCAATTATGTATAGGTTAAAAAGCAGCGGTCCTAGAATGCTACCTTGCGGAACCCCTGTGGTTATTGCCTGGAGAGAAGAAATGAATCCTTAATTTTTACACATTGTGAGCGGTACTTGAAGTAAGATTTCAAGAGGGAAAGTGGAATGCCGCGAACACCATATACTTCTAATTTTTCAAATAAAGTATGATGACAGAGACGGTCGACTAAACTAAAAAAATTGACGGTCGACTAAAAACGGTCGATAAATAAATAATATTTTGTACAGCTGTAACATAGACTCGCTAGACACTCCGAGACTTCTTCTGGCAAGGAACCTGAACAAGTGACAAATGGTGGTCAGCCGCTTTTTCACGTAGTGTACGTGTGGGGTTTTAGGCAGGTTTCGCTCGATTATGACTCTCAAAAACCTGTGACTCCGGCTGGGTGACACCAATTGCCGGTAATTGATATGCTGTAGGCGGACATTGGCCTTCTGGCGAAAGCCATGACTGTTCGCTTTCCACTTGCAATTACGAGCCCTTGTTTACGTAGGTGGTGCGATGTCACTGATGCTACCTTCTGAAGTCGAGTGCGAAGTTGAAGTCAAGTCACACCTGGTGTCTGCGCACAGATGTCATCTGCATAAATGGAAAGTCATACGCTGCCTGGCTGCTTGCCAACTAGTCCAAATAATGTTAGGTTGAATAATGTCCGGTTTTGCCCTCCGCCTTACGGGACTCCTCAGCTACTCTGATACTCGGGTGTCGGGCCATTCTTTCTGCACGTGAAAATACTTATTCTGTAGGTAGCTCTGAACCAACATATACATCCTACCACCGAGTCCTACTCCTTTTTTTTTTTTGCTGAGAATGGCTTCGTAGATTACGTTGTGGTAAACCCTTTAATGTCAAGAAACAGAGCAGCGCATCACCGTTTGCAGGCCTTCTGGGGCTTTACATATGTCACCAAGTTAACTATATTGTCAATATATGTGAGCGGCTTCGTCCGAACCCGCACATTTCCTCTGTATTAATTTCGTAGAACTTTTAGGTACTATTCCAGACGTGGTAAAATCATTCTTTCCATAATGTTCCCACACAGCTTCGGGCGGTAAAAGGGCGGTAAGAGGAAATCGGGCGGTAAGAGGAAATGTCCAAAGGTGATTTGTAGGCTTCTAGAAGTGGAATCGGGCGACTTGACTTCCATTTCTGTGGAACCATGCCAGTTTTCCAAGAGTCGGTGTATAGAAGCAAGAATACCTTCCCAGCTTGATCTCATCACATCACATCACATCACTTTAATACCTTAAAGACCCCCATGTAGGAGGTATTTCATAAGGGGTGGGTAACGGGTAAATGTACTTAGGTTTTCAAATGGAAATGTGCGTGGTGGCCTAGGTGACACCTAGTGTCACCATCTCCTAGGTGACACCGAGCGCGGTAGGAGATCCCGTCAGGTCCTAGCGCTGAAGAACGTCTACATAAAGCAAGCGCAGCCTTCAGTTCTTTTATTTAAAACGAACACTCCAATCGCGGACCACGTGAGGATACGGAACAGTCGGGTGTCTTCGTTCCATTTAAGTTGTCCCCGTAGACAATTCTTCGACAGAAAGATTCTGCGCCGTCAATACCTTCGCAGCGTAAGTGAAGTGCCAAAGATTTAAATGGGTGTGCGTCTGGCCACTCTCAGATCATCAAATGACTTTCTGCGACATAACGTCGTTCTTCATGACGACGAATCGCTCGTGTTTCTCAAGTTCAATGTGCATAACTCTGCGAGATTAGCTCACCGGAAGCGAACGCGTGGGACAGTAGGACACGCTTCAGTGCGTCCTCTAGGTTGAAGGGTGAGCCGCCAACATAGTCTTCTATGAATAAAATGTAGTTTTACCAATCGGTGCACTCGACGGCTCTGGAAGACTTCAGACTAGGAAAGCCGTCAACCTTCAGGCATGTTGGAATGTAGCTCCTTGTTTAAAAATCCGAAAATGAGTGCACTTCTGGCGATTTGCAAACGAGCGTGAGACGATACCCAAATAAATGTAGGGGATACTTGTAGAAGCAATTATTATAAACTTGAAAAAAAGAAAAGAGGGCGTTGAGGTAATTCGACACAACATGGCTCCAATCCTGCGACCTTCGAACAACACGTTCAATGCTCTAGCACTCATCTACAGTGGCGGTCATTCCACTGTCAACATTAAGGGCTAAATATGTGCATTATACGTGGAAGCAGCAGCTGGCGCAGCATGGTGCCATTGTGGAAGGTTGACTGGTAGCACGTTCTTAAAAAAAAGGAGATGGTTTTCTCATTCAATAGTTTAGTAATAAGAAACATTCCAGCAAATGTTATACACAGCTATGAGTGAGCGTTTGATCATAAATGCATGTTAACCATTTCCAGTTCCGACGAGGCTTGGAATGGCATCTTGAATGACTGGTACAAGAAAACCATGGGCAACCCTCCAAATCCGCAGTATGTATCAGATATCCTTCGGACAGCATCACCACGTCTAAATTTTGTTAAGCAAGTACTAACACCTCTAAAGTTTAATGCCATGCTTTCATAGGTCACAAAACTCACTAATTAGTCGACTCGCACTAACTCAGATAAGGTTGTGAATTCGAATCTGAATGATATTAGGTGAGTAAAACATTGATGAGCTTGAGGCAGAGTGAGCCAAATAAAACAATTTTAGCTAGTCTTGAGTGAAAGTCACTTTCGTTGAGCCAAGTACTGGAATGTCGGCGTCCATGTGTGCTTAAGCGTACACAAAGACTCCAGGATCAATCCTGTATGAGGCCTGATCACCCTTATGGCGCATGCGCGGCTTTCTCCTTCTCTCCTCCCCTTCGGTCCACCCTCTCAGCGCCGATGCATGCAGTGACTGCTAGTCTACGCTCACTCCCTCCTTTTTTTCCACTCTAGGCATCCTTCTCAATGGCATTTACGCATTACGCATCCACTTCCCCTCTGTTCTCTTCAGCGCTAACCCTTTCTCCCCTCGCAACTGCGGCACAGGCAGCGACTGCTAGCGAGTTAATTGATTAAAAAAAACAACTACAAAACCCAGAGCTCACGCGGCACAATCATTCACTGGCTATTTCTTATATATAGGCACTCGATCTTTACGTCAGTCTGCGGGTGTGACCGTTTCATGAGCAGGCTAGAGGCTCCAGGAGGCAGGGTACCCGTTTTCTGTGACGTTGACTGTAGGTCACCAGGCTATTAAAGAAGCTGCAACCTGGAATGGGACCATTTTCGGAAACGGGTTGCCTGACTGTTCTAGATCTAAGGCGGTAACAATCTCTTTGCACACAGGCTATAGCAAAGAATAACAACTGGTGGCGCGAAAGTGCTATGTAAATTGGTGTTTACGACCCAGAACGAAATGGGAAGAGTGTGCGCGTTGGTCAACCAGAAATGTGAGAAAGTTAACAGTGTTCATAAAAGAAACGCAGCATAAAACACAAGCTCAAGTTTGTTGAACGTGCACACAGTCTGGTGTACTGTATACCTCTGACGTGTGGTTGTGCATATATAGGGCAGACTTTCACGTGCATTAATACGAGACTAAGGGAGCTTATATCAAGTGTGGAAGGCGACCCTATCAAACATTTAGCAATGCATTACAATGAGTGCGCATGCACTTGTAGCAGGCGATGACGCCGGTGATCGCGATAATTTTGTGTGCGCATACCAATTCGTATGCCGAGGCGCACGGCGCAGACGCGAACAACATGCCTCACGTTATCTCCGGAGGGCCGCGGATGATACGCAGCCACGCCCCTTTTGCTTGTCGCTTTCGAAGCCAGTTTTTCTTGGAAAATAAACTAGTCTTGTCCCAAACTTCAAGGAGTGTAGGTGCCATCTTTTCGCGCCTTCGTGGGGCGAGTACGCTACAAAGTGGTGACTTGGACGTTTGGAAAAACAGCAGCCATGTCAGACAAAGAAGGTACATTAAGCTCTCCTACAACGAACGCTTCAGAGTTAAAACTTCCTCATTTCTGGCCCAAAAACCCCAGGGTGTAGTTCAGCCAAATCGAGGCCCGCTTCGAGCTTCGACGCATCACATCGCAGGAGTTGAAATACCTGAACGTCGTTTCAGCACTGCCGCCTGACATCGCTGACGTCGTGGACGATGTGCTCGCCTCCACTCTATCGGAGAAGACCTACGACGAACTAAAAAGCACCGTCCTGAAACGTCTTGAGGTGTCCGAACAGAGCAGGCTGCAACAACTCCTGTTTAATGAAGAGCTCGGTGACCAGCATCCCTCACAACTACTCCACCGAATGCGTCAGCTGCTGGGCCAACAAGCGTCAGAGGAGGGTCAACATCCATTGCTTCGCGAGTTGTTTTTGCAGAGACTGCCACAGTCAACACGTATGATACTCGCTGGCTCAGATGACGTGACTCTCGAACGTCTGGCTCAACTCGCCAACCGCATCACCGACTGCACTGAGTCACCAAAAATGTCTATTGCTGCAACGTGAAGGCCCGAATATGCAGACCAGTTAGGTCGCCTAGAGGACAGAGTTGACCGACTGGCTGCAGCAGTTGAAAACCTCGCCCTGTCCAACAAACACCGGCCAGCACGACATCGTTCGCCGTCCCATGCTCGAAGCCCGCAGCACCGCGCACACTCAAGCGAGGCAGAGTAGAACATCTGCTGGTACCACCGTCGTTTTAGAGAGCAAGCCACTCGCAGCACCCATCCATGCTCGTGGACGAGAAACTCGCCGGCCAGTCGCTCACGGCGGAAAGCGACACGGGCCATCGTTCAAGCCACCTCTTCTTCGTTGTCGACCGCATCACCGGCACACGCCTCCTTGTCGACACCGGAGCGGAGCTATCTATCCTACCCGCAGCAGATCAACATCGCCGGGGCGGCCAGTCCATTTCGAGCCAAATCGCAGTCAATAATACTGCTATTGCAGCATATTGCCACGTTCCATTTCCCAAGTTTTTGTTATCGTCCCAAAACACCTCACCATTCTCAGCGCGAACCGCGCCTGCAATTTTCGAGAAGGTTCCGGACTGTAGTAGATCATTTCGATAGGATGACGCCCACTGTGCGAACGGTACAGATTGTTCTGGAACCTACGCCGCCACCAGCGATAACGCTAGAACATTCGACGGCAAGAGTATAAATGCCGACGCACTTTGCCGCTTGTCAGTAGTTGATCGAAGGCCGATGCTCCGTTCGCCGCTATCAGTCCGAGACTGCCATCTGTGCGAGACTGCTGCTGTAATTGGACTTTCCGTTTACCGGGCACAGGTTCACCCAAATAAACAGTTAAATCCCAACACGAAGTCTCCTGTCTTCGGCCACGTCACGACCCCGTGACATCTGGTGGAGGTGCTGCTTCGTTCATGTACCGGACGCCCCCGTCAAGCCGTGAACCCAGCCCACGTCGCGGAGAAGACACCGACGCCAACCAGGAGCAGCGAACAAGTCGCCGACAGCAAGGGCTACCATCGGAGTACGGGATTCTAGAAGACAAGGCGCGGAAGACCAAGGCCATGACCGCGACTGCAGCGACAATGACAACCGCCGCATCCCAGCCCACGATGGTCATGCATCAACCCAGGGAACCACCAATTTTCCATGGGTCATCGTTCGAAGACTCGGAGTCCTGGCTAGAAACATACGACCGTGTGGCCGCCCTCAACCACTGGGACAACGAAGAAATCTCCGTCGTGTGTACTTCTGCCTGGAAGACACCGGAAGGACCTGGCTAGAGAATCGTGAGTCCACGCTCCGAACGTGGGATGTCTTCTGCGGCGCATTTCTGCAAACGTTTGCGAGCGTCGCTCGCAAAGAAAGGGCCGCTGCTCAACTAGAGACCCGGGTTCAGCTACCAAATGAGAAGGTTGGAATTTTCACAGAGGAGATGACCCGCCTATTTCGTCACGCTGACCCAGACATGCCTGAGGAGAAGAAAGTTCGTTTCCTCATGCAAGGGGTCAAACAGGAGCTCTTCGCGGGACTAATGAGGAATCCACCGAACACCGTCCAAGAATTTGTATCCGAGGCGACCACCATCGAAAAAACCCTTGACATGCGCACCATACAGTATAATCGTCGCCTGACTCCAAAATGCGCTGCTGCTCAAACCAGTGACTCCAAAAACCTGCGTAAAACGATCCGAGCGATCGTGCGGGAAGAGCTGCGCAAACTGTTGCCCTCGGCGCACCCTCAAGTGGTTTCGATTGCCGACATTGTACGAGAAGAAGTTCGGCAATCACTTCGAATTACCCAAACACCGCTGCCCGAGCCAGAAACTATGAGCTACGCCGCTGCAGTGCGCCACAACGCTCCTCCCGGTCCACGCCAAAACGCCGCCCCGTCGCACTTCTGTCGCCGGACACCACCGCAGCCACCACCCCCACCGACGACCTACCGTTCACCAGCGGGCCATCGCAGTGCGCCGAGGAAAACTGACGTTTGGCGCACCCCTGACCACCGCCCACTGTGCTACCACTGCGGCGAGGCCGAGCACACTTACCGCCGTTGCCAGTAGCGACAGATGGGAATGCGCGGCTTCGCCGTCGATGCACCACGTCTGCAGCCAGGGGAACGGCCACGTGACATCGCCGAATACCTGACAGGAACTCAATGGACACCCCGAAGTCCTTCCCGTTCGCCGTCGCCCAGCCGCCGCATGTAACCGCACCCCCGGCAGTACTCCGGCCCAACGCGGGGCCGGTCTCCTAGCCCGTATCCGGGAAACTAAGAGCAGCAACCGGTGGAGGTGCAGTTGCTGTGCGACGAACTACCGAAGATCCTCCGACGACGACGACGCCGTGACGGAGCTTTCCGAACACAATGCCAACCAAGCAAAGCCCTGACGGCGGAAGCTCACTTACCGGAGGTGGCCTGACGACGCAACATGGAAGCAGCGGATCAAGCCGACGCAGCCGTGACCCGACGCCACGCCCTAACTGTAATGCGAGACGGCGAACTAGCGACATCGACGTTCTTATTGATGGCCACAGTGTGACCGCTCTCGTAGATACTGGAGCCGACTATTCTGTCATCAGTGGGTCGTTCGCCGTGAAGTTAAAGAAAGTTAGGACAGCTTGGAAAGGCCCTGAAAGGCCCTGTTACTTTTTTTTAAAGCGCTAAACCCTCTGTCTTATAGCAAAGAAATTGTGTAAAAAACGCTTTGCAACCTTGTTTCATTCTGTTGTTTCGTGTGTTTCAAGTATGCTCACCCTGCTTGGACTTTTTGTCTGCAGTATTCTATAAATAAATAATAAATAAAATCCGCACAGCCGGAGGTGATCTCGTAACGCCTGCAGGAATCTGCACAGCGAGAGTCACCATTAACGGCCATATTTATCCTACAGACTTTGTAGTCCTACAGCGTTGCTCGAGAGATGTCATTCTTGGCATGGACTTCTTATGCCTCCATGGTGCTGTCATCAACCTAAAGACAAAGTCGATAACGTTATCCACAAAAGAAGCACTACCGCCGCGCACGCCGTCAGGACACCATGCCTTGAATGTGCTGGAAGAACAAGTCACCATTCCGCCTCGCTCAAGCGTCATTATTTTAGTCGGCGCTCCTAAATCACCAGACTTGGAAGGCGTCGTTGAAGGCAGTCAGCATCTGTTGGTCACCCGAAATATTTGCGTCGCAAGAGGAATTGCAGAGCTGCGGGGAGGCAAAGAAACGGTTATGCTCACGAATTTCAGCAATGAGTACAAACATGTGAACAAAGGAACAACGGTCGCATACATCGAAGGCCCCGCCACGGTGGTCTAGTGGCTAAGGTACTCGGCTGCTGACCCGCAGGTCGTTGGATCAAATCCCGGCTGTGGCGGCTGCATTTCCGACGGAGGCGGAAATGTTGTAGGCCCGTGTACTCAGAATTGGGTGCACGTTGAAGAACCCCAGGTGGTCAAAATTTCCGGAGCCCTCCACTACAGCGTCTCTCATAATCAAATAATGGTTTTGGGACGTTAAACTCCACAAATCAAATCAATCATACATCGAAGAAATTGTCGAAGCCACCAGTTTTTTCGCCCTCACCGATTCTGCGGAACCTGCTCAGAGGAACCAAGCCCCTCCAATAGCTTTCGACGTCAATCCCAGTCTTCCGAACGATAAGCAAGAACAGCTCAAGGCCCTGCTCCTGCAATACGAAGATTGCTTTTCGTCGTCATCAAAAATTCAGCAGACCCCAATCACGAAACATCGCATCATAACCGAAGAAAATGCCAGACCACTCCGTCAGAGTCCGTACAGGGTTTCGACGCGAGAACGTGAGGCCATGAAGAGACAAGTTGATGAAATGCTGCGGGATGACATTATCCAGCCGTACAAGAGTCCATGGGCATCCCCCGTGGTGTTAGTGAAGAAAAAGGATGGGACCCTACGTTTCTGCGTCGATTATCGCCGCCTGAACAAAATAACAAGAAAGGACGTGTATCCTCTCCCACGAATAGACGACGCACTTGATCGGCTCCATAAGGCCCAGTACTTTTCGTCAATGGACCTCAAGACTGGCTATTGGCAAATCGAAGTCGACGAAAGAGGCCGAGAGAAGACGGCGTTTATAACACCGGACGGCCTCTTCGAGTTTAAGGTGATTCCCTTCGGCCTTTGCTCAGCGCCTGCAACTTTTCAACGCGTTATGGATACAGTACTGGCAGGATTGAAGTGGAAAACTTGCCTTGTGTACTTGGACGACGTCGTCGTGTTTTCTTCGAGTTTCGACGAGCATCTTCGGCGCCTTGAAGCTGTACTTCAAGCCATCAAGACTTCCGGACTCACACTGAAGCCAGAAAAGTGCAGATTTGCGTATGAGGAGCTCTCTTTTCTAGGACACGTTATCAGCAAGTCTGGAGTTCGTCCCGATCCACGTAAAACAGCCACCATCGAAGACTTCCCGCCGCCCACTGACAAGAAGGCCGTGCGCCGATTTCTGGGTCTGTGCGCCTATTATAGGCGGTTCGTGAAAAACTTCGCCCGCATCGCCGATCCTCTCACTAACCTTACCAAGACCGGCGTGGAGTTCCAGTGGGAAACGCCACAGGAACACGCTTTCCAGGAGCTTAAACATCGCCTCCAGACGCCTCCGTTACTTGCCCATTTCGACGAATTCGCCGACAGAAATACATACTGACGCAAGCAGCGTAGGTCTTGCGCCGTTCTTGTGCAGAGGGCTGACGGACTTGAAAGGGTTATTAGTTACGCCAGCCGATCGCTATCCAAAGCAGAAGCAAATTATTCCACAACAGAAAAGGAGTGCCTCGCCATCATCTGAGCTACGTCGAAATTTCGCCCCTACCTCTACGGCAGGCCCTTCAAAGTTGTGAGCGACCACCACGCCTTATTGGCTAGCCACTTTGAAGGACCCTTGAGGTCGCTTCGCACGATGGAGCCTGAGACTTCAAGAGTATGACATTACTGTCATTTACAAGTCCGGCAAAAAACACTCCGACGCCGACTGTCTCTCTCGTGCGCCTGTCGACCAACCACTACCCGACGACCCGGATGACGAGTACTTCTTGGGAACGATAGCTACCGACGACTTCGCTGAACGGCAGTGGTCCGACCAGGAACTTAAGGCCCTAATAGAATACCTCGAAGGCAGGACCGCCGAAGTCTCGAAGGTATTCAAGCGCGCACTTGCGTCGTTCTTTCTACGAAACTGTCTTCTACAAAAGAAAAACTTTTCACCGCTTCGAGCTAAGTACCTCCTTATGGTGCCTTCAGCTCAGCGACCAGAACTCCTGCAGTCCCTGCACGACGATCCGACGGCAGGTCACCTCGGTCTTTCTCGCACGCTCGCGAGGATACAAGAAAGGTACTACTGGCCACGTCTTACCACCGACGTCCCTCGATATGTGAGGACATGCCGGGACTGTCAGCGACGCAAGACACCACCGACAAGGCCAGCGGGACTTCTGCAGCCAATTGATCTACCTTGCCGACCTTTCAAGCAGATTGGTATGGACCTACTGGGGCCGTTCCCGACGTCGGCTTTCGGAAACAAGTGGATCGTGGTAGCTACCGACTACCTCACCTGCTACGCCGACATAAAAGCCCTGCCAAAAGGCAGTGCATCCGAGGTAGCTAAGTTCTTTGTCGAAAATATCGTCCTACGTCACGGCGCCCCGGAGGTCCTTATCACCGAAAAAGGAACGGCATTCACTGCCGACTTAACTCAAGTGATCTTGGCATACAGCCAAACAAACCACCGCCGGACGACAGCGTACCACCCACAGACCAACGGCCTCACCGAGTGGCTTAACAAGACGATCGCCGACATGCTGTCAATGTACGTCGATGTCGAACACAAGACGTGGGACGCCATTCTTCCGTATGTGACCTTCGCATACAACACGGCGGTGCAGGAGACGACGCAGATATCTCCATACAAATTGGTCAACGGAAGGAGCCCGGCAACGACGCTCGATTCCATGTTACCCAACGTCATCGACGAAGAAAACCTCGATGTGAGCGAGCACCTTCAACGCGCCGAAGAAGCCCGACAACTTGCGCGTCTCCGTATCAAGAATCAACAGACGACCGACAGCCACCGTTACAACCTTCGACGACGCTTCGTGGAATACCAGCCCGGTGAACGTGTTTGGGTGTGGACGCCGATACGCCGACGTGGACTAAGTGAAAAGCTTCTGCGACGGTACTTCGGACCATACAGGGTTGTTCGACGTCTCGGCCCACTTGATTACGAGGTTGTCCCCGATGGCATCACGAACTCTCAACGACGCCGATGGCGACCTGAAGTCGTACATGTCGCGCGCCTCAAGCCGTTTCATGCGCGTTAACAAACTGAGTGTTTTTTTGTATTATAGTTGTATCGTAATTTATTCATTGTACTTTCTAGCAGTATTATTGTACCTTCATCTTTAGTTAAAGCATCGGGACGATGCCTTTTTTTACGAGGGGGGCAATGCCACGTTCCATTTCCCAAGTTTATGTTATCGTCCCAAAACACCTCACCATTCTCAGCGCGAACCGCGCCTGCAGTTTTCGAGAAGGTTCCGGACTGTAGTAGATCATTTCGATAAGATCACGCCCTCTGTGCGAACGGTACAGATTGTTCTGGAACCTACGCCGCCGCCAGCGATAACGCTTGAACATTCGACGGCAAGAGTATAAATGCCGACGCGCTTCGCCGCTTGTCAGTAGTTGATCGAAGGCCGACGCTCTGTTCGTCGCTATCAGTCCGAGACTGCTATCTGTATGAGACTGCTGCTGTAATTGGATTTTCCGTTTACCGGACACAGGTTCGCCCAAATAAACAGTTAAATCCCAACACGAAGTCTCCTGTCTTCGGCCACGTCACAACCCCGTGACAATATGGAGTCCAGTCAATGACGATAGACATCATACTCAGGCGTATATCGATGGCTCATCGTTATGGCCGACGTCAGAATTGCCATCCTGGGAGGGGACTTTCTGAGCCACTTCAATCTTGACGTCAGCGTTCGCGATCGTCGTCTCAAGGATAACGTCACTTCTCTCGCTGTTCAGGGACTGAAGTCTGGCCTGTCCTCATGCGGCATTTGCACTTTCAACCCAGACTCAAACTTTCAAAATATTCTGGCTGAATTCCCTGAAATCACCAAACCTCGGAACACCGAACTGCCAATCAAACCCAAGGCGACGCATCACATTGTCACCACCGGACCTCTATCTATCTATCTATCTATCTATCTATCTATCTATCTATCTATCTATCTATCTATCTATCTATCTATCTATCTATCTATCTATCTATCTATCTATCTGTCTATCTGTCTCTCTGTCTGTCTGTCTGTCTGTCTGTCTGTCTGTCTATCTATCTATCTATCTATCTATCTATCTATCTATCTATCTATCTATCTATCTATCTATCTATCTATCTATCTATCTATCTATCTATCTGTCTATCTGTCTCTCTGTCTGTCTGTCTGTCTGTCTGTCTGTCTGTCTGTCTGTCTGTCTGTCTGTCTGTCTGTCTGTCTGTCTATCTATCTATCTGTCTGTCTGTCTGTCTGTCTGTCTGTCTGTCTGTCTGTCTGTCTGTCTGTCTGTCCGTCCGTCCGTCCGTCCGTCCGTCCGTCCGTCTGTCTGTCTGTCTGTCCGTCTGTCTGTCTGTCTGTCTGTCTGTCTGTCCGTCTGTCCGTCCGTCCGTCCGTCCGTCCGTCCGTCCGTCTGTCTTAAACATAATAATCACGACATCCGTGCCATGTAACAACATGGCTACATGCCACACTGATGATGTGCTTGCAGCCATTTCGCTAGTTTCGCATAAGCCAGATTTCGTATTACGTGACGCCAACGGTTGACGATGGTATGTGACTGGTGCAAACAAGATAATCATGAGGTGCGTGTAATGTGAGAACATGACTGCATGCCATAGTCAAGGTGCCAATACGTGATGTGACGCAGTGCGCGTGCTCACCGGCGTTCACTTCGTCTGGTCACGCCGGCGTTGCCACGCCAGGCACCAGTCCTGCCATTTACTCACAGGCGCGCACCGCACTCCGTTGCTTTGACGCATGCGCGTTTCAGCACGTCAGTCATCCCTTCGTCCCTTGGACGAAGGAAGGCCGGACGCAAACACCGGCGACGTGACGTCGGTGTTTGCGTGACGTAACACCGGCGACGACGTGTTACGACGATGTCACGTCGTAACACCAAGGGATCCTTTCGTCCAGGGACGAAGGGATCTCTTGGTGTTACGACGTGACGTCAATGAATGACAAAAGTACATGACTGGTGCAAGCATGATGATCCGGACGCGCGTTCGTGTAAGAAGATGACAACATACCACGCGTGCTCGCGGTCGTTTCGCTAGCTCCACATGTACTAAATTTTGTATCACGTGACGTGGATCGATGGCGAAGGTAAACGACACATTTAAACATGATAATGATGACATGGAAGTCGTGTAGGGCGTTCTTTACGTCCATGTTGTAACGTTGTTCTAATTTTAAAGTGACATATCGACCTTTCCTATTATTGCTTCACATATAATCGATTCACGCTGTACGTGGGATCTGCCAATTTTTTAGCTAACACCCGCCGATATATGCCCGTGGATTGCCACATGAAGGTAACTTAATTATAGAAGTGTCCATAGGTTAATAGGCGAGGGTCATTGTTCATGCTAACTAATTAGTACGCACTAATTAATTCGTTTATTTACCAAGTCAAGTACGCATCACAGCAATATACACGGAGGCATGAACGAATCACCGATGAGAACGTACACGCAAACACGCACATAGAATATCAAGATTTAGTTGGTATCTATGCGCTGCAGCAGCCGCTTGAATGCTATTACTTTAGAATAGTAAACTGTCTACTGCTTAGCAGCCACACAATTTAGAAAAATAATGAACGTCTTTTACACAACACCGTCTGCCCTTTTATTTGCATATATGGGTGTCATCACTTAGCACGGAGTTTTTATATCAAATCAATCGACCAAAATAGAGGTTGGACTAAACTTTTCCAAAGAGTGCCATGATTACTGCAAAATATGCAGTGGTGTCTACGAGAGATCTGGCAACGAATATAGCTTAGTATTTATCTAGCTAATAAAAACCAAGAAAGCAGTCCTGGTCAATAACGGCAAAAGTTTCAAGCTCCACTAGCTTCTGGAATATACTAAAAAGATGCGAGGAAGGTTGTAAAATACGCTCTAAACAAGTAAACACATGGACTGTCAACTGCTTACTACAAACATTTTTCCCAAGATTGTGCTGACCCAGCAAATACTAAAGGTAGCGGAAGAACTGCCGCTATGGGAGCTAAGAGTTTTGTTGTACTGGATGAAACAAGTCTCTGAACAACTATCGCTCAACCATGGCGTCTTTTGCGCACTTTTGCACTGCTTAAGGCATCTGATGACATCCAATTTATGTTGTTACAGTCATCCTTAGCTTGATATATATGTCAAGGTATGCCTCTTTTGTGTTTTAAATATTCTAGGAACGAAATGGACCGGCCCGACCATTCGCGGAGAGAGAGAGAGAAATAATATTATCTATACATCCGGCACGTAGGAAGTTCCCAGCTTCGCGGGGTGCGGATATTGCCTATCAAGATTAAGGCTATTAGTAAAGTCCGATAATCTCAGAGCCTAGACATCGAGGATGTTAAGTTCTGACTAGGCGACAGTTACTCGGGTGCCTCCGCGCCTGTCAGATGAGTTGTCGGCTCCTTTTCAACGTTGCTTCGCCAAAGCCTCCTCAAGCCGCTGGATGGCCCTTCGATGCGTCTTCAGGTCTTCGGAGCGTATCCACACTCTCACCTCTTCGCGATACGTGGCGTCCTGGCACTGCCCATCCCCACTGTGCATAGTGCTGTTACACCCTCCCCACATGATGTGGCGGAGAGTAGCTAGTTCACCTTCCCGCAGTGGTAATGCGTGGGCTAAGCTATTTATTCTGACGAATAGAAAGGAATGAAATTGCGGCAAGTTACTACTCCTCGGTATGGAATAGGGTGCAATGGAGGCATCCAATCTACATAGGCAGACGGGTAAACCACTCACCTCTTTACTGCAAGGACCGCGTGATATCACATTTGAGACTTGGAGAGTTTTCAATCTAAAACAGTGGCAGATCTTTTTTTGGTAATGTAGATACATATCATGCTTTACGGGCAATATGAATTGTTATTATTGTCGGAATGTCAATTCTTCAATAACCAAGTCACTCGAAAGTGACTTGGTTATTGTCTTGCAGCAGATCACTCCAAACACTATGGTGATATTTGAGCACAAATAAGGATCAGTTGCTCCTGCACATTAGGTTAATTATAGATTCACTTTTCCCAGAAGATCAGCCTAGCCAGCCGGACTCAGAACTGATTAACCTCTTAGCCCTTTCCTTTTTCTCTCCCGTCAATGTGACAACAGGGAATTAGCCCATGCACAAAGCCCTGTACCTTCTTGACTAGCCTAGTTGATATGCCGTTCTATTCTTATCGTCACAAAACCCTACGTGAAAATATTTTGTGTCTGTAGGGTTCCCGTTGCAAACGTCAATGCAGAGCAGAACGCTTCGAAACACCAGGACGAAGGCGAATCTTTCTATGTTGGTAAGTGATGTGATATTTCCCATCAATAATATAGCAAGGAAGCACGCCTCATCTTGCATTTATTAGCCGAAGTTCCTTTTGAGCGCGGAGAACATAAAAATGGAAATTTCATGTGGCTTCTATGACTCTTGTAGAGTTTCATAGTGATCTCACATATACTAACAAATTATTTAGAAAGACTTTCACATTGCTTAAATAGGCAATATTTGTGATGCAAGCAAGTTGAAAAAAAAAATAAAGCGAGCACTGCCACTTAAAGGTCATCACATGAATATTAGAAGATCCTCACAATGCAATACAATGAGCTCCTTCTGTACCACTCTGAATTTCCGGACACATCAACTTTGGTTACGATGTCCTATTTTTTATCAAAAGATGTGACCTTCAGTATAGATGCATTGTCATTGTCTGTTCTTTTCAGAAGAACTGCTATAGAATATTTTGTAATTTGAGGTCTTTTGTTGACAGTTCTCACGCATCATTGTCACAGTAACAGAGAACTACGTTTGTTTTCAGGGCAAATTCATGCGGCCGAAAACAGAACCACCTTGCCACACCCAGTGTGCAGCAGCAGCTCCTTTGAATATGCCGTACCCAGCTCAAGCCGTACGGTCATAGGAGCTTCAGCGTGTGGCGAAAGCACCGTGCGGTAAGGGCATAACTTTGAGCGCCATGACAGGGAAGCCAGCTTATCGGATGTGGCATAGCAGTAGCGTTTCACTTCACAGAGAAATCCGAGCAGGTATGCGTCCTCAACTACAGCATTGAAAAACTGCATAGAATTGTCTGCAAGCTTGTAGCTGTTATTACGCATCTCCACCGATCTTCAAGCTTTCGCATAGAATGTGCTGTTCGTTCAGCACAAGCCTGGCGACACAGCTGTTCTGGTCGAGTATCGCCGCGTGTCGTGGATACAAAACCACCGTTCTCATTAACCAACACGCTCTTAACCACCACCCAAGCATTCTGTACAGATGATTAACAAGCGATGGTGAATCACGGAGCCCCGGTATTTACCATGTTCCGTCTCCGTCAATTCTTTGTTACGTTACTACCGAACCGTTAATCGGTGTTTGGTGCCCATGTGTTCTTTCATTATTTTGTGGAACAGGGGGGGGGATAAACAAGAGAGAAGGCTGGGAGGTTAACAAGGCACATGCCCGGTTTGCTACCCCACGCTAGGGGAATGGGAAGGGAAAATAAAGATGAGAGAGAGGGGAAAGAGAAGAAAAAGAGAGAGAGGAAAAAAAGGATTGTCTGTCTATCGGCTGGCGCGTATCCAGCGGTGGCACTACACAAAAGTTAAAGGTTGTCACGTAGGCCTGTAGTCCTCAAAAAGCACAAGACAGCTTTGACTACTTTCTGAGCCGACGAAAGGCGAGGACGGTGTTCCAGTAGCATCTGCATAGAGAGTGGCGGTTCGTCGAATTGTCGCAATGCGTTCGAAAGCTTCTGTCTTTCGGAGGCAAATCGAGGGCAATGGCATATCAGATGGTCCATGTCTTCTTTGGCGCAGCAGACGTCGCACTCAGCATTGTCGGTCAGTCTGATGAGGGTTCTATATGCTTTTGTGAAGGCAACCCCCAACCAAAGGCGACAAAGAAGCGAAGCTTCACGTCGACGAAGTCCGGATGGAGGTCGAAGTTCAAGTCAAGGGTTTATTTGGTAGAGTCTCGTATGTCTTATGCTTGGGGTGTTCCACTTCTGCAGACACAGACTACGTGCCAGGTGACGAAGTTGCTTTGCAGCATCAGTCTTCGACGGAGGAATTGAAAGGATGTGCTCTTCTTGGTGCGATGTGCGAGCGGTGTTGTCTATAGAATCATTGCCACTGATCCAACAATGGCCAGGAAGCCACTGAAACTTGACCTCGTGGCCTGTTTCTGTGACGGGGTGAAGAAGCTTGAACACTTCGTAAGTTAACTGTTCATGGCAACCTCGTCGAAGGACTGACTGCATGCTCTGTAGGGCCGGTTTCGAGTCTGAAAACACAGCCCATTTACTCGGTCTCTGAGATTTGATGTACTCTGGAGCGCCACGCAAAGCCGCAAGTTCTGCCGCCGTAGACGTAGTGGCGTGTGACAGCTTGATTCGCAGAGTGATTCCTCTGGCTGGAATGACCACCGCACTGCCAGAACCAGACACTGTGGTTGAGCCATCAGTGTATATATGCACGTGGTTGTTGTACATTTCGTGCAGACGGTTCAACCTCAATTGTTTTAGGGCTGATGAAGGCAAATTTGATTTTACTGTATTCCTGGAATTGAATTGCGTACTTGCGGAAGTGTCAGGCACCACGGAGGATACACCAGTTTCTGAGCAGGCGTAAAACCTGAAGTAAACGACGCACGATATGCACAGACAATTGCACTAAATTTCGTGCGGGGCCTATCAGTAGCGAGGGTTGACAAGTGGTGGGAAGGATTCCTAGCATGTTGCCTGAGGTACGTACGCATCGTTTCAATGGTGATGTGCGTCATGATCGAGTAGTCCTGTGCAATGGCGATTGTTTCAACTGTCGACGCGCAGCGGGGTAGACCAAGGCATAAAGTTAGCGCCTGAGCTTGAATATTTTGGAATATGCGCAGGTTCGTTTTGCTCGGTTAGATATAACAGGTAGGCTATACCGCAGAAATCCAATAAATAATATTTTGTACAGCTGTAACATAGAATCGACCGACATTCCCCAACTTTTCCCGGCAAGAAACCTGAATAAGTGACAAATGGCCGTCCGCCACTTTTTCACGTAGTTTACGTGGGGTGTCCAAGACAGCTTTCGGTCAATTACGACTCCTAAAAACCTGTGACTCTGGCTGCATGGCACCAACTACCCGTTAATTGATATGCCGTAAGCGGACATTGGTTTCCTGGTGAAAGCCACGACTGCACACTCTCCTTTTGTGATTTCGAGCCCTTGTTCGCGTAGGTGGTGCGATGTCACTGCTGCTGCCTTCTGAAGTCGAGCGCGAAGTTGAAGTCAAGTCACACCTGATGTCCATACACACACGTCATCAGCATGAATGAAAAATGGTACACTGCTTGGTTCCTTGCCAACTACTCCAATGAGTGTTAGGTTGAACAGCGTCAGGCTTAGAACTCCGCCTTGTGGGACTCCTCGGCTGCAGTAATACTCAGGTGTCGTGCCATTTCCTGTCTGCACGTGAAATGATCTATTCTGAAGGTAGCTCTGAACCGACGAATATATCCTGCCACCGAGTCCCACTCCTTCGAGTACGCTGAGAATGGCTTCGTGGGTGAGATTGCCATATGCCCCTTTAACGTCAATAAACAGAGCAGCAGATAACCGTTTGCAGGCATTCTGGTGTTCCACATATGTCACCAAGTCAACTACATTGTCAATTGACGAGTGGTCTCGTCTGGACCCGGACATGGCATCTGGATATATTTCGTAGAACTCTAAGCACCATTCCAGACGCGTTAAAATCATCCTTTCCATAACTTTCCCACACAGCTTGCAAGGGTAATCGGGCGGTAAGAGAAAATTTCGAAAGGTGACTTGCCGGCTTTGAGAAGTGGAATCAGGCGACTTGACTTCCATTCCTGTGGAACCATGCCAGTTTGCCAGGAGTCGTTGTACAGCAGCAAGAGTGCCTTCCGAGCTTGATCTCCTAGGTGACACTGAGCGTGGTAAGTGATGTCGTCAGGTCCTGGCGCTGAAGAACGTCTACACAAAGCAAGCGCAGCTTTTAGTTCGTCCACTGAAAACGAAATCTTCATTCGGGGATCACGGGAGGATACTGAAAAGTCGGGCGTCTTCGTCCCAGTTTAATTTGACCCTACAGTCAATCTTTCGACAGAAAGAATGTGCGACATCAATCTCTTCGCAGCGTAAGTGAAGTGCCAGGGATTTTAATGGGTAGCGCTGAGTAATGGTTGTACGAAGGCCCCGGACAGTTAGCCAGATTAGTGAGGGAGGCTTTCTGGGATCCAAAGACTCGCAAAAAGATACCCATAGTTGCTTGTCCAACTTGTCCATGTGACGCTGTATTTTCGTTTGTGTGCGTCTGGCCACTCTCAGATCATCAAGTGACCTCGTGCGTCTATACCGTCGTTCTGCAAGACGACGAATCGCTCGGAGTTTTTCGAGATGAATGACCATATGAGTGCGAGATGAGCTCTCCGGAAGCGAACGCGTCGTTGACTGTAGGGCACTCTTTATTGCGTCCTCTAGGTTGAAAGGTGAGGTGCCAACATGGTCTTCCATGATTAACTTGTATTTTTTCCAATCGGTGCACTGGACGGCTCTGGAGGACTTCAGACTTGGAAAGCCGTCAATTTTCAGGTATGTTGGGATGTGGTCACTACCCCTTGTTTCCAAATTTGAAAACCAGTGCACTCTGCTGGCGAACGAGCGTGAGACGAAAGTGAGGTCTAGGCAACTGCTATAGGCCGATCCACGCAGATAAGTAGGGCTGCCGTCATTCACGAGGATAAGTTCACATTCAGAAGCGAAAGACACTAACTGTCTACCTCTAGTGTTGACCCTGGAACTTCCCCATTAGTAGTGGTTGGCATTGGAGTCGCCAGTTATCACGCATGGCTGGAGAGTTGAATTCAAAATTTCGCGCAAGCGCTCACGGTCTAGACGACTTGATGGGTGTAAATAGGCTCCGATGAGGGTGACTGTGGTCTTCTTGTTTTTTACTGTTAGGCAAACATACTCGGTTTCTTCGTCAGGGGGTACAGGGTGATGAACATAAGTTAAATCGCGCCGTATGAACACAACGACCTTGCTGCGCTCTCCGTGGGTAGAAGACATAAAGCACTCATATCCAGACAGTCTCATATGAGCTGACAGGTTCGGTTCACAAATCACAATTATGGAGAACTGGTTCGTGAATACATATTGCCGGAACTCGGATATACGCGCCCTAAGACGCACCCTAAGTCCTCTGGCATTCCACTGAAGGACAGATGCGTTCTTGACCTCCTCTCGAAAGAATAACATGTTGCAGGCCATCGTTTTACCTTAGAGCTGCAAGCACCGGACTCAAAGTGTCCAGCACTTGAAGTGCGCACTGCGCTGATGGGGTGTTCATGTTGCTTAGGAGCTTGCGCATTGCGCTCATAAGGGTCTGCAACATGTTGATGACCTGGCGATCCTCGGTTGTCTTTTCATCAGTGATTCGCGATGGCATCGAGGTTGGCGGGATTAGATGCACCTCTGAAACAGGCTGTGATCGTGGAAGTGATGGCCACTCTTCACGAGGTGGGAGTCTTGACCCTGATTCTATTTTTGGTGTATCCGTCTTCGCAGAGCTTGACAATGGGGGTCAATTCTTCTTGCTCGAGATGACGTGTCTGTACCGGCGGATGTCACGTTGCGTGATGATCTTCAGTGGTGAGGCCGACGTCGCCTGACAGTTGCAGCGGCTTCCCTCTGCGTTGAATTGTCGCGCACCATGCGTATCAGCACCGCGCGTTCATTTCGCACTCGTGGGCAATCTTTAGACGACGCTTTATGAGCGCCATGGCAATTGGAGAACTTGAACGCAGTTGCGTGGCAGGTGTCTTCTGAATGAGGTTCGGCACACCGCGGGACACGACATTGCTGGTACACACTCCCTTGACATGTCCTATCTTGAAACATCTGAAGCATTCTAGGGGTTTCAGTATGTGTGGACGGACCTGGTAGTGAACGTGGCCAACTTTGACGTGGGGGGGAAGACTGTCTCCCTCAAAAACAATCTTCGGGCATCGTGACTTACCAAGCCTTGGGATGTGCTTGATAAGGATGTCGTCTGTAGCTGGCTTAGCTGTAGCTGGACTGTAGCGTCTGTAGCTGGAAATCGTCAGTGGGAATGAAAACGTCCACGTCATGAATGACGCCAACACTGCCCTTACAGTCAGTGGGGATCACTTATTTAACTGTGACTTGGTCGATTTCTGAGATGTTTTGTAGGCTTTGCAGCGCACTGCGGTGTAAAACATCAACTGCCAGAACATTCTTCCGTGAGTTGATCCTGACGTCTTTAATCTCATTTGGAGCGAGTCCTTCGAGGTATGCAGAGAGGGCTTGCCTGTTAAGCCGCCGTAGATTGGCTGAAAGGTCCACAGCCATGAAAAGTATAATGTGTGGCCAACGATGTGCGGTAGCCTGCACGGTGAATATACTCGCCGTCGACGATGTTCGTAGCATTCTTCTTTTTGCATTGTGGCTCATGACGACTGTGTGGTCGTCATCCGATGACTCGAAACCACCGGAATAAAGCTCCGTTGCCTCGCTGTCTGTGCCACTTGAGGTGGTCCCACGTTTCCTAGCCGCTGCCAGACGTAGCGGTTGTCCACTTCGAAAATCCTGGGAGGCTTCTTCATCCATTCTCGCAAGGAGGGAGCGAGAGCTCCCAGAATTTGCGGACCAGGATTATGAGTAAAGAGATTGGCTAAATTTCTGAGGCACATATGCAATACTGAAGTTTCTAACCACAGATGCGTTATAAAAGAAGTCCGCCACATGTAGCCGATAGAAAGTTATCAGGATCAAGAGTCAGCATGCGCTCAATTGCAGGCCGAGAACTCTGTAAAAATGGTTAACAAGACAACCTGAACTATATCCAGCTACTCTGTTCTGGTCCACCTTTGCACGATTTAGTGACATCTGGGAAATTTTTTCTATTTGAAATGCTCAAATGACAGAGAACAGATGCACATGGGCCATATAAGTCTCCACATAAGACATTGTCCTCAGAATATAAATAGTTACTCGAAAAATATCAAAACATCAATGGCAGTATCCAGCATAGTATCCAGCAACGGTCTTCTTGTTATACAGCCGCTTGAGCTGCTTAGATGCCATGCAAATGGATGAAAAACAATTTAAAATGTCACAAAGCTCGCAATCGCTCAGATTAGTGCATGTAGGGTGGACAAAAATGCTTTACTATATATCACTAATGCATCGGAAGAGCTTGTGAATAGCGGTTTTAAATATTAAGTCTTTATTTTACAACGAAAGCTGTTATGAGATCACTTTTCGGGTCACGTGCAGTTGTTGTCCGCCGTCGCCGCCCACACCACCGCCGCCACCGATGTCCGTAACCACATTGCGCTAGATTAGAAAAAAAATCTTTTAACAATGACACAATGGGGCTTGAACCAGGGCCCGCTGCGTGCTAGCCCAATATGCTGCCAGTAAGTTACGCTGGTGCTTATAACATGTCAAACTTGCCTTAGGCAGGAACGACCTAGCACCAATGGCACACAGGGGCTCATACCCGGGTAAGCTGGATGCCAGCCCCGTATTCTGCCCCTGAGCTACACTGTTGCTTGTGACTGGTTGAAAAACTTGCCTTAGGCAGGTTTGATGTTGGGAAAGCGATCGCGTTCTTACGACTTATAAAGCTTTTTACAACAGCGAAAAAAACAACCAGTCGTCGCACAATGCGAAAAGCGTAACAAGTGGGCCGTCCGATGGTCCAATCCTTCACAAGAGCTTGTTCTTGTTCCCTTATTATCTGTGGCACATACCTTTTCATCCATAATTCCCCATCGTTGTCATCCACTGCATAGACATATGGCACAAAATTCCTTGCAAGGGTTTAGCGGATAGCACGCTTTTCAGAAGAATGACGACAAAAAATTTGCATAGGGAAAGCCGGCCTACTACACAAAAATTTATTATTAATTCCCTAGTGGGTACCAAACAAGTGTGCTTGCAAAAGTTACCCAATGAGTGTTTTGAAAAGGTCTGAAAGGCCGTTTTGTAGCTTTCGCAGTGACAGTGCAGCGCCTACCACGTAGGCTAGCGTTTTTTGCAACTGTACAATAATTTCAAAACTACCTCTTCTATCGTGTCAATGCACGTCACTGGCACCTGCTTTATTTATTTATGTCAATATTTTGAAGACGCCATTATTTTGTTACGCCTAGTGGTAGAAAATTTTGTACGGTGACTAAGTTCATTAGCTAAGTCGTACGCTCAACGAAAGTGCGAGCTTTGGGGGTCATTGCTTTAGAGATAACATTGATTCTTACAGCCTTGTGAATGTACCACACATCAACCACCCTGAAATAGCTCCGGAATATTGGCGTCGTGTATTACCAAAACGAGCTACAGTGAATGAAGTAAAACAACCTTTTTTTGCTTTGTTGCAGCGCAGAAAACGGCCATGATTGCTTGCTTACATGTGTTATCTACTCCAGATGACGTTATATACATCTGTGTAAAATTATTTTGCTTGGGAGAATATGCAATGTAATATTTTGCAAAGCGTGCAGAACAACGTTGTGCCGATGTGCTCAGCTGGTAAGTCGGGTCGGCTTAGAAAAATAGGTACCGCAAAGAGTCAGGGACGTGATTGCAGGTCGAAAGTCATTCTCAGAAAAAAAAAGCAGTGTCGTGACTTGATACTGAGGAATTTCTCCGCTTTAGAGGCACGGAAGTTTGATTAGAGGTTCATCTCAAGTGACTGTACATAGTGTCTTGTCGCATTGAGTAGTAGTGAACGAGTAGGCATTGATTAATGTATAATTACAGCGAGGAAATGTTATAAGTTTGAACAAGAAAAAACAGTGTGCACTTCTTGTAAGAAAAATGTGTCTGTACGTTATGCACCGATCTTAAGTTGTTGCTGATCAATGCTAACGAATGCTAAAAAAATGCGTAATGCTAAAGAGTATGATTAACTGAGTAGGCCTCATAAAAGCTATTATGTTTATCCTAACTGTCTATTGACAAAAATAGGGGTCTGTCCTTACACCTAATTGTGTGTGTCCTATTACATGCGTTGTCTCATATCGCAGAGACGCCACTGGCTTCTCACAGAGGGAAAAGCGCGAGGATCTGAGCGTTGTCTACGGCGACATCAACCGCGGCCAGAAGCCACCGGGGGAACGACGCCACAAGTGTCAAGTGTGTGACAAATTATTTCAAAAAGAGAGCACACTCAAGAGACATTGGCGCACGCATACGGGCGAGAAGCCCCATCATTGCTTCATATGTCAGAAGTCATTATCAGAAAAGAGAAACCTCACAGATCATATGCTCACACATACAGGCGAGAGGCCCCATCGTTGCAACGTGTGCGATAAATCATTTGCACTAAAGAATGCCCTCGCAAGACATCGCCGCATGCATGCAGGCGATAAGCCCTATCATTGTAACACGTGCGATAAATCATTTGCACAAAAGAATGCCCTAACAATACATATCCGCATGCATACTGGTGAAAAGCCATATCATTGCGGCTTTTGCGATAAATCATTTGTACAAAAGGGTAACCTCACGAGACATCTACGCATGCATACAGGCGATAAGACATATCAGTGCGGATCATGCGATATATCATTTGTACGAAAGGTTAAATTCATATTACATATCCGCATGCATACATGCGACAAGCCATATCAGTGTGGATCATGTAATAAATCGTTTGCACAAAAAAGTGACCTCTCAAGACATCTCCATGTACATACAGGCGATAAGCGTTATCAGTGCGGATCATGCGATAAATCATTTGCACGAAAGAATCACCTCATATTACATATCCGCATGCATACAGGCGATAAGCCATATCAGTGCGGATCATGTGATAAATCATTTGCACAAAAAAGTGACCTCACAGGACATCTCCACATGCACACAGGTGACAAGGCATGTCCTTGCGGCTCATGCAGTAAATCATTCGAACGAAAGTATAACCTCACAGGACATCTGTGCATGCACACAGGCGAGAAACCTTGAAGTGTGCTACATGCGCTGAACCATTCGCACAGGTTGGATATTTTCGTCACCACGAACGAACGCACAAGCGTCAAAAGCCTTAAAATTGCAATGTATCGGGTAAATTATTTCCACGGAAAGACAGTCTCGCATTACTTCACTATATACATACAGGCGAAAAGCCCTATCATTGCGCCATGTCAGATAGATTACTTGAACTAAAAGGTTGATCTTGTGGCACATCGCCCAATGCCCGCATAATACAAGTCTTACCATTGCAACAGCTGTGGTAAATCATTTGCCAAAAAGCCTGCTCTCGTGGCACTCCAGAGGCGAGAATTCCTCAAGTGCACTGCATGGTCCAAATCCTTTGCATCCGCAGGGCGCGGGTTCAAATCCCGGCTGCGGCGGCCAGATTTCCGATGGAGGCGGAATTGTTGTAGGCCCGTGTGCTCAGATTTGGGTGCACGTTAAAGAACCCCAGGTGGTCAAAATTTCCGGAGCCCTCCACTACGGCGTCTCTCTTAATCATATCGTGGTTTTGGGACGTTAAACCCTACAAATCAATCAATGCCGTTGCATGGCTACGGACGCTTAGTTCACATAAAAGTATGAATACTTACAATAAATACATACATAAATACAAGTTGTGTGCCAGTTCATGGAAGGCATCAGCTCTTGAAAGGCATCAACGCACGCAGAGAGGCAAGGAAGCGTGAGCCTGCCAAAAAAAGAACAAGGTCACTCATACAGGCGATGTACCTACGTGTGATGACGTTTTTAGAAATTCATCGTCATACCTAATGACAACCAGACGTTGACACTTTCACACTCCCACGGCTGCGTACGCATTCACTACGGAACTATATGAGACATCATTCGCGTACAATACAAATTTCGATAATGAAGCAAGGTTAGATTATAGCGCCAAATTTTTACGTGCTATTGGCAAGCCGAGACTTTTAGACGTTAACTAACCACATTCATCCTGAGAAGCACACGTGGTTACAATCACAATCATTTGGCTGTGTATCAGTGCACTGGCGAAATTTAACGATGATCATAAATGTTGAATTTTATTCGTTAGTGCCGCATCAGTGTTTGTGAATTTTAACCCATCTTTCTTCTTGAAGAGCACTCATCGGCATTGGAATATTAGGCCAGTTGTCTACCTCTTTACCAACTTATTGTTACCTTAATGTTACCTAATGTTGCAGTTGTTTACCTCTTTACCTTAACTTAATGTGCAAACCTTTGGTTTGCGTATGAAGTCTTAATAGCGAGCTATGAGTGAACACATGTAGTTAAATTTATGTGCGATTGGTGCATCGATGTCTTTAGCAATGTAACGGACCTGATAACTCAAGACAAGCAATCGTGGGCACCTATTTCACATCAGCTGGACTTTGGCCACAGAAAAGCCGAGAGAAACGCACCCGTCTTCGCGCGCACCAAGTTTGAAAGATTGTGGCAGGCGGGTCTCATTCGGCGAAACCTGGGAAGTGAGTGGGCAACCTTGGAAAAAGTCAGGCGATTTGCTCGTGCCACTGGCGCCCTGAAATAACGGCTCGACCCACGGAAACCTCATTTTGCCGTTTCATAAAAATGATCAATTTTATCTTCACCTTCCCACTTCCACGGCTCTCTATCGTTTTCACTTTAAAAATAAGCAATGAATCATTCAGGTTTAAATATGTATAAAGAACCACTCCTAAATAAAAGTGCTTGATTTCGTCGTGTTACGACTGCGATAGAAGAAGTTGGCGGTTCTCTTCTTGCTGAATTCAGCGAGCACTAAGTGACCATCTGACTTCATTACTTGGAGTAGTAAAATCAGATGATCTCAGTAGGCGTATCTCTGGTGTGGAAAACGAACGATTGGGAAGCATCTCGGTTAACGTACCTACTCTGCTGCTGTCCCCTGTGATGCTGCAGATGTACCAATGTGTGTTTACACAAGCGTAGTAAGCCTATACAGTTCAGTCGTAAACACCGTGTGACAATTTGTTTGCTAGAGGAGGAGGAGAAAGAATATGACGTGATGGAGCTGTTGTTCAGCGCGCAAAAGTGCACTGCTGGTAAGCATCAAGAAGACGTTGTTCATTGCGGCTGCCTCTTCCCGATCTGTGACCCACTCTTGTGTTTCCACGTTAGGAGGTGAGCAACGCTGCTTCCCATTGGTGAAAGGCAGTGATATGCGCAGTTTGAGGATTACACGGTTCCTGTATTTTATGGCAGCTCTATAGGATACGATAAAGACTGCTGTGCTCTCTTTGGCAGTTAACATCTGGGGCAAACTGAGAGGTTAATGCATGATAGAAAGAATGAGATCCAAAAAATTCGTTAGAAGCCAGTGCCGCACTTTTGCAAATACGCCACCATTCTCTGAGTTGCAGTGTTTCCGCCAGGACAAACCGTTTATTATATTAGTCAGACATCCCGCCCTAATCAGTGTGTTTTAAAACGACTGTTAAAGGCCTTGGCTCACCAAGACTGATGAATATAGATATCAACAGACAAAAAATAAACAAAAACACTCCAAAAGACAAAAAAAATTCTGCAGATCCCACGTACCTGGCAATGAACGTTATGCGAAGCGTGGGATCTGCATTGCCATTTTCGGTTATCATGCCCGTTATGCGAAGCATAACGGCCATGATAACCGAAAATGGTATCGACCAGCGTGACCTAAGGAGCCTTGGTCAAACGAATTCATCTTTCTACCTGCCTCGCAATAATGTTTGATAGAACTAGATAAATTATTTTCGAATGAAGACACCGTACGCGTGCGTGATACACACGAGGTATAAAGCAGACTGTCAGTCTAGATTACGTTTTGTGATAAAAAGAGATATTTTCATAACAGCGATTTCCAAACGCACAGAGCATGCAAGGAAGCGCATGCTCCGTGACATGTCGTGACACCAGTTCCGACGCGGGCTGGACTGATATACTGAAGAATCTCGACGAGATAACCTTTGGTTACCCTCGAAGTCTGTAGTATGTGTCACATATCCTTTGGACACTCTGACCATATCTTCATTTAGATTAGACTGTAATACTATATTGCAACTAAAATACCATGTAACATGTGCAAGAGCTTCGTTTCTTCTGCGAGACTAGCACAATCATGGGGTAAGTACATTATATTGTCACGTAAACTCTATAGACGCATTGTCTCTGAAGAATTCGATCCCGCGGTACAGAAGATATCACCCATCCTCACTAAAGCAGCGTTGCAGCGCCCCTCTGAGATATGCCGGAAAACGTTTCCGACTGTAATGCCTACACACATACACACAGATCACATGACCTTACATTTGCCATATTGAATAATTGGAATGATTGTCACGGTTAATGTTGCAATGAGTCAGCGTATTGCTTGCTCACCAGCCGTCAACAAGACTTTATCGCAAGTTTCAACTTCAATTAGATGAATGACGTCAAAAACCTATGAAATTGCAGGAATGCGCACAGTGAAATGGTACTTCATAGATGTATTGCTGTAAGGAACTTCAGGGCACCGGAAGAGTAGCTTGAAACATTTTTATTCTTCTAGCACTGCCATATTTTAACTGCACCACCTGCAAAGTTGCGAGAATGGCCATGTTATTCAAAAAAGTACTTTTCTGAATACCCTCCATTCATATTCGTTCGAAATAAGAGTTGTAAATCCACAATGAAATTTGACAACGCAGGTCTAAATAGGAGGATGCGTATTGTACAGGAGCGTTTGGACCATGTAAAATTTTATCCTTTTCGCTGAAGATACTGTGGCGGGGTCATGATGTTGGCGAAGGAAGCAGACGGTAATTACAAGATGAAACTGTTCATTTGACCAAACTCATGGCCCGTGAACTGAGGGTCAGGATAAAGCTATGCTCACTGGCCCTCATAGTGGCGAACAGAGCGTCGGCCGTCGATCAATTGACAAGCTATGAAGCACGTTGGAATTTATACACGTGCGTCGAATCTTCTAGCGTTATTTTTGTAGCAACCGCAGTGGTTCCCGAATAATTTGTGATGTAAAAAAATAATGTACTACAGTCCTGAAGCTTCCCGAACACCTCCGATGCGGTTTCCGCTGGGAATAAGTGACACAGTGTGACGGGGCGATAAGGAGCAAATGTGGCATATCCTTCAGGAGCAAATGTGGCATATCGCTCTCTGAAAAGGCATCGTGCCGAGGCTTTAACACAATACGAAATAAAATATGTATGTGAAAAGGGAAACCTTATAGATACAAGCAATAAAAACAATATTATGGCGAACCCAACCAAATGTATCTTTCTTAGGTTCGTTAACGCGCACGAAACAGTTTGAAGCGCACGACATGGACGACTTCAGGTCGCGCATGGCGCCGTTGAGTGTTCATGATGCCGTCGGGGACAACCTCGTAGTCGAGGTAGCCAAGACGTCGAACTACCCTATACGGTTCGAAGTACTATCACAGAAGTATTGAAAACTCGGCAAGTTGGTAACAGTTCGTTGTAAGAGGTAAACAGCACGAAAAACGGAGAAAGAGAAATAGAGACACAAGACAAGTGCTCGCCTTCTGTCTTCCTGTTTTTCTCTTTGGTTTTTGCACTGTTTACTTCTTACAACTACCGCAGAGGTTTTTCACTCAGTCTACGTCGGCGTTTAAGTGGTGAGGCTATCAGTGTTTGGGTGGTACGTGGTTCTACGGCGGTGGCTTGTCTGGCTGTATCTCTGGACTGCGTGAGTCAAGTGAGCAGTGAACGCCGAAGCTCTGCCATTAAGGAAACCTCTTAGGCACTGTGTTCAAGGACGACGTCCCGAACAAAATACTTGGCTTCCTCAGAAGGACTGCTTTTGGGTAGGGCTCTTGTTTCGGCGTAACGGGAGAGGTAGTCAGTCGCTACGACAATTCAAAATTTCCGCTAATAGACGTTAGAAACGGCCCCAAGAGGTCCACTCCGATCTGCTGAAATATTTGTCGGGGAGGGTCGATGGGCTGCAGAAGTCCAGCTGGCCTATAGTTGGCTATGCCTCCAAACATGATCACCTGGCTGGTATTCCGCGAATCGTCGTCGTATATTGTAACGGCGGCTGTCGGTCGTCTGCTGATTCTTGCTACGCAGGCGTGCGAGTTGACGATCTTCAGCACGCTGAAGATAGACGGTGACTTAAAGGTTTTCTTCGTCAGCGACGGTTGGTAGCATCGTGTCGAGCGTCATCGCCCGGTTCTCCCTCCGTTGACCAACTTGTATGGTGTCATCTGCGTCGTCTTCTGCACGGCCATATTGTATGTGAAAGTCACGCACAGAAGGATGACGTCTCACGACTTGTGTTCGACGTCGACATACATAGCCAGCATGTCGGTGATGGCCTTAATTAGACGCTCGGTCAGGCCATCGGTTTGTGGGTGGTACGTGATCGTACAGCGATGGCTTGTCTGGCTGTACCTCTGGATTGCGTGAGTAAGGTCACGAGCAAACGCCGTACCTTTGTCAATGCATAGAACCCGTGGGGCGCCATGCCGAAGGACGACGTCCTCAACAAAGTACTTGGCTACCTCATCGGCACTGCCCTTGGGTAGGGCTCTTGTTTAGGCTTATCAGGTTAGGTAGTCTGTAGTTACGACGATTAAAAATTGACGCAAGCATACGTTAGGAACAGTCCCAAGGGGTTTATTCCCATCTGCTGCAATGGTCACCGAAGAGGGTCGATGGGAGAAGTCTAGCTTGCCTAATTGGCTAAGTCTTCCATCGCTGATAGTCTCCGCCGGTTTTTACGTAGTGGGTGACATCAGAATTGAAGTGGGCCTAGTAGTACTTTTCCTGTAACAGCGCTTACCCACGGGAAAATCCAGTGTCCAGCAGGCGGGTCTATATGCACAGTGTCCAGAACTCCTGGACCTATACCGAGGGTACTACAATAGGCAGTTCGCCTGGTGTGGCGAGAATGTTTTCTTGACGAGAATGCTTTTCCGCAAACAAAACTACACCAGTCCTTGCTTGAATAGCTAACAGCAGCATCGCCCTCGAGGTATTTCACAAGGTCCTTGATTTCAATTGGATCACTGTCGTCGACGCTTAAGGTTCCCAAGAAGTAGTCACTGTCCTCGTCATGCTAGGGTGGTGGGTGAACGGGGGCACGCCACAGGCAGTCGGCGTCAGAGTGCTTTCTTCCGGACTTGTAAACGACAGTAACATCGAATTCTTGAAGTCTTAGACTCCATCTTGCAAGACGACTCCACACCCAAACAGTCACCGGGCTGGACAAGTCCTTCAACTTAGCTAGCCAACACAACACGTGGTGCATGGTCGCTCACAACTTCGAAGTGCCTTTCATACAGGTAGGTGGGAAACATTAACGTAGCCCACATCATAGAAAGGCCCTCTTCTTCTGCTCTGGATAATCCCGCCGATATGATTCTCCCGATGTCACTGATGCTAGGTAGAATCTCGGTCTTTGACAGCAACCGGCTAACAAAAGTGATAACCCTTTCTTCTCCGTTTGTCGTGGGCCAAAGAATTGCGACGAGAGCTACGCTGCTTCCGTCGTTGTGAATTTCGGTATCGGCGTATACGTTGAAATGTGCCAGTATCGGATGGTGTGCTGGCATCATTTCAGTTTCTTAAATGTTTCGAATTCATCCGTTCTTCTCTTGAATCTGACGTCGGTCTTCGTGAGCAGCGTCAGTGGCTCGGTGATCTGTCAGAAATCCTTGACGAAGCGTCTGTAATGGGTGCACAGTCGAGAAATCGGCGCACGGTTTTTTTTTCGGAAGGAGGCGGGAACGTGGCGATGGCAGCTCTTTTCCATGCGTCTGAGCGCAAACCAGTCTTGCTGATCTCGTGACCCAAAAACATAAGCTTCTTAAACACGAAGCGGCATTCCTCTGGCTTCAGGGTGAATGCAGAGCTCCTGGTTGCTTGAAGTATGAATTCAAGCCGCCAGAGATGTGCGTCAAAGTTTTAGAAAAACACGATGACGTCGTCCAAGTAAACGAGAAAGGTCTGCCAATTCAAGTCAGCCCGAATGCAATCCATGACTCGTTAAAAGGTTGCAGGTACCGAGCAAGTACCGAAGGGCTTGAACCAAAGACCTTGATTTTGAAGAGGTCCTTCTGGTGTTATGAAGGCAGTCTTTTCTCTGTCTCTCCCGTCTCCTTCTATTTGCCATGAGCCGGTCTTGAGGTCTATCGAAGAAAAGTTCGTCGCATTCTGGAGTCAATCCAGGGCATCCTTCATAAGTTGGAGCGGGAACAAGTCCTTCTTTCTGATTTTGTTCAAGTGGTGATAGTCGACGCAGAAGCGTACAGTACCATCCTTCTTTCTCACTTCTTTTTTTGGGGTACGCCCCCGGACTTTTTGAAGGCAAGATGATGCCATCCCATAGAATTTCATTTAGTTGTTTCTTTATGGCCTACTGTTTCCGCGTCGAAACCCTGTACGGGCTCTGATGGTGTGGCTTGGCTCTTTCTTCTGTTATGACTCGATGTTTCGTGGCAGGTGTCTGTCGAATTCTTGCCGACGGCAAAAATCAGTTCCTGTATTTGAGGATTATGTTCCTGATCTGTTCTTTTAATGGGTCCAAAGGCTCGTCGAAAGATGGTTGAAGCGCTTCAGTCATCGAAGTAGATGCGGTGGAATCGGTGAGGGCGAAAGCGTTGCTGGCTTTTAATATCTCTTCAATGTAGGCAACAGCCGTGCCTTTGCTCACATGCTTGTACATAAGCTCATGAGCATCACTCTTGCGTTCCCTTCTCGCAGATCAGCTATTCCTCTGGCGATAAAAATTCCGCGGTTGATCAACAGGTGCTAAATGCCTTCAACGATGCCTTCTCTTTGTTGACTCATGAGTGCCGACGGTAGTGTTGAAGCTGAAGCGAAGAGAAATGGTGACGGGGTCGTCAAGCACAATAAAAGCGTGCCTTGCGAATGGCGTGCACGGCGGCAGTGCTTTTCCTCTGATTAGTGTTGTCGATATTGTTCTCAGGTCAATGACAGAACCATGGAGGTTTAAGAACTCCATACTAAGGATGACGTACCGAGAAAGGCCATAGAACGGCGTAGCTTCCAGAATAAATCTGAAGGTTATTGGCGACTCTGGCTGCGCGAATTCCGACCAGCGTAACTAGTTGATCTCGTGCTGTACGCATTTCGGGGCGTTTTCAATTACTTCTCACTTTCTTCAGTTTCGCGGATAATATCCCACTGATGACAGAATTGTCGGCTGTTGTGTCGACGTTAGCTGTAACGCTATGGCCATCGATGAGGACACCGAGGTCACTAGTTTACTATCTCGCGTTGCAGTTAGGTCGGGGCGTCGGACCTCCGCAACGCTGGTTTTACCTTTGCTTCGATGTTGTGTGATCAGGTCTTTTTCCATGGCCGCCAAATTTCGATGTTAGAAATACGTCGATATTTTGGCGGGTTCTTGAGGTTTCGTCGCGGCGTCGTCGTCAGCGATTTTAGGATCTTTGAAAATTCGTCGTACAGAAACCGCAACTACATTGGTTGCTGCTTTTAGTTTTTCAAGTACGGGCTAGGTGACCGGCCCCGGATTGGGCCAGTGCACGCCCGGCAATGAGACATGTAGCGGCTGGGTGATAGCGATTTTCAAGATCCTCGGGGAGTTCACTGCTCTGCAGCGAGGTAGATGGCAATGTCACCGGGTGTTACGATTCGCTATGAAGGTTGCGCATCTATGACAAAATCACGCACTCCCATTTGGCGGTACTGGCAGTGATGGTAGGTGTGACCAGCTTCTCTGCAAATGTAGCAGAAAGGTCGGTTGTCGGGCTCACGCCACGTCTCACTTTTACTCGTCGCAATGCAAATGCCGGTGGGTGGATGGTATGGCGTTGAGAGCGGCTGTGGCTGGCGGTGGAACTGCGACTGTGCGACCTTTTTTGCATGGCAGTGAAGGGTGAGCGTAACGTCGGGTTGTAGCATCATACCTCATCGTTTGTGGTTGCGCATGTGGTGCTTCGTAAACTCCATATGATTGGCGACCTTCTTCGCAGAAAATGCCAGCAATTGAATTTAATTAGGTGTGCGATGAAGGCGACAGCTTTCGTATCTCCTCCTTCACGATCTGCCGGATAGTTACAGTTATGTCGTCGGAGCCGAGGGCGTGAACAGCTGCGCTGTCTTGTCTTGCATAAATCGGGAATAGTGCTGGCTGGAACGCATTTCCAGCGTCTTCTCAATTCCCGTTGTCTCCGAGTGAAACTCTGGAACTGTTTCAGGTGGATTCCGCACAAGTCCGACAAACAGTTCTTGGTTCACCCTTCGCATTAGAAATGAAAGCTTCTCCTCCTCATCAGGGTAGGTTCAGCGTGAGGAATCAGCCGGGTGATCTCTTCGATATAGATTGTTATCATTTTTTTAGGTAGTTGCATCCACATTTTCAAAAAGGTCATGGCCCTCTACTTTCCAACAATGCTGCTGAACATGTCTATAAATGTGCCGCAGAAGAGCTCCCAGGTGTCAAGTGCGGATTCCCGACTCTCAAACCAGGTCTTTGACGCGACGCAGCTTCTCTTTCGGGTCCCAGTGGTTGAAGGTGGCCACTCGGTGGTAGATTTCCAACCACGCATCCCGGTCTTAAAACGATGATCCACGGAATGTCAATGGCTCTACTGGCTTCTGCATCACTACCACTGCAGGAGACGCTGCAGCTCCCATTGTACCGCTTGTCGTCGTCGTCATGGCTTTCATCTTTCCCGGTACGGGTCCGTATTAGATGGCTAGTCCTTTCAGTCTGCGGCTGCCGCGACTGTCGCTGCTGGTGTTGGTGTCTTCTTCGCGGCGTGGGCGGGGTTCACGGCTTGGTGGGAGCCTCCTGTACATGAAAAGAGGAGCACTTCCATCAGATGCTATGGATTCGTCACGTCGACGGATGGAGCAGGATGTAGTTCGAAGATCAAACTGTTCATTCGGGTGAACTTGTGCCCGATTAACAAAAAGTCAGATTACACCGATACACACTGGCACTGAGAGCAGTGAATTGAGCTTCATCCGTCGATAAACTGACAAGCGGCGAAGCATGTCGACATATATTCATGTGCCGTCGAATATTCCAGTGTTATCGCTAGCACGATGACACTGAAGTAAGCTCTAGAATAATCTTTAGTGTTCACGTTACGTGCGTAATCTTAACAAAATGACCTACTACAGTCCCAAAGATTCTCTAACACTGCAGGCGCGGTTTGCGCTGAACATTACTTAAAGTGTAACAAGGCGATAACAAAAGTTGAGAAAAGATTGTGACAATAAGCTATGTAAGAATCTGCTCTACTTCACCCCATCTTGTGTTCCTTTATTCACTTAAAAAACAGCGCCAATAACGAGGAACAAGAGAAAGAAGTGTTTCTTCTTTCTCTTGTTCCTCGTTATTGGCACTGTTTTTTAAGTGAATCATGTCGTACCAACTCGCCCAAGCAACCACGTTAGCTACTTTCGTGTTCCTTTACTTGCTTCTAACCCCCCCCCCCCCTTTTTTTTTGTCTCCCACCTCTTGATATATTATGCTATAGAAGACTATGCGTTGAATTACCTCATGCATGACTCATTTACTTACTTCTCAATTACACTTCTATTTTTTACCATTCATATGCGATGCTACAGAAATCTGTGCTTCCCTTTACCCTATGTCCTTCCTTTTTTGTTCCTTCTCACCCGGACTTCTCTTTCCCACCCCTTGATATAAAATTGAAACCAGAAAAATGTCATTTTGGTTACAACGAAATAAGATTCTCGGCCGCTTTGTTTCCCACGATGGTATTCGGCCGGACCCAAGCAGAACATTGGCTGTCGCAGATTTCCCACCACCTGCCACAAACGTGATGTGCGTCAAATTTTAGGCCTCTGCGCATACTGCAGACGTTTTGTGCAAAATTTAGCAAACATTGCCGAACCCCTAACACGTCTGACAAAAGAATATGTTCTTTTCGCGTAAGAACCTGAGCAAAGACGCGCTTTCTTCGAGCTCCAGCAGCGTCTCCAGACTGAGCCCTTACTCGGGCACTACAACGAACATGCTGACACTGAACTACACACATACGCCAGTGACATCGGCTTTCGTGCAGTCTTCGTCCAGTGGCAAGGCGGCGTCGAACGTCTTATTGCTTATGCGAGCCGGATTTTATCATCTGCGGAGGCGAATTACACAACCACTGAAAAGGGGTTCTAGCTGTTGTCTAGGCAATAGCTGAATTAAGACATTACCTGTGCAATCGCTCGTTCAGAGTTGTTACTGATCATCATGCACTCTGCTGGTTGGCGAAACTGAACGACCCTTCCGGACGTCTGGCCAGATGGAGCTTACGCCTGCAGGTGCTCGATTTGACAGTCTTGTACAAGTCTGGCCGGGAGCATATTGACGCGGACTGCCTTTCCCGAGCTCATCTTACGACAGCGTAAGGTGATCACGATCTAGACGGCCGTTTTCTCTGCGCCGTAAGTGTATCCGACTTGGCTCAACAGCGGATGAACGATTCCGAGCTTCAACAATTTGTCGAATATCTTGAAGGCCTCAGGCTGCATCCACCAGCAGCATTTGCACGCTCGCATTGATTGTTCTGTGTTCGCAGAAGTCTCCTCTATAAAAGAATCTTCGACCCTTACGCAACTGAGTATCTGCTCGTCGTCCCACCAGCGTTACGAGCCGATGTCTTGTCCGCCTGTCACAATGAGACTTCTTTAGGCCACTTAGGATTCACATGTACCTCGGCTCGAATTCCCTAGCCATGTTACTGGCCTCAATTCAATCGGTACGTGAAGCATTACGCGAAAACATGTCGCGGGAGCCAGCGCCGTGAAGCCCCACATCAGCGACCAGCCGGCTTTTTCGAAGCCCGTCACTCCTCCGACGCAACCGTTCCAATAAACTGGCATGGATCTGCTACCACCATTTCCCCAGTCTTATGACGGCAACCTTTGTATTGAAGTCGCTACAGATTACCTGACGCGCTACTGCGAAATGAAAGTATTACAACGTAGCACCGGGATTGAGACTGCCCACTTTTTTGTGAGGAACATCGTCCTCCCACATGGAGCACCAGCAGTTGTCATAACTTATCGTGGCACATCTTTTACCATCCAGATGATACAAGACGACATGCAGCTTAGCAGAACAGTACATAAAAAACTACTGCATGCCACCCACAAAGCAATGGCCTTATAAGCGACTAAACAAGACGATCACCGGCATACTATCTATGTACGTTGAACAAGACCACAAAAATTGGGATGACATTCGCCCTTACGTCACGTTCGCTTACAACACCGCTGTGCAAGAAACAACTAGATTCACACCATTCCGGTTGCTTCATGGCAGGGACGGCACTACAATGGAGGATGCCATGCTTCTACCAGATAGTCATTAGTGTCAAGACGGCTGATATACTAGCGGACGCAGCTCATAAGCTTGCAGTCGAACAAGTCCATAAGCAATATTGTATCGACTCGCTGCGGTACAACGCTTGTCCTCGCGATGTCTCTTACCATCCAGGAGAACAAGTATGATTTGGGACTCCCATTCGACAACGGGGCCGGTCGGAAAAGTTGTTACACCGCTATTTTGGCCTTTATAGATTTCTCCGTCGTTTCAGTGAAGTGAACTACGAAGTTCTTGACGAGGACGTGGTTCGTCAATCCCACCATTCACAACAGCCACACGTCGTCCATGTTTCGAGAAGGAAACCGCTTTACCAACGCTCACTATTCATCAAACTCCCTTGAGTAGGCTTACAGTGATGGTGAACACCCCCTTTGTTCTGCTTATGGAAGGAAACGTTGGCTGTCCCCTTTGTCTTTGGCGAACACGTAGGCAACCTTGTGACTTTATTACTTGGAGTAGTAAAGTCAGATGATCTAAGTAGGTGCATCTCTGCTGTGGAGAAGGAAAAATCGAGAAGCATCTTGGGTAACGAGCCAACTCTACTGCTAGCCCTGGTGATGCGAGAGACGTGATGTATACGGTGCTGTCTAAGGCAGATCTGGCAACGTATGTAGCCTAGTATTTACCTAGCTGATAAAGATCAAGAAAGCATTCCTGGTTTGTACCGGCAAAAGTTGCAAGCTTTACTAGCTGCTGGAATTTAGTAAAAGTACGCTCAAAACAAGTAAACACTTGCGTTTCCATCTGCTTACTACTAACATTACACTTAAGATTGTGCTGACCACGCAAATACTATAGGTAGCGAAAGAAATACTCCTAGTGTGGTTGTAATGCATGATATAAGTAATTAAACAACTTTTTATAGACCATGGTGTGTTTTGCGTATTTTCTCGCGTTTTAAGTAATCTGACGACATCAAATGTATGTCCGGCCAGCCGGCCGGCCTGCCTGACAGCCAGCCAAGCCAGCCAAGCCAGCCAGCCAAACGAAGCCAACCAGCCAAGCCAAGCCAGCCACCAAGCCAGCCAGCCAAGCCAGCCAGCCAGCCAGCCAGCCTAGCCAAGTCAAGCCAGCTAAGCCCAGTCAGCCAGCCAAGCCAAGCCAGCCAGCAATGCCAAGTCAGCCAAGCCAGCCAAGCCAGCCAAGCCAGCCAGCCAAGCCAAGCCAGCCATGCCGCGCCAGCCAAGCCGCGCCAGCCAAGCCAGCCAGCCAGCCAGCCAGCCCTGCCAAGCCAGCCTGCCAAGCCAGCCTGCCAGCCTGCCCGCCTGCCTGCCTGCTTTTTCTACATTTCAAAATAGACAAAGGAGCGGCGAATAAAAGCTGTCTTTCGGCAGCTTGACGAGCCCAGCGTCCAGAATTACAAGGTTTCACAGCAGCACAGAGACATATGTGTTTAACACTATAAGTAAGTAATATACATCCTATGAGGGCTAGATCACATAGAAACATAAGAAAGTGTACGGAACATAAACATAAGTAAACATGGAAACATAATTAAAACATAAGTATGGGCAACAGCAATTAAGAGCAACAGCAAATAAGATGAAACTTTGCACTAATACCACCCCATTATTTTATATTATCCGTGACTTAGTCTTTTGCGTTTAGAAGTTTCAAGTGTAATTTGCTTGATGCACAAGGAAGTTGATGACAATTAGTTGAGATGGTTTAGTTGAATGGTTTAGAAGGCCGGACAAGGTATGTCACAAGCGTTGCATTGAAGAGTTTAAACGCGTGGTCGGTACCATCTATGTATTGCCTCCAGGCATGTCACAATTCTGTTTCTTCTCTTCTAGACAAGCAATCTCTCTTAAGCACTCTAAGTTTTCGTTAATATCCAACTTAAAGCGTATACTCAGTAATGGATGTGCATTAGCACTGAATTTTCACGTGCTGTTGGTGTGCAGAAAGTTTTAGACACTTAGCTAACCACATTCATCCAGATAAGTGCACGTGGTTACAATCACAATTACATGGTTGTGTATCATTGCACTGGCGAAATTCGAAATCAATACTTTGCATGCAATAAATGTGTCTGTTCATAACGAGAGATGAGAATGAGCGTTCAATTTTATTCGTTAGTGCTGCACCAGTACATCTAAGTACATTTAACTAATCTCATTCCTCACGAAGAGCACTCGTGTCACCCCCTAATTAAAAACTTTGTCCACATCTTCACAGCAAAATGTGCAGATGACTGGCTTGCGTACGAAATGTCCTGATTGGGAATTATAGACGGACATATGTGATATTGGTGCATTGATGTTTTTAGAAATGTAACTGACCTGATAACTCATGACAAGCAAACTTTTATGACTATTTCACATCCGTAGGACTTTTAGACAAAGACACGCCAAAGGCAACTCACCCATAAACGCACGCAACAAACTTGAAAGGTTGAGGCGCGTGGGTCTCATTCGGCGGGACTTGAAAAGCGAGTGGGCAACCTTGAAACAGGTCGAGTGATTAGCTCGTGCCGCTGGTGCCCTAGAATAACGCCTCGACCCACAGAAGCCTCATTTTGCCGTTTAATAAAAATCATCATTTTTATCTTCCCCTTCACAATCCCATGGCTCTCTGTCTTTTCAATATAAAAATTTGCAATTATTCATTCTAGGTTAAAATATGTATAAAGAACCACTCATGAATAAAAGTGCTTGATTTCGACGTGTTGCTACTGCGATAGAAGGAGAAGTTGACAGTTCTCTTCTTGCTGACTTCGCGAGCATTAGCCGACCTTGTGACTTCATTACTTGGAGTAGTAAATTCAGATGATCTCAGTAGGTGCATCTCTGGTGTGATGGAGGAAGGATTATGAAGCATCTCGGTCACCGTGCCAACTTTGCTGCTGCCCCCTGTGATGTGGCAGGTGTGATAATATTTGTTTCGATCTTCGTAACGTGCGTAATAAATTCATCTGTTGAAAACTGGGGCACGATTCGTGTGCTAGAGGAGAGAAGGAGGGAATAATATGATGTGATGGAGCTGATGTTCAGCGACAACATTTTACTGTTGGTGATCCGGCCAGGATACATCTGGCCCTAGAGACTGCCTCTGCCCCGATCTGTGACCCACAGTTGTATTTCCGGTTGGGGGATCAGCAATGCTGCCTACATTTATGTTGGGTTGCAATATGCCCAGTCTGAAGATTGTAAGGTTCCTTCAGTTTAGGGCAGCTCCAGAGAATATTGTAAAAACTAGCATGCTCTCTTTGGCAGTTAACATCTGGGGTAAGCTGAGAGGTTAATGCATGATACAATAAATGGTCTAAGGAAATGATTTTTTGGTAGTCAGTGTCACATATTGCAAATATACCATGATTCTCTATGTTTTGCAGTGATTACGCAATATAAAACTGTTGACTATAATGGCCAGACATTCCAACATGAATGGTGTGTTTGTGTTAGAAACAAGCGTCAAGAGATATGATTAGAGCAAAAATAAAAAAACACTCCAAAAGAGAGAAAAAAGACAGAAGCAGAGGAAGGAAAAACTGAAGAGAAACGAAAAGGGATTCCCAGCGTCGCACTTTCTTCAGCATTGGCCCTACTGCAAAGCCGTCCTATATTTTTTAGGATACCCCTTTTATACTGCCCGTGGATGATATACCGATGCAAATTTCGAATTTCTTCCAAACAAGAAAGATAACTTCCCGAAATACCACATCATTCACTGCACTGTGAAAGTACAGAAAAGAAAGCTAGAAGCATTTCACCTTTCCTTGTGTCCAGAGGCCTTATAGAAACGCTAGGCGCAGGCTACGAAGCCACAAAGACTGCCAGTGGTGACCTGTTGAAATAAAAGAGCACGCACAGTACCAGAGACTGCATAAACTTACATCATTTGGGGATCAGCCTATCACAATCACACCACATCGAACCATGAACACCGTGAAGGGTGTTGTATCAGATGGAGGGCGCTCTTTGGCCTTAGATGCCCTTGCGCCAATAAAACTTAACGTAATATTAATGTATCAGATGGAGACCTGATAGACCTCTCTGATGATGAACTTCTAAAAGGCTGGAAAGAAGAAACTGTCATTCAGGTGCAGCGCATCAAAATGAGAAGAGAGAATAAAGAAATCCCAACGAAACACATCATACTCACTTTCGCATCTAGCACTCTCCCCACTGAAATAGCAACACGATATCTTAAACTGCCGGTCAGACCATACATATTAAACCCGCAGCGCTGCATTAAGTGTCAGAGGTTCGGGCATGGCTCCCAGAGCTGCCGAGGACAGCTTACCTGCTCGAAATGCGGCACCAAAGGTCATACCGCTGTCGATGACTGTCAGCTACAAGTTTACGGCGCAAACTGTGAGGGTGACCATCCTGCATATTCCAGGTCATGCGTGGCCTGGAAAAGGGAAAAAGAAATTATAATGACAAAGTTTAAATTGAACATAAGCTTCCGTGAAGCGCGGCAGCGCGTTTCCCTGCATTTTGCTGGGAACACATCGTATGCCGAAGTGGTGCGAGGGGGGTCAGTACCACTTCGGTTTTCGGCAATGCCTTGAACCACGCCCAGCGTGCCGAGGCAAACACGACAAGCCCCCATGGGGGGAGCAGCCTCGGCTGCCCCACCCTTTTTGAATACAGCGCCACCGAAGGCTCCTGTGAACCCTGGAAGCAGCCAGGGCACCACACAAACTAAAAAGGTCCGTCGACCTCAAGCCCGGTGGGGTCAAAGGCTCCGTCTGTCACGACGAAGCCTACAATGAAAACTACATTGTCTGTCGTCTCTCCTGAGGCGATGGACACATCAACTGCACCGGCGATGACTGCGCCAAAGGAGCGGCGGGGTTCCGTCGAACGCTCTAAAAAAGACGAAACGGTAATTACAGGGCCTTCTAAAGGCTCTGTAAGATAAGTCACTTCTCTCTTTAGACACCAGCCACACTCATTTCGTACACACAGCACTTCTTTACTCCCATAATGGAGACACAAATTATACAATGGAACGTCAAGGGACTACTGCGTAACCTCGACGATGTCCAAGAACTTCTACACAAACATTCTCCAAAAGTGCTGTGTGTACAGGAAACCCACCTTAAATCCAAGAATACGAATTTTTAGCGTTAATATGTTGTCTTCCGAAAGGACAGAGATGATGCTGTGGCGTCATCTGGTGGTGTAGCCATTATTGTTAATCGAGGAGTAGCATGTAGTCATCTACCACTACTAACATCCCTAGAGGCAGTGGATGTACGAGCAGTTCTATTGAATAAGCTCGTCACCATCTGCTCTCTATACATACCGCCGCAACACCGCCTGGAAAAACATGATTTCCCGTCTTTAATAGATGAGTTACCGGAATCTTATCTGGTTCTCGGGGACCTGAATGCGCACAGCGGTTTATGGGGTGACTTTCGATGTGATGCACGAGGTCGTCTCATCGAACAGTTCATCTTTTCATCAGGTGCTTGCCTGTTGAATAGGAAAGAGGGAACATATTATAACCTTCCAAACAATACTTACTCCTCCATAGACCTCAGTACTGCATCTCCTTCACTTCTACCCCTACTCCAATGGAAAATTATAAATAATCCCTACGGAAGTGACCAGTTTCCTGTCATTCTGACTACACCAACATCATACAAATGTCATTCACAAGTTCCCAAATGGCTGACATACAAAGCCGACTGGGAACAGTTTTATAACACTACTTTTTTAAGTTGGACAGACATATGTGGGTTAAGCATAGATGAAGCTGTGGAGTACTTCACAGCTTTCCTTATTGACGCAGCAGCCAAGTGCATCCCGCAAACATCTCGACTGCCTGGCAAGCGACGCATCCCATGGTGGAACATCGAGTGTCGTAATGCACGGAAGGAGCAGAACAAGACATGGAGGTTGTTTCAGAATTCGCCGACAGCCGAAAATCTTGCCAGCTTTAAGAAAATAAAATCTCAAAGCAGGAGAACGCGCAGGCAGGCCAGAAGGGAAAGCTGGCGCAAGTTCTTAACGGGGATCAATTCACATACACAAAAGGCTAAAGTCTGAAACATGGTTCGTGAATAGCAGGAAAACAAGTACATACACTCCCACTCGTTAACACACAGGGTGACAAACTGGAAGATCAGGCAAACTTCTTCGGTGCCCATTACGAGCAGGTGTCTAGCTCATCACACTATACTCAAGCTTTTCAAAGATATAAAACAAGGATAGAAAAGCAGAAACTAGAACACAAGTGTACAAGCTACGAGGCATACAACCAGCCTTTAAACTTGGCTGAGCTACAAACGTCACTAAATTGCTGCAGTAGTTCTGTCCCAGGCCACGATCGTGTCGTGTATGAATTGTTAAAAAACCTGCCGCTCGAAACGCGAAAAACAACACTGTCCCTATACAATGCTATCTGGTTTTCTGGCGTCATCCCCGCTTCCTGGAAAGAGGCTATAATTATTCCCATTTTAAAAGAGGGCAAGGACCCTTCCTCAGTTTCAAGTTATAGGCGCATTGCTCTTACAAGCTGCCTTTGTCAACATTTTGAAAATATCATAAACCGCCGACTTTTACATCTCCTTGAAACACACAGTCTGCTCGACCGATTCCAGTGTGAATTTCGAGAGGGTATATCCACCACCGACCATCTGCTGCGTATCGAGACACAGATCCGAGACGCTTTCGCCAACAAACAATACTTGCTGTCTGTGTTCCTCGATATAGAGAAGGCTTACGACGCAACATGGCGTTTTGGCATATTAAGAGACTTGTCTCACCTGGGTGTGCGCGGTAGAATGTTTTTCATAATCCAGAGTTACTTGTCCAATCGAACATTCCGTGTCCGTGTAGGCAGTGTTCTCTCCCAAACAGTTGTCCAGGAGACGGGAGTACCACAAGGCGGTGTACATAGTTGTACATTTTTGTATTATCAAAATGAATTCCTTGCACCTATCCATCCCCCGCAATATGTTCTATTGTACATATGTCGACGACGTTCAGCTTGGCTTAATTCATGCAACTTGGCATTGTGTGAGCGGCAGGTTCAGCTGGGTTTAAACAAGGTCTCCAAAGGGGTAGATGAAAACAGATTTCGACTTAACCCACAAAAAAGCACGTGTGTCTTGTTCTCTCGAAAGAGAGGCATGCACTCGGAACCTGACATTCGACTAAACGGGCAACATCTGTCTGTCAAAGCCGAGCATAAAATCTTAGGCTTAATCTTGGACAACAAGTTGACCTTCGTACCACACATGAAGTATTTAAAAACAAAATGTTTAAAAGCCATGAATGTTATAAAAGTGTTGTCACATACTTCGTGGGGTAGTGATAGGCAATCTCTCATGAACATGTATAGAAGCCTCATTCGCGCCCGCTTAGATTATGGGGCCGTTGTTTTCAGTCTGCGACTCAAAGTGCTTTGAAGATGCTGGATCCCGTGCACCATTTGGGCATCCCCTTTCTACGGGTGCTTTTCGCACCAGCCCCGTAGAAAGCCTTTACGTGGAGTCGAATGAATGGTCCCTTCATCTACAAAGAACATGTTTTTTGTATATTTTCTTAAGGTGAAAGCAGACAATAAGCACCCCTCATACTCTACTATTAATGATTTGTTGAGCTCCATTCTGTTTCAAAACAGGCGTTCGATGAGGCAGCCCTTCTCAGTACGCCTGAAGGGTCTAGCTGAAGAAACTGGAGTGTCACTTGAACACAGTTTAATGGCTCCAGTAGCATACCCGCCACCGTGGCAGTGGCAGACTATAGACTACGGTGTGTCTTTCCTAGAAGTTACAAAACATGCGCCTATTGCCCATATCCGAACATACTTCCTGGAACTTCAACACAAGTACACACGTCCTGAGTTCTTTACCGATGCTTCTGAGTCTACTCCTCTGTGTCCTACGCTGCTGTCGGCCCATCCTTTTCGGATGCTGGCCCTTTACATCCAGGCACAGGTATCTTCACAGCGGAAGCTTACGCGATACTTGTGGCTGCTAAACACATCAAACAACTACAAATACAAAAAGCAGTAATTTATACGGACTTCCTCAGTGTGGTTACGGCTCTGCACAATTTTAAAAAACAAAAAAAAACCTGTCCTCGTTTCACTTTACTCCACTTTATGCACACCCTACACACTCAAACAACATGTTGTAGTGAGCTGGGTGCCAGGGCACCGTGAGATCCATGGCAACATGAGGGCGGATCAGCTTGCTGCATCCGTCCACGAAAGCACTGCCACTACACCCATATCAATCACAGCCCTTGATCTTAAGCCGTTTCTCAAACGAAAGCTCAGGGACTACTGGCAGAGCAAGCGGGATAGACACACACAAAACAACTACACATTATTTAGCCACACCTTGGTCATTGGCTGCCAGTATCAAAATCACGTAATACAGAGGTAATACTAACGAGGCTCAGGATAGGACACACATACACGACACACACATATCTTTTGTTCGGTGGCGATCCACCATTGTGTGACAGATGTGGTGAAGCCTCAACGGTCCTACACATGTTAATCCAGTGCAAAGAATTAGAAACTTTAAGAAAACAACATTTTTCATTACCCTACCGACAACATACACCTTTACACCCTGCAATGTTCGTCGGTAGGGAACCGCTTTTTAGTCATAAATTATTGTTAGCGTTTTTAAAAGAAATTCGTAGTTTTCATATCATATACCCGGGCATTCCGTAGCGACCTCTCCAGAGAGGTTTTTCCTGCGGTGGCTACACAAGAAAGCACTTGCCCCACGGCCCTTGGACGCAAGGGTATGAACGAGTGAGGCACTTGTGCTAATGCCATATATGTCTACCATAGTTTTCGATTATCACCAAATTTTTGCCACCTATTCACACCACACACACTTTTCACGGCAAGTCATGATTTTATTACTTGTATCTTTTTACCCGCCTTACCGCAAAGAACTTTATGGCCCTTATACAGCCGCTTATCACAATCATTGTCCATATTTTTACTAAGATGACCTGGCGCTCTTCGGCCGTGAAATGGCCCTTGTGCCAAAAAACACCAAACGTCATCATATGCAGCTGCACCACAAGGTAGCTTGAATGTTTCTTAATCGTCCTGCTGCAGGTGACCTAAGGAAAGTGCCGAAGCACCAAATCAGAATAAAAACCCACCCAACCCCGAATGCTCTCTTCCGTAGAGTGATTCGCTTGTGTTGCTGGCCGTGAGAACCTTAAAGAATGTAACACGATTGATGTTCGACGTGTGCAGACTTTGCTGTTTCGAGAACCATTGTATATGTCACGCCGTCGAAAGGCTTTTTTCGGGTGAAGTGTGCAAACGTAGGCTTTCCAGTGGCCGCCACTCCAACAATCTCAACGCACATGCACACGTTGTAACATTTGCGAGCAATGCGATAATCAAAACAAGCATTCAGAGATACTCTGCAGAATCAGGTGAAGAGAAAACGCCCTGCACGTGAACTGCTGCGAAAAAAGTAGCTCGGAAAGGGAATCTGAGAACGTCTTGCAGTACTTGTGAACTTGGCCGAATGCTTGGAACTAGTGACATCTTAAAGCACCTATGGGCTAGTCTTACTCATTAAGAACACATCTGAAGTACGGGCGAAGAAAAAAGTGAGGAACTTCTTTATCTTAAGACATAAATTTTACGGTCGGACTTGCACAACCATCTCCTCGCAGATCTTCTTCTTCCGTTTTTAGCTATTTTTAAAATGAGCCATATGCGCGACATAAAGGAACCATGCATTACTTCAGCAATTTTTATCTTCAACAGGTAATAATGTGAATCCTGTCACAGCTCCTCACGTTATCGGATCGCTGCCCAGATGATCAATCAGCACTCGTAGCTTGGTGCTTATCGCATTGCAGCGCTGTCAGTGTTTAAACGCGGAAATATTCACAATGCACCGGATTACGTATATTTATATATGTGATAAATTGTCAGGATTAGTGTGAAATCCTCTTTTACAATGACTTTACGAAAAAGATTATTTCTGCACATCGAATCTGACAAATAATAATTCATTCAAAACTAAGCAATTTTCGATTGCTTTCATTTGGTGCGAGCTTTGAGGCTAAAAAAATTATAAATCACAAAATGCACATATCCAGTAAATTTGAGGATAAAAAGGAGCTCTCCTTCGATAGAGAGGCAAGTAATGCAACCTCACCGGAACAGTCTGCCAAACATAAAACAGCTGCTTCCTCGTTCATTGGGGAATATTAGTGTCATGCCTATTCTGAGTCACCAGGTAAACACCTTTCATGCGCTTTCATGATGAGTCTTGACTAAAATGCAAGAAATACATGACCACATACTTCTTGATTCTGTGAGAGCGTTGCTTGAAAGTTTTGTTGCAATTTCGCAATCAAATGAAATATCTGTCGATCAATTTGGCGTTCACAATAGTGAAACTATGGAAGGGGGGGGGGGGGTGAAGTCAGCTTCAAGATGGTGGCGCGAAGCCTGAAGCAAGTGCATAACTGGGAGGCTATCTTTGCTTCTTTTTTTCAATGACTGTTTTTTGCACCAACTTTTTCTATGTGTATTTGTATTTTTCTTTCTTTGTCTCCTTTTCTGCTTCTTTCTACACTATGTGTACCTTTCTCCCTACGTCTATTCTCTCCTCCGCGCTTCACATCTATCCTCTTTACGGCCCCTTCCCTCTCCCATTTCTTTCCTATGCTATTCTATAGAAAGTATCTAGCGTGTGCCTGACTGGCCGAGAGGTTTCGATGTCCACCTTCAAATCGTAGGTAGCATGTGTCTGAATTCCGTGTCCTCGACGAATCACTTTATTTTTCCCCATAAAATTCTGGCTTTATCCTTCTTTCTCTCCTATACCCGTTATCTCACCCATTGGAGCATTTCCATTACAACACTCTGGTGGTTGATTGGTTACGATGCTCTAGTGCTGACTCACCGGTCACGGGATCGAATCCCACCATCGGTGGCTGCTCTTTCGGTAGTGGTGAAATTATGCTCGACACCCGCGCACTTCGACGTAGGGGCAGGTTAAAGAGCCCCAGGCGGTAGAAATTTTTTCAGCCCTTCACTGCGTCATCTCTCATAATGACGTCCTTGTTTGCGGACGTTCAATCCGCCCGATGATTACTTCATTACATATCTAACCAAGGGCCCACGGGTTCTGTAAACGAAACAGAGCACGAATATAGCTCGTGCGCGTTCATGACGACAACAATTTTTCTTTGCGGGACTACAACCATCAGCTCGTGTAAACAGCCCGGCTGGTAAAAAAATTGGTGAAGTGTAACACGCTATAACATCGCAAGACAAAAGCCCTGCAGCGCATTTGGGAACATGTTAAATTATACAATGAGTGATCCTACTATTTCAAGAACATGACGAGCCGGCGTTTGAAGGACTTGCAGTGAATGACTTTGGCATTCTTAGTGGAGTATACTGATTCTTCTACCCCCCCCCCCCCCCCGGAAGCTTGATGCATCTCATTTGCTGTTGGGCTTCCACCGGTTTGTGCCCAACTCCGCTCAAATGGATGTTTTCAGCTAAATAAACGAACAGTTGGAAATCTTTACATTCAACCGGATCGTGCGCAACTGGGTATCAACGAGGTTCGAACGTCGCAACGCTGCCATCTTGCAACAACACTACTAGCAAAGATGTGGAAGTAAGCGTAGTTAACAAAACAACATTTCGCTAAATATTCATTCATTACTAATTGGCGATCGCAACAAGCAGTCGGAAGACACGGCGGACTTTGCCAACGCAGGTGAGAATGTGGATATGTTTGATATAGCAGCATCCAGACAGCCTAGATTATCACGCTTCGTCATAAATATACAAAGCCTCAAGCGGCTATTTATTATACACGGTTCGCGCTAGGACGCGCATGCGCTGTGTCACGTGCCGATGCTTTATACTTTATGGCACAGCGCAGACAGCTACACTCGTCGTCGGTTGATGGCTGTCAGCGCTTTTTTCACCGAGATAAGCGCCCGTCAGGCTCCCACGTAAAACAAGGCACATGGCCGAAGAAGGACGACTGCCACAATACTTTACAACTGGTAGTGGCAGCTGCTCGTAAATACATACCAAACTGACGCGTCTCAAGTCATAGCCAGGTGAGATTTCCTTCGAACACTTATGCATACACCCCGACAAGCCGATTTAGACCAAAGGACATGGCCCATGAAGGACAACTACCTCGATATAGCACGATTGGTGGTGGAAGCTACACGGCACATCAGGAAATGCGAGAGGCAAGCTCGACTCAAGAAAATTCCAGGTGAGCTCTTATAGAATACTCTCGTGAACTCGTGTACCCCAAATTACGGCACGTAAATGACTGAATTTCTTGGCTTCTATTCCATTCCGGGGTGGGGTTGGTTCCTATTTTTCGCATAAGGTGTCTTTTCAGACCTACGATGCGGTGCGCAGGATGACTGCATTTTACCCCCTTTTGTATAGTGACTACTTGTGTGCAAACGAATAAATGGCAGCTTCTGCCACGTTTATACAATGGTCATGGGGCTTGGAGTGCGACAGAAAAAACGCATTTCGATGGACGCAAAAGGCTAGGGGCCAGAGCAATGTTTGATGAAATTGCACGCAAGAACCAAATAGTGAAAATTTCCGTAGAATTTCACGAAGGCCATATGATCGTATCATAGTTTGGCAAGTCACTCCCTAGATATGCAAATTATTAAGCAATGGTAGTAAGATGATGTTGCACCTTACATGTAGTCTTCTCACAAAAGCCTATACAGATAGGCTGTGGCCTTCAATAGGCTGATGCATAGTGAGTCAAGCGCACGAGGATGCTTTCGCCAGCTCTGCGATTCCGAACGCTTCACACAGGCTGGAGGGAAACGCGCTTGCGCAGAATCGAAATGCGATTGCATTGCCGTGGGTACAGATTGTGTTATTCAATGAAGTGGTACCAGAATGCGGGATGTTGCAATAAGCATCGTATTTTTTTCCGTTGAACATTTACGCATGCACGAAAAATTGCCGTTGCTACCATTATTTTATATTTTAGCGAGAACGCGTTATCATATTCTATGAAGATTCTACAGAAATAAATATTGAAACTGATCGCGTACAGTAAGCACATAGTGCATCGATGATACGGATTTGGCTCTGAAGCGTCTAAAGCAAACAGAACCGGCCGATAGTCGCGTAAGCCTTCACCTGCACTGTGCCAACAATCTCTTGCGCAGCGGACCTACGATGTAGTATACGCAATATGTGGTCGTTTTCTTGTGGCATGGTGTTGTATACTGCAGTCAGCACAGTCAAATGTGGTCAGAAGCAGATAGACTTTTGCGTAGGTCGTCACCTGACAGCAGTGCCACAGCACAACCGAGTACAAGCAACGGAGCAGTTTTGCAGCAGAGCGTGGTGTGGGGCCCAGTAACTTTTCTGAATTTGATTGAAATAAACCACATATGTGACAGTTATCGCATACAGATCAGTGATTATTCAGGCTATTCCTCTTTCTCACGTATTCTGCAGTGTTAGAATAAAAGAAGCCATTTCGGCAATAATCAGTTATTGCTAAATTGTGCTTCATAATTGTCATGGACCTCTTCACAGGTTGATTCACATATCTTTAATTAAAGAACAAAATGAAGACAGAAAGAAGTTTAACCTAAGGGCTTGGTTTCATTCGCCACAATAATAATGTAGACTAACAAAAATGGCGAGGAAAAGATCAACACAAGAGGAGGTAGGAAGAAGGCACATGATCGGTTTGCTACCCTACGCTGGGTTAATGGGAAAGGGGAGTACAAAAAGGAGTGAGAGGAAAGAGAAGAGAAAGAGGCAAAAAAAAGATTGTCAGTCAATTGGCTGACGCGTATGCAGTGGTGGCACTACACAAAAGTTGAAGGTACTCACATAGGCCTGTAGTCGTAAAAAAGCACAAGACGACTTTGACTGCATTTTCAGCTGACGAAAGACGAGGACGGTGTTCCAGTAGCATCTGCATACAGAGTGGCCGACCGCCCAGTTGTCGCAATTCGCCAGAAAGCTTCTGTCTTTCAGAGGCGAATCGAGGACAACGGCATAGCAGGCGCCGCCGCCGTGGTCTAGTGGCTAAGGTACTCGGCTGCTGACGCGCAGGGCGCGGGTTCAAATCCCGGCTGCGGCGGCTGCATTTCCGATGGAGGCGGAAATGTTGTAGGCCCGTGTACTCAGATTTGGGTGCACGTTAAAGAACCCCAGGTGGTCTAAATTTCCGGAGCCCTCCACTACGGCGTCTCTCATAATCATATATTGGTTTTGGGGCGTTAAACCCCACATGTCCGTCCAACGGCATAGCAGATAGCAATGTCTTCTTTGGTGCCGCAGACGTCGCATTCCGCGTTGTCGGTCATTGCAATGAGGGTTTTATGTGTGTTTGTGAAGGCAACCCCCAACCAAAGACAACAAAGTAGCGAAGCTTGACGTCGACAAAGTTCGCATAGAGGTTGAAGTTTGGATAGAGGTGCAGTCGAGAATTTATTTGGTAGAGTCTCGTATGTCTTATGCTTGGGGTGTTCCACTCCAGCAGACACAGAATACGTGCCAGGTGGCGAAGTTGCGTTGCAGCACCTGTCCTTGACTAAGGATTCGGAAAGTGTGCTCTTCTTGGCTGGATGGCGAGCCGCGTTGTCTGCGCAATCATTGCCACTGATCCCACAATGACCAGGTAGCCACTGATAATTGACCTCGTGGACTGTTTTAGTGACGTGGTTAACAAGCTTGACAACCTCATATGTTAACTGTTTGTGGCAACCTCGTTGAATGACTGACTGTAGGGCTGGTTTCATGTCAGAAAACACAGACCAATTACTCGGTCTCTCGGATTTGATGTACTCTAGGGCGACACGTAAAGCCGCAAGTTATGTCACCGTAGACGTAGTGACGTGTGACAGCTTGATTCGCAGAGTGATTCCTTTAGCTGAAATCGCCACCGCGCCGCCAGAACCAGACGCTGTGGTTGAACCATCGGTGTATATGTGCACGTGGTGATTGTATATTTTGTGCAAGAGGTGCAAGCTTAATTCTTTTAGGGCTGATGAAAGCGAATTTGATTGTTTTTTCTATTCCAGGCATCTGAAGACGTCCTTGTGAAAGTGTCGGGCACCACGAAGGATACACCAATTTTTCCGCAGGCGTAAAACCTGATGTAAACGAATCACAATGCGCGTAGACAATTGCACTCAAATTCATGCGGGGCCTCTCAGTAGTGAAGGTGGCCAAGTGGTGGGAAGGATTCCGATCGTGTGGCCTGAGGTACATAGGCATCGTTTCAATGGTGTTGTGCGTCACGATCGAGTAGTCCTGTGCAATGGCAAGGATTTGAGCCGTCGAAGCACAACGTGGTAAACCAAGGCATACCCTAAGAGAGTCGGCTTCAATATTTTGGAGAGTGCGCAGGTTAGTTTTGAAAGTGTTAGATATAACAGGTAAGCTGTATCGCAGGAATCAAATAATTAATATCTTGTACAGCTGTAACATAGACTCGCTAGACACTCCGAGACTTCTTCTAGCAAGGAACCTGAACAAGTGACAAATGGTGGTCAGCCGCTTTTTCACGTAGTGTACGTGTGGTGTTTTAGGCAGGTTTCGCTCGATTATGACTCTCAAAAACCTGTGACTCCGGCTGCGTGACACCAATTGCCCTTTAATTGATATGCTGTAGGCGGACATTGGCCTTCTGGCGAAAGTCACGACTGTTCACTTTCCACTTGCGATTACGAGCCTTTGTTTACGTAGGTGGTGCGATGTCACTGATGCTACCTTCTGAAGTCGAGTGCGAAGTTGAAGTCAAGTACACCTGGTGTCTGCGCACAGGTGTCATCTGCATAAATGGAAAGTCGTACGCTGCCTAAATGCTTGCCAAATAGTCCAAATACTGTTAGGTTGAACAATGTCCGGTTAGCCCTCCGCCTTACGGGACTCCTCAGCTACTGTGATACTCGGGTGTCGGGCCATTCTCTGTCTGCACGTAAAAATGCCTATTCTGTAGGTAGCTCTGAACAAACGTATATATCTTACCACCGAGTCTTACTCCTTTTAATTTGCTGAGAAAGGCTTCCTGAATGATATTGTGGTAAGCCATTTAACGTCAAGAAACAGAGCAGCACATCACTGTTTGCAGGCCTTCTGGTGCTCTACATATGTCGCCAAGTCAACTATATTGTCAATTGATGAGCGGCCTCGTCTGAACCCGCACATGTCATCTGTATATAGTTCGTAGAACTTTTAGGTACTATTCCAGACGGCGTAAAATCATTCTTTCCTTAATTTTCCCACAGAGCTTGCGAGGGCGATCAGGCGGTCAGAGGAAATGTCCAAAGGTGACTTGCAGGCTTCGGGAAGTGGAACCGGGTGACTTTACTTCCATTTCTGTGGAACCATGCCAGTTTTCCAGGAGTAGGTGTATAACAGCAAGAGTACCTTCCGAGCTTGATCTCCTAGGTGACACCGAGCGCGGTAGGTGATACCGTCAGGTCCTGGCGCTGAAGAACGTCTACATAAAGCAAGCGCAGCCTTCAGTTCTTTTATTTAAATCGAACACTCCAATTGGGGATCACGTGAGGATACAGTACAGTTGGATGTCTTTGTCCCATTTGAGTTGTCTCCGCAGACAATTCATCGAGAGAAAGATTCTGCGCCGTCAATCTCTTCGCAGCGTAGTTGAAGTGCCAAAGATTTAAATGGGTGTGCGTCTGGCCACTCTCAGACCATCAAATGACTTCGTGCGTCTATAACGTCGTTCTCCACGACGACGAATCGCTCGCAGTTTCTGGAGTTCAATGTGGATATCTCTGCTAGATGAGCTTCCCAGTAGCGAACGCGTGGGACAGTAGGACACTGTTCCTTGCGTCCTCTAGGTTGAAGGGTGGAGCCACAAACATAGTTTTCTATGAATAAAATGTACTTTTACCAAGCGGTGCTCTCGACGGCTCTGGAAGACTTGAGACTTGGAAAGCCGTCAACCTTCAGGCATGTTGGAATGTAGCCCCTTGATTAAAAATCCGAAAACCAGTGCACGCTTCTGGCGATTTGCGAACGAGCGTGAGACGATACCCAAATAAATGTAGGGGATCCTTGTAGAAGCAATTATTATAAACTTAAAAAAAAGAAAAGAGGGCGTTGAGGTAACTCGACACAACGAGGCTCCAATCCTGCGACCTTCGAATAACACGTTCAATGCTATGGCACTCATCTACGGTGGCGGTCATTCCACCATCAACATTATCGGCTACATATGTGCATTAAACGTGAAAGCAGCAGCCGGCGCAGCATGGTGCCATTGCGGAAAGTTGACTGGTAGCACGTTCTTGAAAAAAAGAGATGGTTTTCTCATTTAATGGTTTAGTAATAAGAAACATTCCAGCAAATGTTATACACAGCTATGAGTGAGCGTTTGATCATAAATGCATGTTAACCATTTCTAGTTCCGACGAGACTTGGAATGACATCTTGAATGATTGATTGATTGATTTGTGGGGTTTAACGTCCCAAAACCACCATATGATTATGAGAGACGCCGTAGTGGAGGGCTCCGGAAATTTCGACCACCTGGAGTTCTTTAACGTGCACCCAAATCTGAGCACACGGGCCTCGACATTTCCGCCTCCATCGGAAATGCAGCCGCCGCAGCCGGGATTTGAACCCGCGACCTGCGGGTCAGCAGCCGAGTACCTTAGCCACTAGACCACCGCGGCGGGGCCATCTTGAATGATTGGTACGAGAAAACCATGGGCAACCCTCCAAACCCGCAGTATGTATCAGGTGTCCTTCGGACAGCATCACCAGGTCTATATTTTGTTAAGCAAGTACTAACACCTCTAAAGTGTAATGCCATGCTTTCGTAGGTCACAAAACTCACTAATTAGTCGACTCGTACTAACTCAGATAAGGTTGTGAATTCGCATCTGAGTGATATTGGGTGAGTGAAACAATGATGAGCTTGAGGCAGAGTGAGCCAAACAAAACAATTTTAGCTAGTCTTGAGTCAAAGTCACTTTCGTTGAGCCAAGTACTGGAATGTCGGCATCCGTGTGTGCTTAAGCAGACACAAAGACTCCAGGACCAATCCTGTGTGAGGCGTGATCGCCCTTATGGCGCATGCACGGTTTTTTCCCTCTCTCCTCCCCTTCTCTCCACCCTCTCAGCGCCGTGCATGCAGTGACTGCTAGTCTACGCTCAATCCCTCCTTTTTTACACTCTAGGCATCCTTCTCAATGGCATTTACACATTACGCATCCACTTCCCCTCTGTTATCTTCAGCGCTAACCCTTTCTCGCCTCGCAATTGTGGCACAGGCAGCGACTGCTAGCGAGTTAATTGATTGAAAAAAAAAACAACTACAAAACCCAGAGCTCGCGCGGCACAATCATTCACTGGCTATTTCTTATATATAGGCACTCGATTCTACGTCAGCAGGCGGGTGTGACCGTTTCATGAACAGGCTACAGGCTCCAGGACGCAGGGTACCCGTTTTCTGTGACGTTTACTGTAGGTCACCAGGCTATTAAAGAAGCTGCAACCTGGAATGGGACCATTTTTGGGAACGAGTTGCCTGACTGTTCTAGATCTAAGGGGGTAACAATCTCTTTGCACGCAGGCTATCGCAAAGAATAACAACAGGTGGCGCGAAAGTGCTATGTAAAAGTAGTGTTTACGACCCAGAATGAAATCGGAAGAGTGTGCGCGTTGTTCAACCAGAAATGTGAGAAAGTTAACAGTGTATATAAAAAAACGCAGCATAATTAACAAGCTGAAGTTTGTTGAACGTGCACACAGTCTGGTGTACTGTATACCTCTGACGTGTGGTTGTGCATATATAGGGCAGACTTTCACGTGCATTAATACGAGGCTAAGGGAGCTTATATCAAGTCTGGGAGGTGACCCTATCACACATTTAGCAATGCATTACAATGAGTGCGCATGCACTTGTAGCAGGCAATGACGCCGGTGATCTCAATAATTTTATTTGTGAGCGCATACGAATTCATATGCCGAGGCGCCCGGCGCAGACGCGGTCAACATGCCTCACGTTATCTCCGGAGGGTCGCGGAAGATACGCAGCCACGCCCCTTTTGGTTGTCGCTTTCGAAGCCTTTTTTTCTTGGAAAATAAACTAGTCTTGTCCCAAACTTCAAGGAGTGTAGGTGCCATCTTTTCACACCTCCGTGGGGCGAGTACGCTACACACTCTTCGTTTTAACCTTACTACTTTGGTATATGAGAATCGAAACAGTACTTCGATGGAAACATGGGGAGCCTATCTCATAGGCAAGCAGAAAAATAACTGTTAGCCACCCTTCGGTAGCCTTGTTGGCCAAAGAAACTTCGCTCCTATCTATTGTTCAATGAACTTGTGATCGTTAGTTGTGACACGTGCGCAGTGCAAATTTTTTCTTGTTGACCAGAGTGCACAGAACCGAGGGTTGTTTACTGAATGTTTTTTAAGTACAAACCAGTTGTTAGATTGAGCGCGTTTGTCTTCTCTTCTTTGTCCCTGTGTGCCTGCGCTAACCGTTCAAATGGAAGTTTTCTGCAGTTTGCTAACTAGTTCGTGAATAGTGCCGAGTCGAATAATTGATAAATTCCACAATTTTTAAATGCGAAGCATTTCTTAGTGAACGTCGGCGGCTTTTCGCGTATCTATCTATCTATCTATCTATCTATCTATCTATCTATCTATCTATCTATCTATCTATCTATCTATCTATCTATCTATCTATCTATCTATCTATCTATCTATCTATCTATCTATCTATCTATCTATCTATCTATCTATCTATCTATCTATCTATCTATCTATCTATCTATCTATCTATCTATCTATCTATCTATCTATCTATCTATCTATCTATCTATCTATCTATCTATCTATCTGTCTATCTGTCTATCTATCTATCTATCTATCTATCTATCTATCTGTCTATCTGTCTATCTGTCTGTCTGTCTGTCTGTCTGTCTGTCTATCTATCTGTCTATCTGTCTATCTGTCTATCTGTCTATCTGTCTGTCTGTCTGTCTGTCTATCTATCTGTCTATCTGTCTATCTGTCTATCTGTCTATCTGTCTGTCTGTCTATCTGTCTGTCTGTCTGTCTGTCTGTGTCTGTCTGTCTGTGTCTGTGTCTGTCTGTCTGTGTCTGTGTCTGTCTGTCTGTGTCTGTGTCTGTCTGTCTGTGTCTGTCTGTGTCTGTCTGTGTCTGTCTGTCTGTGTCTGTCTGTGTCTGTCTGTGTCTGTCTGTCTGTGTCTGTCTGTGTCTGTCTGTGTCTGTCTGTCTGTCTGTCTGTGTCTGTCTGTGTCTGTCTGTGTCTGTCTGTGTCTGTCTGTGTCTGTCTGTGTCTGTCTGTGTCTGTCTGTGTCTGTCTGTCTGTCTGTCTGTGTCTGTCTGTCTGTCTGTCTGTGTCTGTCTGTGTCTGTCTGTCTGTCTTGAACATAATAATCACGACATCCGTGCCATGTAACAACATGGCTACATGCCACACTGATGATGCGCTTGCAGCCATTTCGCTAGTTTCGCATAAGCCAGATTTCGTATTACGTGACGCCAACGGATGACGAAGGTATGTGACTGGTGCAAACAAGATAATCATGAGATGCGTGTCATGTGAGAACATGACTGCATGCCACAGTCAAGGTGCCAATACGTGATGTGACGCAGTGCGCGTGCTCACCGGCGTTCCCTTCGTCTTGTCACCCCGGCGTTGCCACGCCAGGCACCAGTCCTTTTATATACTCACAGGCGCGCACCGCACTCCGTTGCTTTGACGCATGCGCGTTTCAGCACGTCCGGCATCCCTTCGTCTCTTGGACGAAGGAATGCCGGACGCAAACACCGGCGACGTGACGTCGGTGTTTGCGTGACGTAACACCGGCGACGACGTGTTTCGACGATCGTAACACCAAAGGATCCTTTCGTCCAGGGACGAAGGGATCCCTTGGTGTTACGACGTGACGTCAATGAATGACGAAAGTACATGACTGGTGCAAGCATGATGATCCGGACACACTTTCGTGTATGAAGATGACAACATACCACGCGTGCTCGTGGTCGTTTCGCTAGCTCCACATATACTAAGTTTGGTATCACGTGACGTGGATCGATGACGAAGGTAAACGACACGTTTAAACATAATAATGATGACATGGAAGTCGTATAGGGCATTAATTACGTCCACCTTGCAACGTTGTACTAACTTTGAAGTGACATATCAACCTTTCTTATTCGTGCTTCATATATCATCGATTCACGCTTTACGTGGGATCTGCGAATTTTTTAGCTAACACAAGCCGATATATGCCCGTGCATTGCCACAACAAGGTAACTTTATTACAGAAGTGTCCATAGGTTAATAGGCGAGGGGTCATTGTTCATGCCAACTAATTAGTATTCACTAATTAATTCGTTTATTTACCAAGTCAAGTACGCATCACAGCAATGTACACTGATGCATGAACGAATCACAGATGACAACGTACACGCAAACACGCACATAGAATATCAAGATTTAGCTGGTATCAATGCGCTGCAGCAGCCGCTTGAATGCCATTTCGTTAGAACAGCAAACTGTCTACTGGTTAGCATACACACAATTTAGAAAAATAATGAACATCTTTCACACATCACCGTCTGCCCTTTTAATTGCATATATGGGTGTCACCACTTATCACGGAGTTTTTATATCAAATCAAACGACCGAAATAGAAGTTTGAATAAACTTTTGTAAAGAGTGCCATGATTACTGCAAAATATGCAGTGGTGTCTACGAGAAATCTGGCAACGAATATAGCTTAGTATTTATCTAGCTAATAAAAACCAGAAGGCAGTCCTGGTCAATAACGGCAAAAGTTTTAAGCCCCACTAGCTTCTGGCATTTACTAAAGAGATGCGAGGAAGGTTGTAAAATACGCTCTAAACAAGTAAACACATGGACCGTCAACTGTTTACTACAAATATTTTTCCTAAGATTGTGCTGACCCTGCAAGTACTAAAGGTAGCGGAAGAACTGCCCCTAGCCTAGCCGCGGGGTCTAGTGGATAAGGTACTCGGCTGCTGACCTGCAGGTCGCGGGTTCGATTCCCGGCTGCAGCGGCTGCATTTCCGATGGAGGCGGAAATGTTGTAGGCCCGTGTACTGAGATTTGGGTGCACGTTAAAGAACCCGAGTTGGTCAAAATTTCTCGAGCCTTCCACTACGGCGTCTCTCATAATCAAATTGTGGTTTTGAGACGTTAAACCCCACAAATCAATCAATCAATCAATCAATCAATCAATCAATCAATCAATCAATCAATCAATCAAGAACTGCCCCTATGGGAGCTAAGAGTTTTGTTGTACTGCATGAAATAAGTTTCTAAACAACTATCCCTCAACCATGGCGTCTTTTGCGCACTTTTGCACTGCTTAATGCATCTGATGACATCCAATTTATGTTGTTACAGTCAATATTAGCTTGATATATATGTCAAGGTATGCCTCTCTCAAGTTTTAAATATTGTAGGAACGAAATGGACCGGCCCGACCATTGGCGGAGAGAAACAAATAACATTTAATTATACATCCAGCGCGTAGGAAGCCCCTGGCCTTGTAGGGTGAGAATGTTTCCTATCAAGATTGAGGCTATTAGTAAAGTCCGATAATCTCAGAGCCTAGACCTCGAGGATGTTGAGCTCTGATTAGGCGACAGTTACTCGGGTGCCTCCGCACCCGTTAGATGTGTTGTCGGCTCCTTTTCTACGTTGCTTCGCGAAAGCCTCCTCAAGCCGCTGGATGGACTTCGATGCGTTCTCAGGTCTTCGGAGCGTATCCACCCTCTCACCTCTTCGCGATACGTGGCGTCCTGGCACTGCCCGTCCCCACTGTGCATAGCGCTCTTACACCCTCCCCACATGATGTGGCGGAGAGTAGCTAGTTCACCTTCCCGCAGTGGTAATGCATGGGCTAAGCTTTTTATTCTGAGGAATCGAAAGGAATGAAATTGCGGAAAGTTGCTATTCCTCGGTATGGAGTAGGGTGCAATGGAGGCATGCAATCTACATAGGCAGACGGGTAAACTACTCACCTCTTTACTGCTAGGGCCGCGTGATATGACACTTGAGACTGGGAGAGTTTTAAATCTGCAACAGTGGCAGATCTGTTTTTGGTCATGTAAATACATATCATGCTTTACGGGAAATATCGAGTGTTAATATTGTCGGAAAGTCCATTCGTTTACTCGAAAGTGATTTGTTTATTGTCTCGCAGTGGAACACTTCAAACACTATGGTGATATTTTAGCACAAATAAGGATCAGTTGCTTCTGCACATTGTTTGGTTATAGATTCATTTTTGCCAGAAGATCAGCGTAGCCAGCTGGACTGAGAACTGGATAACCTCCTAGCCCTTTCCTTTTTCTCTCCCTTCTATATGACAAAAGGGAAATGGTCCATGCACAATGCCCTTTGCTTTATCGACTAGCCTAGTTGCAATGCCGTTTTATTATTATCGTCACATAACACTACGTGAAAACATTTTGTGTCTTTAGGGTTTCCGTTGCAAACGTCAATGCAGAGCAGAACGCTTCTAAACACCAGGACGAAGGCGAGTCTTTTCATGTTGGTAAGTGATTTAATATTTCCAATCAACAATATAGCAAGAAAGCACGCCTCATCTTGCATTTATTAGCAGAAGTTCCTTTTGAACGCGTAGAGTACACAAAAAGGTGCGAATTCCATGTGGCTTCTATGACTCTTGTAGAGTTTCGTAGTGATCTCACGTATACTAACAAATTAATTGGACAGACTTTCACATTGCCTAAATAGGGAATATTTGTGATGCAAACAAGTTCAAAAAATAAAAAAAAGCGTGCACTGCCACCTAAAGGTCATCACATGAATATTAGAAGATCCTCACAACGCGATACAACAAGCTCCTTCAGTACCACTGTAAATTTCCGGACACATCAACTTTGGTTACGATGTCCTATTTTTTATCAAAAGATGTGACCTTCAGTACGGATTCATTGTCGACGTCTGTTCATTTCTGAAGAACTGCTATAGAATATTTTGAGATTTTAGGTCTTTTGTTGACAGTTCTCACGCATCATTGTCACAGTAACAAAGAACTACGTTTGTTTTCAGGGCAAAGTCATGCGGCCGAAAACAGAATCACCTTGCCACACCCTGTGTGCAGCAGCAGCTCCTTTGATTATGCCGTACCCAGCTCAAGCCGTACGGTTATAGGAGCTTCAGCATGTGACGAAAGCACTGTGCGGTAAGGGCGAAATTTTGAGCGCCATTACAGGGAAGCCAGCTTATTGGATGAGGCATAGCAGTAGCGTTTGACTTCGCACAGAAATCCGAGCAGGTATGCGTCCTCATCTACAGCATTAAAAAACTGCATAGAATTGTCTGCAAGCTTGTAGCTGTTATTACGCATCTCCGCCGATCTTCAAGCTTTAGCATAGAATGTGCTGTTCGTTCAGCACAGGCCTGGCGACACAATTGTTCTGGTCGAGTATTGCAGCGTGTCGTGGATACAAAACCATTGTCCTCATTAACCAACATGTATCCACCACCCAAGCATTCTGTACAGATGATTAACAAGTGATTGTGAAGCACGGAGCCCCGGTATTTACCATGTTCCGTCTCCTTGAATTCTTTGTTACGTTAATACCGAACCCTTAATCGGCGTTTGGTGCCCGTGTGTTCTTTCATTATTTTGCGGACCAGGATTCTGAGTAAGGAGATTGGCTAAATTTCTGAGGCACATACGCAATACTGGAGTTTCTAACCAAAGATGCGTTATAAAAGAAGTTCGCCACATGTAGCCGATAGAAAGTTATCAGGATCAAGAGTCAGCATGCGCTCAATTGCAGGCCGAGAATTCTGTAAAAATGGTTAACAAGAGAACCTGAACTATACCCAGCTACTCTGTTGTGGTCCAGCTTTGCACGATTTAGTGACATCTGGGAAATTTTTTTTTCCATTTAAGATACTCAAACGACAGGGAACAGATGCACATGGGCCATATATCTCTCCATATAAGACATTGCCTTCAGAATAGAATTATTTACTCCAAAAATATCAAAACATCAATGGCAGTATCCAGCATAGTATCCAGCAATGGTCCTCTTGTTATCCAGACGATTCAGCTGCTTAGATGCCATGCAAATGGATAGAAAACTTTTTAAAATGTCACAAAGCTCGCAATTGCACAGATTAGTGCATGTAGGGTGGACAAAAATGCTTTACTATATATCTATAACGCATTGGAATAGCTTGTGAATAGCGGTTTTAAATATTTAGGCTTTATTTTACAGCGAAAGCTGTTATGAGTTCACTTTTCGGGTCACGTGCAGTTGTTGTCCGCCGTCGCCGCCCACAACCGCCACCGATGTCCGTAACCACATTGCGCTAAATTAGAAAAAAAATCTTTTAACAATGACACAATAGGGCTTGAACCTAGGTCCGCTGCGTGCTAGCCCAATATGCTGCCAGTAAGTTACGCTGGTGCTTATAACTTGTCAAACTTGCCTTAGCCAGGAATGACTAACACCAATAGCACACAGGGGCTCATACCCGGGTGCGCTGGATGCCAGCCCAGTATTCTGCCACTGAGCTACAGTGAGCTACATCGTTGCTTGTGACTGGCTGGGAAACTTGCCTTACAGGCTTGATGTTGGGAAAGCGATCGCGTTATCACGACTTGTAAAGCGTTTTACAAAAGCGAAAAAACAACCAGTCGTCGTACAAAGCAAATAGCGTGGCAAGTGGGCCGTCCGATGCTCGAATCAATCACAAGAGCTTGTTATTGTTCCCTTATTATCTGTGGCACATACCTTTTCATCTATAATTCCTCATCGTCGTCAGCCACTGCATGGACATATGGCGCAAAATTCCTTGCAAAGCTTTAGCGGAGACCACGCTTCTAAGAAGAATGACAAAAAATAGCATGGGGAATGCCGGCCTACTGCACAAAAAATGATTAATAATGCCCTAGTGCGTACCAAACAAGTGTGCTTGCAGTAGTTACCCAATGAGTGTTATGAAAAGGTCTGAAAGGCCACTTTGTCACTTTCTCTGTGACATTGCAGGGGCTACCACGCCGGCTATCGTTTTTGCAACTGTACAATAATTTCAGAACTAAGTCTTTTATTCTGTCAATGCACGTCAGTGGAATTTGCTTTATTTATTTATTTTTTCATTTTGAATGTGCTATATTTTGTTACCTCTAGTGGTAGGAAATTTTGTACGGTGACTAAGTTCATTAGGAAAGTCGTACGTTCAACAAAAGCGCGAGCTTTGGGGGTCATTGCTTTAGAGGTAACATTATTTCTCACAGCGTTGCGAATGTACGACACATCAACAACCCCGGAGTAGCTCTAAAATATTGGCGTCCTGTGTTACCAAAACGGGCTACAGTGAACAAAGAAAAACGACAACCTTCTTTTGACTTGTTGCAGTGCAGAAAACGGCCGTGACTGCTTACATGTGTTATCTACGCCAGATGACGTTTTTTACATCTGTGTAAAGTTATTTTGCTTGGGAGAATATGCCATGTATTACTTTGCAAAGCCTGCACAACAACGTTGTGCCGATGTTCTCAGCTGGAAGTCGGTTCGGCTTAGAAAAATAGGTACCGCAAACAGTCAGGGACGTGATTGTAGGTCGAAAGTCAATCTCAGAAGAAAAAAAAGCAGTCTCTTGACTTGATACTGAAGAATTCCACCACTTTAGAGGCACGAAAAGTTGAATAGGGGCTCATCTCAAGTGACTGTGCATACTGTCTTGTCGCATTGAGTAATAGTGAACGAGTAGGCATTGATTATTGAATAAATACATCGAGGAATTTTTGTTAGTGTGAACAAAAAATAAACCAGTGTGCACTTTTAAGAAAAATGTGTGTGTACCTTATGCACCGATCTTTAGTTGGTGCTGAACAATGCTAACGAATGCTAAACAAAAATATGCGATTTAAAAGAATACGATTAAGTGAGTAGGTCTCATATAAAAGCTATCATGTTCATTCAAACTGTCTATTGACAAAAATAGGCTGCTGTACTTCCACCGAATTGTGTATGTGTCGTATTAGATGCGTTGTCTCATATCGTAGGGACGCTACTGGCTTCTCACAGAGGGAACAGTGCGAGGATCTGAATGTTGTCTATGGCGACGTCAACCACGACCAGAAGCCACCGAGGGAACGACGCTACAAGTGTCAAGTGTGTGACAAATCATTTAAAAAAAAAAGAGCCATCTCAAGAGACATTGGCGCACGCATACTGGCGAGAAGCCCCATCATTGCTTCATATGTCAGAAGTCATTCTCAGAAAAGAGCAACCTCACAGATCATATGCTCACACATAAAGGTGAGAGGCCCCATCGTTGCAACGTGTGCGATAAATCATTTGCACTAAAGAATGCCCTCGCAAGACATCTCCGCATGCATACAGGAAATAAGCCATATCAGTGCGGATCATGCGATAAATCATTTGCACGAAAGGATAACCTCATATTACATATCGGCACGCATACAGGCGATAAGCAATATAATTGTGGCTTTTGCGATAAATCATTTGGACAACAAAGTGACCTCACAAGACATCTGTGTGTGCACACAGGCGAGAAGCCCTATTGTGTGCTACATGCGCTGAATCATTCGCACCGGAGGGATATCTTCGTCAGCACGAACGCACCCACAAGCGTCAGAAGCCTTAAAATTGCAACGTATTGGCTAAATAATTTCCACAGAAGGACAGTCTCGCATTACTTCACTACTTGCATACAGGCGAGAAGCCCTATCATTGCCACATGTGAGATAGATTACGTGAACTAAAAAGGTTGATATTGTGGCACATCGCCCATTTCGCGCATGATAGAAGTCTTACCATTGCAACAGCTGTGATAAATCATTTGCCAAAAAGACTACTCTCGTGCCACTCCACAGGCGAGGATTCCTCAAGGCCACTACCTGTTCTAATTCATTTGCATGGCTATGGACGCTTCGTTGACATAAAAGTATGCATACACATGAAATTAGCTTTAAATACAAGTTGTGTTCCAGGTAATGGAAGGCATCAGCTGTTGAAAGGCATCAACACACGCAGAGAGGCCAGGAAGCGTGAGCCTGCCAAAAACGAACAAGGTCACTCATACAGTCTATGTACCTACGTATGATGAGGTTTTTAAAAATCACCGTCATACTTCATGACAACCAGACGTTGACACTTTCACACTGCCATGGCTGCGTACGCATTCACTAGGGAACTGTATGAGACATTATTCGCGTACAATACATATTTTGTACATGCGGCAAGGTTAGATTTTAGCGCCAAATTTTTACTTGCTATTGGTGAGCTGATACTTTTAGACATGTAACTAACTGCATTCATCCTGAGAAGCACACGCGGTTACAATCACAATCATTTGGCTGTGTATCAGCGCACTGGCGAAATCTACCGATGATCATGAGTGTTAAATTTTATTTGTTAGTGCCACATCAGTGTTTTAGAATATTTAACTAATCTTTCTTCACGAAGAGCACTCGTCGGCATTGGCATATTAAGTCAGTTGTCTACCTCTTTACTAGCTTAATGTAAAAACATTTGTTTTGCGTACAAGGTCTTCATTGCGAGCCATGAGTGTTCACATGTAGTGAATTTTATGTGCGATTGGTGCATCGATGTCTTTCGAAATGTAATAGACCTGATAATTGAAGACAAGTATACGTGGGCACCTATTTCACATCAGCTGGACTTTAGCCACAGAAAAGAAGAGGGAAACTCACCTGTAATTGCGCGCAACAAGTTTGAAAGCTTGTGGCAGGTGGGTCTCATTCGGCGAGACCTGGAAGCGAGTGGGCAACCTTGGAAAAAGTCAGTGGATTTGCTCGTGCCACTGGTGCCTTGAAATAACGGCTCGACCCACGGAAACCTCACTTTGCCGTTTCACAAAAAATGATCACTTTTATCTTCTACTTCACACACACACACCTCTTTACCTTTTTCACCATAGAAATGTGCAATGAATCATTTCACGTTAAAAGATGTATAATGAACCACTGAATAATAAAAGTGCTTGATCTCGTCATGTTACGACTGCGATAGAAGTTGTCGGTTCTCTTCTTGCTGAATCCAGCGTGCACTAGGTGGCCTTGTGACTTCCTTACTTGGAGTAGTAAAATCAGATGATCTCAGTAGGTGCATCTCTGGTGTGGAAAAGGAAGGGTTGGGAAGCATCTCGGTTAACGTACCAACTCTGCTGCTGTCTCCTGTGGTGCTGCAGATGTACTGACGTGTGTTTCAACAAGCGGAGTAAGCCTATTGAGTTCATTCGTAAACAACGTGTGACAATTTGTTTGCTAGAGGAGGAGGAGAAAGATTATGATTTGATGGAGCTGTTGTTCCGCGCACAAAAGTGCACTGCTGGTCAGGCATCCAGGAGACGTTGATCCATGGCGGCTGCCTCTTCGCGCTCCGTGACGCACTCTTTTGTTTCCGGTTGGGAGCTGAGCAATGCTGCTTCCCGTTGGTGAAAGGTGTTGATATGCGAAGTTTCAGGATTACACGGTTCCTGTATGTTAGGGCAGCTCCAGAGGATATGCTAAAGACTGACGTGCTCTCTTTGGCGGTTAACATCTGGGGCAAACTGAGAGGTTAATGCATGAAAGAAAGAATGGAATCTAAAAAAACTCGTTAGCAGCCAGCGTCACACTTTTGCAAATACGCCACGATTCTCGAAGTTTTGCAGTGATTCCGCCAGGAGAAAGCGTTGATTATAATAGCCAGATATCCCACGCTAATCAGTGTGTTTTAATACGACTGTTAAAGGCCTTGGCTCACCAAGACTGACGAAAATAAGAATGAATAGACAAAAAACAAACAAAAACACTCCAAAAGACAAAAAAGTTCTGCAGATCCCACGTACCTGGCAATGAACTTTATGCGAAGCATGCGGAGGGAAAATGACTGCGTTGCACTTTTGTTATTAAAAGACACGTCAAGAAGTGACGCGAAATATATGTGCAAATGTTGCACGCACAGACATATGTTGTAGAGATGCAGACCTTTATATAACAAGTTCTTTGCACTTGCACAACGATGTCAACTAGAACATGTGTATTAGCAACTGGAAGGGATACGAAGCCCTGATGCTCGTTTTGATCTGCTACACAGGTGATGGTGATGCTCTGGACACTGCTACATAAATCAACTTCAGCGCATGGCAACTAACCACAATTGATGTTAACCCGACGTCACAGTTTTATTTATTATTATTTATTGTTATTTTTTTCACGGGATCATGACATTATTTATGTGTTGACCAGCGCGTCATATTCGTCAAACCATCTTGCCCACCCATGCTAATTTTGGTTTCCGCTAAATTAGGGGGGTTACGACGAGAGAACCCAAACGTAAGCGGATAGATAGATAGATAGATAGATAGATAGATAGATAGATAGATAGATAGATAGATAGATAGATAGATAGATAGATACGTTCGGACTCGCCGAAGTTTCCTAAGAAATTTAAAAGTCTGCTCTCGTAGCACACCTAGATTCTTGAACGGGTGAGAATTCTTTCAAGTGAACTACCTGCCCTACTTCTTTTGCATAGCTATGAAAGCTTCGTTTACATGAAAACATGCATACGCCTGAGAAGTGTTATATATGCATCTTCTGTGCCAATTCATGGAAGGCATCATCAGCTCTTCAAAGACATCAACGGACTCACACAGGGGAGGAAAGTGAGGCTGCCAAAAAAAGTCGCAGCTTTGCCATAAAGGCGAAGCAATGAACGCACCAGCAACAAATTCGAAGGCCACGCGCAGAATGGCAAGGAGATTGAAACGTGCCTCGCGTTTCTCACGCACAAATGACGCACGAAACGTACTCATAGGTACAGACGAACGCGAATAAGCTTCTCAGTTGTTGATTCGCCCTGTATAAAAACCGCGCCCTTTTCGCAAACAGAGGATGTGCAACGATTACAGTGACCTTTGTGCACCCGGTAACCACAAAAGAATACGTACGAAATGTACGACCTCCCCAAAGCAAGATGAGGGCGCGCGATCGAGTGTGCATCCCCGTATTCTCGACGCGGGCCAAAGTACGCGTGAGAGATGAGAGCCGCCGCGTGCTCACTGCGCCATCTCGCTGATAAGGCTGAAAGCACGATGGAGGTTCCCCCCGAATACGACCGCCAACAGCAGTAAGTGGCAGATATAAATAGCTTGCCGTTTGAACGTCCCAGGAGGCGCTCCACAGTGGCTCATTGGTAATGCCTTTGATTCTGATACCTTTGATTCTGCACGACGGAGTCGTTTAAAGACGATAGCGTTTCTTCGGGACCTTCGACGAAACAATTTTGGCCTGTCTGTACGTTTGTCTGTTTGTCAACTCTTAACAGCATCGAGTATTTGAAACGGCCGACCCCATCCACAGCGCCCACCTATAATACTCAAGGTTGAGCGTTCATGCTTGTGCAATTGTCAATTAAAAAGCAGTTATTGCGCATGTCTGGGGCACCATAACAACACGTATGTATTCTGCATGTAAGCCTTTTACTTCAAAAGGCATACAAAAAGTAATTTTAAGGACTGTAGCGCTTATCACGGTGCGCTGAACACGGAACACTTGCACGGTAATACGAGTGCTGCCAACGTTTTGCTAAAACGAGACGGTGGTGGCACCTATCCGTCGCCTTGCGTTCTACACCTTGTCACCTCTGAGATGGGCACGCACACCCGTCTCAGAGCCACAAGCTTTGTTTTCTTTAAAAAAAACGGCCAGATGGCGCTTATGTCCCACGTGTGGCGTGACTTGATGCACTCGTTCGCCTCCGCTACCCGATCGAGGCACTCTAACGCAGTGCCTCCAGAATACCATTCACCGAATTTCTTGCGGGTAACATCAGATAAATGTCTTGTTCACTCTCTCCACACGCAAGACTATCCTCTTTTGACGACATTTGCAGATTACATGCAAATACGGCACCAATTGTTTTTATGAATTATTTCCTTTCTTGCGCTTTCATTATTAAATACTCCGACATATACGGTGCATGACATCAAGGCCGACACCGGCGCCAAAATCCGTGCGAGAGTGTCCACATATTTGCTATCGCAATTAAATAAGAAAGTCACTCATACAGGCGATGTACCTATGAGCCGCGACGTTTTTGAAAATTTATTGTCACACCTAATGATAACCACACGTTGAAGCCTTCACATGCCATGCTTGCGTATGCATTCACTAGTACGAACAACCATTTGCGTACAAAACAAATTTTTATTTTAAACCATGGCTGGACATTAGCACTAAATTTTAACAGGTCATTGATGTGCCGAGACTTTAGGATGTTTAAATGACCACATACATCCCTGTAAGCACACGTGGGTACAACCACAAACACAAGGCTGGGTATCATTGCGCTTGGGAAATTCGAAATCAATGATTCACTTCAATAAAATTGTTTTCGATCAGAACGATTGATGAGCATGAGTGTTGAGTTTTATTTGTTAGTGGTGCACCAGTATTTTTGTTTTTTCTTAAATACTCTCACCCCTCAAGAAGAGCACTTGTTGGCTCCTCGATAACAACACAGCTGTCTATATATTTACAAGCGAAATGTGCAAATCGCTTACTTGCGTACAAGAAGTCCTGATTGGGAACCATCCGCGAACATATCTGGTAAATATTATGTGGTATTGGTGCATTGATGTTTCTAGAAATTTAGCTGACTTGATTACTAATGACAAGCAGTCTTAAGCACCTATTTTATACCAATTGGTTTTTTTTTACAAAGACAAGCCGGAGAGAAACTCGCCCGTCATCACCCGCAAGAACTTTGAAAAATTGTGGCAGGTGGGTCTCATTTGGCGGGACCTGGGAAGCAAGCGGGCCACTATCGATCAGGCCAAGTGAGCTGCTTGCACCACTTGCGCTCTGCAATAAAAGCTCCGCCCACGGAAACCTGATTTTACCGTTTCATAAAATAATTTTTCTCGCCCTCTTCCCATTCACATGGCTGTCTACTTTTTTCACCATCGAAATGTGCAATAAATCATTAGAGTTTATATAGATGATTAAATAAATAAATAAATAAATAATATATATATATATATATATATATATATATATATATATATATATATATATCACCATCATCATCAGCTTGACTATGTCCACTGCAGGACAAAGGCCTCTCCCATGCTCTGCCAGTTAAACCGGTCCTGTGCTTGCTGCTGCCAATTTATACCCGCAAACTTCTTAATCTCATCTGCTCACCTAACCTTCTGTCTCCCCCTAACCTGCTTGCCTTCTCTGGGAATCCAGTTTGTTACCCTTAATGACCAGCGGTTATCCTGTCTACGCGCTACATGCCAGGGCCATGTCCATTTCCTCTTCTTGATTTGAACTATGATATCCTTAACCATCGTTTGTTCCCTAATCCTCTCTGCTCTCTTCTTGTCTCTTAAGGTTACACCTACCATTTTTCTTTCCATTGCTCGCTGCGTCGTCCTCAACTTAAGCTGAACCCTCTTTGTAAGTCTCCAGGTTTCTGCTCAAAGGCTAAGTACCGACAAGATACAGCTGTTATATACCTTCCTCTTGAGGGATAGTGGCAATCTACCTGCCATAATTTGAGAGTGCTTGCTGAATGTGCTCCACCCCATTCTTATTCTTCTACTTACTTCAACCTCGTGGTTCGGCTGTGTGGTTATTACCTGCCCTAAGTAGACATAGTCTTTTACAACTTCAAGTGCACTATTACCTATCTCGAAGCGCTGCTCATTTCCGAGGTTGTTGTACATTACTTTCGTTTTCTGCAGATTAACTTTAAGACCCACCTTTCTGCTCTCCTTGTCTAACTCCGTAATCATGAGTTGCAATTCGTCCCCTGAGTTACTCAGCAATGCAATGTCATCGGCGAAGCGCACGTTACTAAAGTATTCTCCATTAACTCTTATCCCTAACTGTTCCCATTCTAGGCTTCTGAAAACCTCCTGTAAGCACGCGGTAAATAGCATTGGGGAGATTCTGTCCCCCTGCCTTACACCCTTCTTGATTGGTATTTTGTTGCTTTCTTTATGAAGCACTATGGTAGCAGTTGATCCCCTGTAGATTTATTCCAGAATGTTTACATATACTTCATCTAGGCCCTGATTTCGCAGTGTCTGCATGACGACTGATATTTCTACTGTATCAAACGCCTTCTCCTAATCTATGAAGGCTATGTATAGTGGTTGGTTATACTCTGAGCATTTCTCTATTACCTGATTGATAGTATGAATGTTGTCAATTGTTGAGTAGTCTGTTCGAAATCCTGCTTGTTCCTTTGGTTGATTGAATTCAATGTTTTCTTTACTCTGTTAGCAATTACCTTTGTAAATAGCTTGTATACTACAGAGAGCAAGCTGATCGGCCTGTAATTCTTCAAATCCATGTCATCTCCTTTCTTATGTATTAAGATGATGTTAGCATTCTTCCAAGACTCTGGTACTCTTCCCGTCAGGAGACACCTCGTAAACAGGGTGGCTAGTTTTTCTAACACAATCTGTCCTCCATCTTTCAGCAGATCTGATGTTACCTGATCCTCACCAGCAGCTTTGCCTCTTTGCAAGCTCTCCAAAGCTTTTCTGACTTCTTCTATCATTACTGGTGGGGTGTCATCTGGGTTACTGCTAGTTCTTATAGTATTAAGGTCGTGGTTGTCTCGGCTACTGTACAGATCTCTGTAACACTCCTCCGCTATTTTACCTATCCTATCCATATTGGTAGTTATTTTGCCCTCTTTGTTCCTGTCTCGGCTACTGTACAGATCTCTGTAACACTCCTCCGCTATTTTAACTATCCTATCCATATTGGTAGTTATTTTGCCCTCTTTGTTCCTTAGTGCATACATCCGACTTTTGCCTATCCGAAGTTTCCTCTTCACTGCTTTGACGATTCCTCCGTTTTTCAGAGCGTGTTCAATTCTCTCCATGTTATATCTTCTTACATCGCATACCTTACGTCTATTAGTCAACTTCGAAAGCTCTGCTAGTTCTATTTTGTCTGTTCTACTTGACGCTTTCATGATTTGACACTTCTTAATTAGGTTCTTCGTTTCCTGGGAAAGCTTGCCAGTGTCCTGTCTAACTACCCTGCCTCCAACTTCTATTGCGCACTCCTTAATGATACTCGTCACATTATCATTCATTGTATCTACGCTAAGGTTGGTTTCCTCACTGAGAGCCGAGTACCTGTTCTGAAGCGAGACTCTGAATTCCTGTACTTTCCCTCTCAGTGCTAGCTCATTGATTGGCTTCTTGCGTATCAGTTTCTGTCGTTCCTTCTTCAAGTCTAGGCGAATTCGGGACCGTACCATTCTATGGTCACTGCATCGTACCTTGCCAACCACTTCCACATCCTGCACGATGCCTGGGTGGGCACTCATTATAAAGCCTATTTCGTTCTTATTTTCGCCATTAGGGCTCCTCCATGTCCACTTGCGGTTTTCTCGTTTTCGGTAGAAGGTATTCAAAATCCGTAAATTATTGCGTTCTGCGAATTCTAATAGTAGCTCTCCTCTGGCGTTTCCAGTGCCGATGCCGTAATCTCCTACTGCCTGGTCTCCAGCCTGCTTCTTTCCTATCTTTGCATTAAAGTCGTCCACGACTATAGTATACTGTGATTTTTACCTTACTCACTGCCGATTCCACATCTTTATAGAAGCTTTCAACTGAAGCGTCATCATGGCTTGATGTAGGTGCGTAAGCCTGTACTACCTTCATCTTGTATATTTTTTTAGTTTAATTACGATACCTACCACCCTTTCAATAATGCTATAGTATTCCTCTATGTTGCCAGCTATGTTTCTGTGAATTAGGAGCCCCACTACCAGTTCTCTTCTGTCTGCCAAGCCCCAAAAGCAAAGGACGTGACCATTCTGTAGCACCGTATAGGCCTCATCTGCCCTCCTAAACTCACTGAGCCCTATTATATCCCATTTAACACCCTCTAGCTCCTCGAATAGTACAGCTAGACTTCCCTCATTAGATAAGGTTCTAGCGTTAAACGTTGCCAAGTTCATGTTCCAATGGCGGCCGGACCGGATCCAGAGATTCTTAGCACCCTCTGCTGCGTTGCAGATCGGACTGCCGCCGTGGTCAGTTGCTTCGCAGCTGCTGGGGACTGAGGGCCGTGAGTTATTTGACGTATGCATGTGGGAGGTAGTGGCCAGATACTGCACCAGGGTGGCCAATCCTTCTCTGGTGAGGGAGTGCGTTCCCGGTGGTGGTTACCGGTGAGGCCGCACCCCAGGCCTCTAATGCAGTTCCATCAACACGCGGATTTTTTTTGAAATCTGGTTGGAAACTGCGCGGCACACCGGGATTTGAACCACGGACCTCTTGCATGAGAGGCGGATGCTCTAACCACTTTGCCATCGCCGCACCGCAATATATATATATATATATATATATATATATATATATATATATATATATATATATATATATATATATATATATATATATATATATATATATATATATATATATATATATATATATATATATATATATATATATATTGTTACGGAAAAGATATGATGAGGTAATGACGAGGCTGAGAATTAGATATATTCAAAACTAGCGGTAATGGCGTGACCGGTTCACCAGCGATCGAGCGGAGGCACCTCTTCGTCTTCCTTGTTAGACACACACGCGCGTTGCCCCCTAGAATATCAATATACTTGCATGTAGCATAACCCCCGGCGGCACAAGCGCCATCTCGGTGCATTTAAGACGGCGCATATATGTCAACGTCACTGGGAGAGTCGTAGCGCTTGAAGCGCGCAACATGTACAATATCGGTAGCCTGTTGGGCGCATGAAGGCGACGCGGTGGCAGTACCAATTTCATACGTTACAGGAGTAACTACACGAAGGACTCAGTATGGGCTTGTGTAGCGATTAAGCAGTTTTTCTGACAAGCCAACTCGACGGGTTGGAGACCAGAGCAGGACCAAAGAACCGGGCGAAAAGTGTACGTCGCGGTGTCGTTGGTCATACAAGCGCCGTTGCTTCTCTTGAGAGGTCAGAAGGCTAGTACGGGAGATTTCGCGTGCTTGAGCGGCCCGAGTGATAGCGTCCATAGCATATTCACTGGTCAGTACTCCAGGGGACGGTATGACGGTGTCTAGAGGCAATGTTGGTTCTCGGCCAAACAGCAGAAGAAATGGAGAGTAACCGGCAGTGTCATGGCGCGAAGAATTGTAGGCAAATGTGACGTACGGCAACGCGAGATCCCAGTCGGTGCGGTTGGTAGAAACATTCTTAGCGAGCATGTCTGTAAGAGTTCGATTTAGACTCTCCATGAGTTTATTGGTTTGCGAGTGGTACGGCGTTGTAAGCTTGTGTCTCGATTTACAGGACTGCAAGATGTCGGCTATGACCTTCGACAAAAAGGTGCGGCCACGGTCTGTAAGCAGCTGCCATGGGGCTCCGTGTTGCAAGATCACGTCCTTGAAAAGGAAGTCGGCGACATCTGTGGTGCAGCTTGTTGGGAGATTTCGTGTGATGGCATAACGCGTGGCGTAGTCGGTGGCCACGGCTATCCACTTGTTACACGAGAAAGACAAGGGAAAAGGGCCAAGTAAGTCCATGCCAACACGGAAGAACGGTTCCGACGGAATATCGAGTGGTTGAAAAGCGGTGAATGTCATCGGGTTGATCCATAACTTGCGCGTCTTCAATGGGTTCCACGCTGCCGAGACATTCCCCTGGCACCAACGTAACGCTGTACGAAGATGAGTTCCCAACAAAAATAGTGGTGCTGCCGTGAGTGAGTTGCACGATCGCGAAAGGAACCTGCAAGCCTTTTGTTATGGAAACACAATGAAATGGTGAGAGGAAAGCAGCGGTGTCAGAAAGGATTGCGCAGTAGAGCGACACCGCCGTGGACGAGTTTGCAGGCACTTGAGTGTCATCTCTGACGAGTAACTTGCTTGCAGCAGATGAACTGTCGGCCGGCGTCAAAGGAGAGAATTGTGTGAGTTCTATTTCTGTTGGTGCGCAATGAATGACGGCGTCGTGGAGGGAGAGAAAATCCCATCCCAGGATGACGTTGTGAGAGCATGAAGGAATTATGATGAATTTGACCGCATAAATCACGTCCTGAATCATAAGGCGGGCTGTGCACATCTCTGTAGGGTGAGTGCTTTGGGAGCTGGCTGTACGGAGGGAGAGCCCGGAAAGTGGCGTAATCACTTTGCGCAGTAATCGGCTGATTTGCGTCCATGACGGATACGGCGGCTCCAGTATCTACAAGGGCAGATGCACGAACGCCGTCCACAAGCACGTCTATCACGTTCGTCGGGCTTTCCTGAGGGCTTCCGCAGTTCGACAGCGTCGCAGCGCTTGCCTCGTGAGCTGCGGCGACTAGTTTTCCTGGTCGCCCTCGAGTGGACTTGGCCGCATCGGCGACAGTGAACGACGTCGTGGAGATGGTGAATGGCGGGTAGACGGAACGGGGCGGGACGACGGTGACATAGCCGGCGGTTGGTCATAAGAGTGGCTTGATTGGCTGGAAAAGTTGGAGGCGACCTGCGGTTGCTGCACACGATTGCAATAGCGTGCTACATGACCGACGCAACCACAAGCAATGCAGATGGGGCGATTGTCAGCAGTGCGCCATTGGTTCGCGGGTCCCATCCATGTCGCAGAACGCGATGGGGGAGCCGGCTGCTCATATGAGTGCATGGTAGGCGGCACTCGGGGCACGTGGGTGACGCCAGTTTATGTGGGCGAGACAGTTTCTCCGAAGGCCTGGGACCTCGCGACGGTTTCCTTGTAATTTAGGAGAACAGCGACAGAAATTGGTGGGGGCGGCCTGGCGATAACTTGGGCGTAGCTGGGTGGCGCAGATACAGGAGGAGGCTGGTGGTATTCAGGAACAAACTCCGTAATTTGCTGCTGAATGGCTCGGTGGAGCGGAGGTAGAAGTGTACTTGATGGCTGTTAAGCATGTTGTGGGGAAGGAAAAGCCAGTAAAGAAACCTGGCGGGCAACTTCCCCACGCACGAACGACTTGATTTCGGCGAGCAAGGTTGCGTGGTCAGGAACTGCTGACAAAGTTGAGAGATCAGCATCACGTGGTGGTGGTCGCCGGGTCATCAAGCGCTGCCGCGGCAGCTCGTCGTAACATTGGCATAACGTAATGACTTCTGCCACAGTGTGGGGGTTCTTTGCCAGGAGTATAGTGAAGGCACGGTACGGGATCGAAGCTCCAAGGGCATCGAATGCGGACCGAAGGTGTTTGAAGGGCACAGCACTCTCAGCACTCTCCACCAAATTGTTAAGAGGTTTATTGGCGGACACTACGCGATGATTCACGACAGCGACAGTCAATGCGGGGACCGAATCTCTGCACGAGCTGCTTTTCTTCTTATGAAAAGGGCGACCCACTAGAAGGCGCTGGAGAGAGGACGACCCACTGTTCAAAGGCTTTAGCACAATATATATATATATATATATATATATATATATATATATATATATATATATATATATATATATATATATATATATATATATATTGTTGTCTTCGGTGAACACGTAGGCAACCTTGTGCCTTTATTACTTGGATTAGTAAAGTCAGATAATCTGAGTAGGTGCATCTCTGGTGTGGAGAAGGAAGGATTGAGAAGCATCTTGGGTAACGAGCCAACTCTACTGGTACCCCTGCTGATGTGAGAGACGTGATATATAAGGGGCTGTCTATGATAGACATGGCAACATTGTAGCCTAGTAGTTACCTAGCTGATAAAGACCAAGAAAGCATTACTGGTTAGTACCGACAAAAGATTCAAGCTTTACCTAGCTGCTGCCATTTAGTAAAAAGTACGCTCGAAACAAGTAAACACATCCGTTGCCAATTGTTTACTACTAACATTGTACCTAAGATTGTGCTGACCATGCAAATACTATATGTAGCAGGAGAACTACTCCAATGGTAACTTGTAGTGTGGTTGTACTGCATGAGATAAGTCATTAAACATCTATTTCTCGACCATGGCGTGTTTTGCGTTTTTTCGCGCTTTTTAAGTCATCTGATGACATCAGCTGTAAATTGTTACAATTATTCTTAGCTTGATAAAGATGTCAAGGTATACCTCTCCATGTTCGACAATGAAATGGACTGCCAGGAATGAAATGGACCTGCCAGGCCATTCCCGGTGTAGAATGAGCTAAGATTTTTTTATTTTGAGGTGTCGAAAAGAAAAAGAATTGCAGCAAGTTGATTTTCCTTGGTATGAAATTGAGTGGAATGGAAGCACCCATTCCACAACACTGGTGCACTTTACAATAGTCTCATGGACAGAAGGGCAGACAAGTTTCTTGTTTACTGCTAGGACTGCATGACATCTCATTTGAGACTGTGGGAGTCTGCAATCTCAAAACGTGTCAGATGTGTTTTTGTTCATGGAGATACTTTTGTGTCTCAATATCATGTTCTGCGTGCAATGCCGAACATTATTATCGTAAGCAACTCCACTCGTTCATTGGAAAGTGACTTCTTTATCGCCTTACGTCAGAACTCACTAACAATATGGCGATATTTTAGCACAGTTAAGGCTAAGTTGCAGCTGCACATTGGATTGGTAATAGATTCACATTTCGCAGAAGATCAGCGTACCAGCTGGTATGATAACTGGATAACTTCCCAGCGCTTTCCTTTTCCTCCTCCTTCGGCCTGACGACACAAAAATTGTTCATGTACATAGCCCTTTGCTTTCTTCACCAGTCTAGTTGCAATGCCATTCCACTGTTATTGCTACATAACACTAGACAAAACATTTTCTGTCTGTAGGGTTCCTGCTGCAAATGGCTATGCAGAGCGGAACGCTACGAAACACCAAGACGGAGGCGAAGCAGCGGCTCCTTTGATTATGCCGTACCCAGCACAAGCCGTACGGTCATAGGAGCTTCAGCATGTGGCGAAAGCCCCGTGTGGTAAGGGCAAAACTTGGAGCGCCATTACAGGGAAGCCAGCTTATCAGATGTAGCATAGCAGCAGCGTTTGGCTTCACAGAGAAATCTGAGCAAGTATGTGTCCTTAACTGTACTGTCAGATCAAGTGATTTAGCATTCACCAATCAGGTGAAAGCGCGTGCATTGCAATGTGCGGCAGATTAAAATCACGCGGGGCCCACTATAACGTCATTGGCTCATCCGCCAGGTGACGCGTGTTCCTTGCGCGATCAATAGAAGCGCGGGGATTTCAAAACGAGCGGATGACTCTCGACATCCAGTGACCAAGGCAGCCAAATCAGACCCGCGTCTTCTTTATCATAGGCGTTTGCACACGAGGAAGGGGAAGGGGGTGGCTGGTGTGGCAGTCGCCCACTCTAGGCACCTAGGGAGAAGGGCACAAGGACAGCCCCATACATCGACGTAATAGAGAGATGGGGGCTGCAAAGAACCATCCCCCTTCCCGACAGGGCACACTGCGCACGCCTACCTTCTTTACGAGGAAATTAATCGCGGCAGGACTGCCGAGGACTCCGAAATGCGAGCACGCAACACCGAAGTAACCTTGCCATAAGCTTTACTGCCAGGATTTAGTGCGCAAAGTTTCACAGCGAGCACTCGAAACCATAGCAACACAGCCATAAGCTTTACGACCACTCTCTAGTACATGAAGTGCCACTGCAAAGAGTTGCACTAAGGGGATCATCGCGCACAGACCGCTTTTCTATTCGACAATTTTTACGGAATCGATGACACGTAGTTACAAAGAAAGCTGTTATGAGATCACAGGAGTCGCGTGCGCTGCAGTTGTCTGCCGTCGCCGCCGCAGCCGAGGTCTGTAATCACTATCGCCCGAAGTGAGAAAAAAGTAAATGAAAAAAAAATACACGAAACCCTTGAGTACCAGTTCAAGATTCTACCACTGAGCTACGCCAGTGCTTTGAAATCCGCATGCAAAATGACCCTAGGCAGGCTTCATGTCGGGAAATGAATCGCATTATTACGGGAAATAATGCGCCTTATAACATAAAAAAACAACCAGGTGTCACCAAGTACGAATTGTGTAACGAGAGGGACGTCGAATGGTGCAACTCATTACAAAAGCGCCAGGCTTAATTTTTTATCGTCGTCCGCCACAGCATAAAAAAAATCGGCAGAATTTTTGGTGAGTTTGTAGCTGGAGTGATGTATCACTCTTCTCAGCCGATCTTCCAGCTTTCGCTTCGACTGTGCTGTCCGTTCCGCGCAGGCCTGGCGGTACATCTGTTATGGTGGACTACTGCAACGCGTGGTAGACACAAAACTACCATCCTCATTAACCAACACGCTCTTATCCACAGCCCAAGCATTCTGTACAGATGATTGACAAGATCATGTCAAGCACGGAGCCCCGGTATTTACCATGTTTCGTCTCCGTCAATTCTTTGTTACGTTACTACCGCATCCTTATACGGTGTTTTGGGCCAGTGTGAGTCCTCGTTGTCTATTAGTGGTCGAAAATTCTGAGTAATGCGATTGCTTTAATCTTTGAGACACATACGCGGTACAGGACTTTCTAACAGTAGAGGCGTTAGGAAAAAAGTTTGCCAAATGTGGCGGATGGAAAATTGTTGTAATATTATCTCGGAGCGCGCTCGATCGCAGGCAAAAATTCTGTAAACATGGTTAACAAGAAAACCTGAAACATGCACAGCAACTCTGTTGTGGCCCAGCTTTGTGCGATTTAGTGAGAGCTGAGGAATTTTCTTTTTCTACTGAAGCTACGGAAATGATAGGGAACAGAGTTATTTATTTATTTATTTATTTATTCATTTATATATTTAGTTATTTACCCTCAAGGTGAATAGACATAACAGAGGGGTGTGGGTAGGGAGAAACAGTAAAATTACCGCACAATGCAAGAAGAAAAAAAAAGAACAATAGTTATACAGTCAGCATGCTTCTGGTCATACAATGTTAGCTATTGCGTTCTTGAAAAAGTTGACATCTCGAGTGGTTGCTGGCGGGTTCGGAAGGCCATTCCGTTCCTTCGATGTACGTGGCATGAAGGACTATGAAAATAAGTTAGTTCTACGCAAAGGCATGCCGACGTTGAAAGCGTGATCCAGACGTTGTGAAATGTGATGAAGATGAATTATGAATTCGTGATGTAAGTAGGCAGGGTGTTAGAGCTTGTGAAAAGTCATAAGCGGAAACGTTTACGCCGTGATGCAAGAGATGGTAGACGAACGCCTGGTTTCATGTATGATATGCTTGCGGGGCGATTGTAATTACATGCGCATGTGCCATATATGTCTCCATATGAGAAGTTGCCTGCGGAATATGAATATTTGCTTTTAAAATACCAAAACATGAGTGGCAGTATCCGCTATTGTGTGCTTGTGTTATGCAGAAGCTTGAGCCGCTTCGATGCTATTCGATTACACGTAATGCATTTTGAAATGTCACGAAACTCTGCATGGCGCACTATATAGCATGTAAGGTAGACAAAAGTGCTGTACTGTATATGGATAATGCATTAGAAGAGCTTGTGAAGAGCAGTTTTAAATATTTACAGTACATATTTGCAACTGTATCATAATTTCAAAACGTCTTTTATTGTGTCAAGGCACGTCACTTCACTGGAAGCTATTTTACTTATTTATTTTTGAAAATTTTATAATTTTGTTTCTTCTAGTGATCTAGTTGTAAAATATTTTTTATGGTGAATTGGTTCATTAGAAAAGTCGTGCGTTCATTAGGAGCTTTCGTGATCATTGTTTTAGAGGTAACAGTAATCTATACAACCTTGAAAATGTAGCACACATCAACAACCCCGGAGTAGCTGCGGAATATTGGCATCGTGTAATACCAAAACGAGCTACAGTCTCCGATGGAAAACGACAACCTTCTTTTTGCTTTGTTGTAGCGGATTAAACTGCCGCGATCACTTAAAAGTGTTATCTATACCAAATGAAACCACATTACCACTGTGTTGGTGTAAAGTTATCTTGCTTGCAAAAATATGCAATGTAATAATTCGTAAAGCCTGCATAACAACATTCTGCCGATGTGCTCAGCTATAAGAAGCCAGGCTCAGATGAGATAAAACAATACTATAAGCAGTCAACCATGCCGTTGTCGGTTGAAAGTATTTAAAATAAAAAGCAGTCTCGTGACTTGATTCTCAAAAATTTCTCCGTTCTATATGCACAAATGTTTGTTTAGAGCTTTTTTTCGGGTTGTTGGTGTACATACTGTCTTGTCGCATTGGGTAGTTATGTGCAAGTAAGCACTAATTATGAATAATTAGGTCGAGAATATTTTAAACGCCTAAACAAAAAACCAGTGTCCATTTTTTATCAGGAAAATGCATATGTACCTTATGCACCGGTGTTGAGTTGTTGCTGAACACTGCGAATGAAGGCTAAACAGATATACAAAATGCTAAAGTCTATGAATAAGTCAGTAGGCCTCACATGGAAGCTACCATGTTTTTCCCAGACTGTGCATCGACAAAAATAGGCTGCTGTCCTTCCACATGAATATTGTATGCGCTGTATTAAACTGTATTGTCCAACCTAGTAGATCGCTACAGGCTTCTCAGAAAGGGAATGGTGCGATGATCTTGGCCTTATCCACGGCGACGTCAACCGCAGCCAGAAGCCACCTCGGGAGCGACGTCAGAAGTGTCGAATGTGTGGCAAAGCATTCGAAATGAAGAAATATCTCAAGAGACATTGGCGCACGCATACAGGCGAGAGGCCACATCATTGTAACACGTGCGATAAATCATTTGCTCTAAAGGATTACCTCACAAAACATCTTCGCATGCATACAGGCGTTAAGCCATATCATTGTAACACGTGCGATAAATCATTTGCACAAATTAATGCCCTCGCAATACATCTCCGTGTGCATACTGGCGTTAAGCCATATCAGTGCGGATCAGGCGATAAATCATTTGCACAAAAGAATGCCCTCACAAGACATCTCCGCATGCATACAGGCGATGAGCCATATCAGTGCGGATCAAGCGATAAATCAATTGCACAAAAACGTGACCTCACAAGACATCTCCACATGCATAGAGGTGACAAGGCATATCCTTGCGGCTCACGTGGTAAATCATTTGGACTAAAGTATGACCTCACAAGACATCTGCGGGTGCACACAGGCAAGAAGCCTTAAAGTGTGCTACATGCGCTGAATCATTCACACCGGCGGGATATCTTCGTCAGCGCGAACGCACGCAGAAGCGTCAGAAGCCTTAAAATAGCAACGTATTGGCTAAATAATTTCCACGGAAGGGCAGTCTCGTATTACTTCACTGCATGCATACAGGCGAGAAGCCCTATCATTGCCACATGTCAGACAGATTAGTTGAACAAAAAGGTTGATCTTGTGGCACATCGCCTAATGCGCGCATAATACAAGTCTTACCATTGCAACAGCTTTGGTAAATCATTTGCCAAGAAGTCTACTCTCGTGGCACTCCACAGGCGAGAATTCCTCAAGCACACTACCTGCTCTAATTCCTTTGCATGGCTACGGAAGCGTCGTTCACATGAAAGTATGCGTATGCGTGAGTTGGGCTCTAAATGCAAGTTGTGTGCCAATTCATGGAAGGCATCAGCTCTTCGAAGGCATCAACGCACGCATAGAGGCAAGGAAACGTAAGCCTGCCAAAAAAAGAACACGGTCACTCATACAGGCGTTGTATCTATGAGCGGCAACGTTTTAAAAGCTCATGATCATACCTCATGACAGCCACACGTAGACACGCCCACACTACCATCGCAGCGTGTACATCACTAATGATATGTGCAAGCAATTATTCGCGTACAAAACATATTTAATTATTATTTCTGGTTGTGAATTAGCACTGAATTTTTACGTGCTCTTGGTTATCCGAGAGATTTGAACGTTAACTTACCCCATATATTCTGATAAGCACACTTACGTACAACCAAAACTTCATGGCCGTGTATCATTCCACTGGCGAAATTTAAAAAAATCAATGATTAGCATGCTATAAATGTCTTCGTTACATAACGATAGATGAGCAGGATTATTAAATTTTATTTGTTAGCGGTGCACCGGTATTTTTGTACTTTTGACTATTCTGATCCTTCATGAAGAGCACTCGTTGGCAGCCCCATATTAACACCACTGTGTATATCTTTACTAGGGGGAAGGAAGACGAAGTGATTCGTTTACGGAACACATCTTGCTCGTCTTTGTGCTTTTCTGGTTTTTTCGCCGCAGGTGTGGGGTCTGTCGCCCCATATACCGTGATGATGGATGTTCAACCTCACGGGGCACCGTCCGAGTCCGGTTCGACCGCGGGGACTGCTTCGTGGAAGCAAGGAAACGCGTCTAGTGAGAGTGAGGACACTGAGCTGTACTCCGCATCAAGCGACGAGTTCTCGGACGACGGCTTCCAACCCGTCCTGTACCGCAAGGCTAAACGACGCATCGTCAGTGCATCTTCGGCATCAAGCACGACTACCGTGAAAACTGCCCCTCAGCGATGGCCTAACTCTATCCCGTTTGTGCCGCTGAAGGCTACCGACAGTCTACGCGTGCTGAACAGGCAAGCGTTCTCTGTGTATCTCGAGAATATTGCGCCAAATCAGATCTAAGAAATACGTCTAAACGCAAGAAGGAACATCTTGGCAATCGATGTGCTGAACCCACGTGCGCTAAACGCGCTTCAGAAAGTAACGCAACTGGGCAACATCAAGTTTATAATACCAGCTGATAGCACCACTTCAACAGAAGTCATTTATCAAATCACCACTGAAATTCCAAACTTGGATCTCTCAGTGCTAATAAAACCGGCAAATGAAGATAACGTCATTGTGAATGTCAGCCGCCTTGGTAACACACATTGTGTGAGAATTACGTTCAAAGGGGACTGTCTCCCCTCCCATGTGAAGGTTGGCCACTTTCGTCACCAGGTCCGACCATTTATTCCAAAACCTATGCGATGTCATAAGTGCCAGAAGATCGGCCATGTGGAGGGAGCCTGCAGGAACTCCGAAGTGTGCCCCCGATGCTCAGAACCACACACCGAGGACAAATGCAACGCAACCATACTAAAGTGCCCTAATTGTCAAGGTGCCCACAGTGCATCTTCCAAAGACTGTCCACGCACAAAGAAGGAGTTTACCATTCTTAGACAAATGGTGCGAGACAGCTCTACCCACAAAGAGGCCACGGAAAAAGTCCGGCGAAGACGACGACGTCACCGTCGAAGATCTTCGCGAAGAACACAGTCAACTACAAGAAGTAAGTCAACGCATCTGGGAATGGCGCCAACTGCAGGGTACACCGTGGCAAGCGCAGACGATGGAAGAGAGAAAACAAGTACATCTCTCTACTGAAGGGTGACCGCCACTTACGCGCACGCAACTTGTGGAAGAACCACATCAGAAGCCGCATTCATCAGAGCAAGCTGCGACAACAGAGGAGCAGCGGAACTTGGATAAGCAAGTGATTGCTCTTCTACGACCCATAATTAATGCCTTTCGCACGGTGTTAAACAACATGCGCACAACGTTAGCCAGAAGTGCACTTCAAGTACTGGACGCGAGTCCAGTACTGGCGGCTCTTGAGTAGATAATGGGCCACCAGCCACTGCCTTTCAGAGAAGAGGTCAAAAAAGCAACAAGTTTTCAGTGGAATGCACGGGGACTGAAATCATGCATTGCAGATTTCCGTCGGTGCGTTTCCACCAATATGTTTCCCATCATCGTCATCTGTGAGCGAAATTTATCGAGCGCTATTAGACTCTCCGGATACGAATCATTTATGTCGGCTTGTTATAGTGGAAACAGCAAGGTCCTGCTGTTTATTCGACGTGACCTGACCTACATTCTTCGGCCTGTACCACCTGCCAACGATAACAATATATGTGCTTAACAGTGAAGAAAAAGGGTCTTATTGTCTCTGTTTTCGGTGCATACCTGTCGCCATCAAGTAGATTTGACCACAGAAGACTAGGACACATCCTATCATCCTCCTGGCCCATGGGTGACCATCGGAGACTTCAACGTCCACCATACGCTATGGGGGAGCCCGAAGATCAGCGCAAAGGGTAGAAGTCTGATAACGTTTGCTTCAGACAACGAGCTGTGCTTGTTAAATGATGGCAGCCCAACATATTTACGTGGCCCTGGATACAGCAGTTGCCTTGACTTGGCTTTTGTTTCTCGAGGTCTCGTCAGATGTGCCGGATGGTTTGCGGACATAGAAACCCATGGGAGCGACCACATTCCCACATATGTCATGATCAGAGGATTATCACCTTGCAAGGTACGCGAAACTATCCAAAGAGTGGACTGGACCAAGTTTGAATCTTTCATGGAAGAACGCTGTCAAGAGAACACCCCATTTGACTTAGAAGAGGTGATCAAGTCCACAGTGCAAGACACAGTGTGCACCCTCACATGCTCTTCGAGAGTAACCGAATTTGATGTGGAATTAGAACCACTTCGGGCTCTCCGACGGCGTGCGGAGCGAAGGTACCGACGCACGAAAGCAATCGACGATTTACGAATCGCTAGACGTCTTCAGAAGAAGATACAACGCCGCATAGACAAGCTAGAGTCACAACGTTGGGCAGCCCTTTGTGCTTCGTTAGATCCCCGCAAGCCTTTATCACACTTGTGGAGGACAATAAGAGGGCTCCGGACATCTCCCATTCAGCGGTCTCTATTCACGGCTCTAGCCCTCTCTCTCAGCAGAGATCGGAGGTTGACGCGGCAGAAGAGTTCTGTGCCAACTTATCTGGTCAACTCGCAGATCCCAACATATCCACGCTCTCACGTGGTGGCACGACATCACACGATCACCACATGGACCAATTTTTTTCTATCCATGAGCTTAAAGCAGCACTGGATTTGTGTAGACGGACATCAGCACCCGGGCCTGATGGAATATCATACAGAGCACTGTGTCACCTTGGTGAGTGTGTGAGGAGTGCCCTCCTCGAGACATACAACAATTCGTGGCGAGAGGGCACCCTCCCAGTTAACTGGAAGACCAGCCGTTTGGTTCCATTACTGAAGTCTGGCAAGTCACCATTGGTGCTCGCATCATACCGCCTGATTGCACTGGCTAGTTGCTTGGGCAAAGTGATGGAGAGGATGGTACTTGGACGGCTAGAATGGTTCCTGGAGCATCACAATATCTACCCGGACGCTATGACGGGATTTCGCCGTGGCCGGTCATCAATTGATAGCGTCATAGACCTGGTCAGCTACGTGCAACACGAAAAAGGCCGTAAGCGTCTCTGCGCTTATTTTTTTCTTAATGTTAAAGGGGCGTACGATAACTTCACACACGAAGCTATCCTCACCGCTCTCAAGGAGGTAGGAGTGGGTGGTCGGATGTTTCAGTGGCTACGCAGCTATCTCTCTGAGCGATCCTTTTTCGTGAGAACCGAGGATGGTGACACTTCGCTACATTACAGCCACCGTGGTGTTCCCCAGGGTGGCATACTTAGCCCTGTACTTTTCAACCTGACGCTAATAGCTCTCAATGAGCATCTGCCAAGTACTGTCAGATTGTCAATGTACGCGGACGACATCTGCGTTTGGACGTCTGCAGTAACACGTCTACAGCTGCGAGCGCGAATTCAGAAAGCTGCCACTCAAGTTGATATTTACCTCCGTCAACGAGGTCTGGAAATTTCCTCTGAGAAATGTGCACTAGTGGCATTTACGCGCAAACCAATGCATAACTACAGCGTTCTGATAAACAGCGAAAAAATACGTCACCTCCAATCATACAAGCTCCTAGGTGTTATAATTGACAGAGACCTCTCATGGAGCTCACAAGTATCATACTTTAAAAGGCGGTTGACAGGCATCTGTCATTTGTTCAAGCTCTTCGCTGGAAAAAACTGGGGAATGTCCACAACTGCTATGTTGCGCCTATACAGGATTTTTTTCCTTGGATTCCTTCGGTACAGCCTACCTGTGTTAACCAACGCAAGGAAAACAAGTACACGAATGCTTCAAAGTGTCCAGGCTCAAGCACTCCGGATATGTTTAGGCTTGCCCAAAAGTGCGTCAACAGCGGTAACTATCGCCATCACAAGGGACAACCTCATCACGACCCACATTAATGTGGAAGTGCTGAGGACACATATACGACACCTTGCTCGAACCCCTCAACATCACCTAGCCTCTCTACCAGTTGTGCGGCCATGCACATCTTACTGCAAAACAGTGACCGCACATGATGAGTCGATCCCAACTTCGTTCTCTCCTGCCGCTAGACCTGTGACTCCGCCATGGTGCCTCGCTCAACCAATGAATAATATTAACATACCTGGCGTCCAGAAAAAGGCCAATTTGTCGTCCCCCGCCTCTTAAACAGCTCACACTACTTCTCTTATATGAGAAATATCAAGACTCCACACATATCTACACTGACGGATCGGTTCAGCCGGACAGCTCTACTGGAGCAGTAGTGATACCAAGGTTGGCCACGACAATTAAATTCAAGACATCTCACGCAACAACATCAACGGCAGCAGAATCGGCAGCACTTCGCGCCGCGTTGCAATTTGTAGTTGATCAACCTACACGCAAGTGGACTATTTTCTGCGACTCGAAGGTGGCACTGCAGTCTCTACTATCAGCCTTACGCCGTGGACCACACGAGCAGCTGGTACTAGAGATAGCAGAGGTTATACACCACCTGACTGAGAAAGGGCACCAAATTACATTTCAGTGGTTGCCCAGTCACTGCGGAATCATCGGCAATGAACGGGCCGATCAAGCTGCTCGCTCAGCCCACACAGAAGACTATAAACTGCGACTACCACTTTCTAGGACAGATGCTGCACGAAAGCTCCACAGACTTGCTCTCCAGCAAACCACATCGCAATGGAATCAGCCACACTTCAAGCCTGCCCGACTGTACTCGCTTGACCCTACGCTAAGTCTTCAAGTCCCGTCGAGGCTTTGCCGAGCAGACCAGACCCTGTTATGTAGGCTGTGGTTGGGCGTTGCGTTAACCAACGCCTACGCTTTCCGCATTGGGATGGCCGACACCGCAGCCTGTGGCCACTGTGGCAAAGAGGAAACAATCCAAAATATTCTTTGTGACTGCCTAGCGTATAGTAAACAACGACTATGCCTTCACAAGGAACCCAACAAATTAGATGATCAACCTCTGTCGGAGCAGGGAATTCTGCAGTATCGTCAGGATGCGACTTCACAGAAGAGGGCCCTGAAAGCGCTACTACACTTTTTGCGATCGACCGGCCTTACTGAACGGTTGTAGCTAGGACGCCCTTCCTGTGTGTGTTTTTGTTTTTTTTTTCTCTCTATCTAACCCCTCTTTCTTGCCCCTACTTCCCCGCCCCCAGCGCTGGGTAGCAAACCAGATGCCAATATCTGGTTAACCTCCCGGCCTTTCCTTTCTCTCTCTCTCTCTCTCTCTCTCTCTTATATCTTTACTAGCGAATTGTGCAGATCACTGACTTGCGTACAAAAAGTCCTAATTGGGAACCATCCATGAACATATGTGGTGTTGGTGCGTTGGTGTTTTTAGAAATGTAACTGACTTGACAACTCATGACAAGCAATCATGGGTAACTATTTGGCATAAGTTGAACTTTTAGACAAAGATAAACCGAGAGCAGCTCATCCGTCATCACACGCCGGAAAATTAAAAGATTCTGGCAAGTGAGTCTCATTCAGTGGGACTCGGGAAGCGAGCAGGTAACCTTGGAACATGTCAAGCGGATTGCTCGTGCCACTGGCGCCCTACAGTAACGGCTCAACTCACGGAAGATTCATTTTGCCGTTTCATAGTAATGACCATTACTATCTCCCCCTTCACAACCAAGCGGCTGTGTATCTTTTTCACCATCAAAATGTGCAATGAAACATTCCAGGTGAAAATATGTGTAATGAACTACTGATGAATAAACGCGCTCGACTTCGACGCGCTGCTACTGTGATGGAAATAAAAGTTTGCGGTCCGCTTCATTTTGACTTCGGCTAACACGTAGGTGATATTGTGACTTGATGACTTGAAGTAGGCAAATCAGATCATCTCAGTAGGTGCATCTCTGGTGTCGGAAAGGATGGATTATGAAGCGTCTCGGTTAAAGTGCCAGCTATACTGCTACCCCTTGCGATGAGGCAGAAGTATTTATGTGTGTTTAAACAACCGTAGCATGCCTATTCAGTTCATTCGTAAAGATAGGGGGCCAATTCGTGTGCTAGAGGAGCAAGAGAAACAATGTGATGTGGTGGAGCTGATGTTTAGCGACAAGATTTCTCTGTTGTTAAGCCAGCCAGGATACTTTGGGACCTAGTGACTGCTTCTGCCCGCTCCATGACCCACACTTGCGTTTTCGGTTGACACCTGAGGAACGTTGCCACCTATTGCTGAAACGTTTTGATATGCGCAGTCTGAGGATTGTAAGGTTCCTTTCTTTTTAGGGCAGCTTCTTAGGATATGGTAGAGACTGGCGTGTTCTCTTTGGCAGCTAACTACTGGAGCAAACCGAGAGCGTGAAGCTAGATAGAATAAAGGGTGTTCGTACGGAATATGTTAGTAGTCAGTGTCACACTTTTTTAATATGCCGTAAATCTGCATATTTAAATCATTCCGCCTGAACAAACCGTTGGCTATGTTGCCCAGACTTCTCAGCTTAAAAGTGCGTTTTAAAACAATTGTTAATGGCCGGGGTCACGAAAACTGAAAATTAATCGATATAATTTGAAACAAAAAAAAGATACACACTAGGAAAAGAGAAGTGAGAGAAAAGGAATCAAAAACAAAAACTGAAGAGGAAAAAAAGAAGGCCCCCAAGTACCACAATTTTGAAAGGCATGACACTAGTTCAAAGCTTTCTGAACTTTTCAGGTTTCTCCTTATGAACTGCCAGTGGATGATGGACTTGCCCTCGCCATATACAGCTTCACCATAAGGTATCTTAAGTGTTTCTCCATCGTCCCGTCACAGCTGAGCTACAGAAAGTCCTGAAGCGTCTTATCAGAAGGAAAACTCGGTCAATGAAAAACCCCGAGTGTGCTCCTCCGTAGAATAATTTCTCTGTTGGCCAACCTCAACAATAATAAGGAATGTTACAAGATTGATGGACGACAGGTGCGCTCTGCATGCGGAGAGTTGTCCAACAAACTCCACTGTTTCAAGAGACACTGCATATGTCACACCGGTAAAAGACCTTATTCGAATGAAGTGTGCGGACGGAGGTTTTCCAGTGGCCACCACTTCTCAACAATCTCAACGCCTATGGACACGTTGTGACACTTGCGAGATATGCGAGTTTCAATACAAGCATATAGACATGCGCTTCCGATTCAGAAGAGGACAAAACACCCAACACGTGAACTGTTGCAAAAAAGTAGCTCGGAAAGAAATCTGAGAACGTCTTGCAGTTCTTGTGAACTTGGAATACTTGAAAGTACCGCCATCCTGGAAGCGATTATGGGCTACTCTTACTCCTTAAGACTACAACTGAAGTACGAGCAAAAAAAAGAGGACTCTTTTTATCCTAAGAGATAAACTTCAACATCGGTCTTGCACAATAATCTTCTTTCACATCTTCATCTCCCATAGTTAGATATTTTTATAACAATATGCGAGTCTGATAGGAACCATGCATTAATACAAGAATATTCATCATTAACAGGCAATATTGTGAACCCCTTCACAGCTCATCACGCTATTGTAATTGCTGCGCAGATGATCAATCAACACTCGTAGCATTGTTCTTATCGCATCACACCACTGTCAGTGTTGAAACGCAAAAATATTCCGAAAGCACACGATTACGTGCATTTATATTTGTGATAAATTATCAGCAGTAGTGTGAAATCCTCTTTTAGAACGCCTTTATTAAAACAATTGTTTCTGAACAACGGATCTAAAATATGATAAATCTTTCAAAACTAAAGAATTTGCGCTTGCTTTCATTTGTTCTGAATTCTACCTCTGAAAAAGTAATTAAAGGATAAAAAACATATATATATATATATATATATATATATATATATATATATATACATATATATATATATATATATATATATATATATATATATATATATATATATATATATATATATATATATATATATATATATATATATATATATATATATATATATATGATTGAAGAGAAGGACGCACGTACGAAATGTGGATTTATTAACGTTTCGGCTGGTGGGCCGGCCTTCGTCAGAAGGTCTCGGTTATGACGTTTCGGCTGGTGGACCAGCCTTCTGACGAAGGCTGGTCCACCAGCCGAAACGTTAATAAATCCACATTTCGTACGTGCGTCCTTCTCTTCAATCATCTATTACACCGGACCATCGATCTTCATTCCTAAAATATATATATATATATATATATATATAAGGGAAAGAAGTGTATACCTAAGGGCTCGTTTTCCGTGTTTTTCGAAGGTCGTAGGTTCGATTCCTGCTTACAGTTGGTAATTTTTTCATCCACTTTTCTTTCTTCTTATTTACATTCCAATAATGTTAATAACTTCCCCTGTACATTCCTTGGCATTACTGTCTGTTATATCTCTCTCTCTCTATATATATATATATATATATATATATATATATATATATATATATATATATATATATATATATATATATATATATATATATATATATATATATATATATATATATTTATATATGCAGTTAAATATGAGGATAAAAATGAGCTCTCGTACAATAGACTGGCCAGCAATGCTACCTCACCGGACCATTCTGCCTAACTTTAAGCAGCTGCTTCTTCGCTCATGGGGAAATACAAGTATCATGCCTACTCTGAGTCAGCGCTTAAGCTCCTACCAAGCGCTTTTATGATCAGTCTAGACTAAAATGCAAGAAATGCGGGACAACTTATTAAAACAAGGGAGTTGGCAAGAAATGCCACGTAAGATGTGGCAAGGGATCCCACGTAAAACAAGGGATGTGGTCTACTAAACACAACTGCCACAATATTTTACGAAGCTGATACGTGCCAAGACATAACCATGTGAGCAACTTGTCCAACACTCCCATTTAAGGATACACCCCATCCTGCTCATTTACACAAATAGACATGGCCCGTGAAGAACGTCGACACATCGAGATTGGTGGCGGCAGCTACACAGAAGTGCATGAAACGAGCCAGCGAAGAAAAAGAAGATTGCAGGTGAGCTCTTGTAGAAGATATCCGTGAATTCTTGCAGCCCGAATTTCGGCACGTAAATCACTGAATGCCTTGGCTTCTTTTCCTTTCTTGGAATGTGACAGTGACTATTCTTGGCTTACGGTGTCTTCTGAAGCCTATGGTGCGTTACGAAGTCTGACAGTATTTTATCCTGCTGTGTATAGTTTTACCTTGTGTGCAAACGAATGAGTGCCAGCTTACGTGGCGTTGATACAATGGTCATGGTGTTTGGTGTGTTACGTAGAAATAATACGTTTGATTGCGGCAATGGTGGTCGCATTTCGTTGGAGGCAAAAGGCTAGGGGCCAGTGTAATGTGTGATGAAACTGCATGCGAAAATAGGATCAAGAAAAATTCTACAGCCTTTCAGTAAGGCCACACGATCATAACATGCATGTTTTTGGCACGTCACACCCTAAATACTAGAAGTATTAAATATTGGTAGAAAGAGGGTACATGCAATCATCTGACGAAAACTTACACAAATATGTTGTGGACTTCAGTAAAGTTATGCATAGTGAGTCAAGCGCACGAGGACGCTTTCGCCAGCACTGTGATTTCGAATCTTCTCAATCGCTGGTTGGAAAAAGCGCATGCACACAATCGAAATGTTATTGCATTGCCATATAATCAGAATGTGTTACTTATTGAAGTGTGGTACCAGAGTGCCAGATTGTTCAATAAGCATCGTATCTTTCCGTTAACCATTTGCGCGTCCACGAGAAATTGTGATTGCTACCGTTTATTATACTTTAGTGAGAGCGTTATTTCAATCTATGAAGATTCTGCAAAAATATTTATTGAAGCGAATCGGGTACAGTAAGCACGCAGTGCATCGACAATACGGATATGGCTATGAACTGTCTATGGCAGTCAGAAGCACAGAGACTATTGACTGCACTCAGAAGCAGAGAGACTATTGCTTACGACGTCAGCTGACAGTCGTGCCACAGCACAACTGAGTACAAGCAGCGGAGCAGTTTTGCAGCATATATTGCGGTGTGAGTGCCCTGTAACTATTGCGCATTTATTTGAAAGAATCCGCATGGGTGATTGTTAATAAATATAGATTCTCTAAGCTGATTCTCTTTCTCACCTATTCCGCAGTGTTAGAACAAAAGTAGCCGTTCTTAAAATAATCAGTTCTTCAGCAATTGTGCTTCATAAGTGTCATGGACATGTTGCCAGGTCGTAGATTTACATAAAGTCTATGTAAAAAAAAAGACAGGCAGAATGTTTAACCTAAAGATTCAGTTTCATTCGCCACAATAGCAATGTGGGCTAACAACAATGATATCAGGATAAATATAGGGGATGTTTTAGAAGCAATGAATGATAAGAAAGCATGAAGCATGATGAAGAGATAAGAAAGCACAGAAATAACTCTATACCACCAGGCTCCTAAGCTGCGACCTTCGAACAACACGTTCGATGCTGTGCCACTGAGCTACGGTGGCGGTAATCCTACTGTCCACATTACAGGCTGTATATGCGCATTAAACGTGGGAGCAGCAGTCGGCGCCACATGTTGTCATTGCGGAAAGTGGAATGGTAGCACGTTCCTAAAAAGCAAATGGTTTTCTTATTCAGGACATTAGTTGTAACAAACATTCCATCAAATGTTTTAACAGAGCTTTGAGTTAGCTTTTGATCATACAAGCCCATTGAACATTTGCAGTTACAACGAGACTTGGATTGACATCATGGAGGATTTGTGCGAGAAATTTATTGGCAACCCTTCAAATCCGCAGTATGTATCAGACTTGACACATGATCCCTTAGCCTCGGGCTAATGCGCCTGAAAGTATGCCCTATATATACACAACCACACGTCAGAGGTATATAATACACCAGATTGTGTGAACATTCAACAAACTTGAGCTTGTTTTTTATGCTGCATTTTTTATGTCCCTTTGTACACTTCTGGTTGACCAACGCACATACTCCTCCGATTTTGTTATTGGCTTTACATCGTACTTTCCAGCCACAATTTTATATTCTGTGCGATAGCCTTTGTACATAAGGGGTTGATACCACGTGAGAGCTAGAACCAGCGAGCCAACCCCTTTCCGAATGAGGTCGCGTTGCGTGTTTGGACTTTCTCAATAACCTGGTGACATACAGTCAACATCACAGAGAACTGGTACCCTGCGTCCTGGAGCCTAGAATCCTGTTCATGAAATGATGAAACGCACAAGCTGAGGTCCAGAGCCGCTGCCTATATAGTAGCCAGTGAATGGTTGTACAGCGCGAGCTGTGGGTAGACAGCTTTTCTATTAGACCACCTTCGCGGAATTGATGAGCCGTAACTTTTACAGCAAACGCTGTTATGCGCTCACATAGAGTCGCGTGCTTTGCTGTTGTCTAGCGTCGCCTGTGTCCGTAACCAATATTGCCTAAAATGAGAAAAAAAGTAAGAAAAAAAAGCGCGCAGCCTGCGCGCAAGGCGCTGCATAGTCACAGCGAAAGCTAGAAGAGCCGCCTTTCAGAGCCTTTTGTAAATACTCATTGGTTAACTGCTGCAACACACTTGCTTGGTGCTCACTACGGCATTCATAACAAAACTTTACGGTAGTAGGCCATCATTCGCTACGCTATTTTTTATTCTTCTGAGAAGCTTGGTATTCGCTAAACTATTGCGAGGAATTTTGTGCCAATCGTTCACGCAGTGGCTGACGACGATCCTGAAGTGGGTATGCGCCACAGTTAATAGTGAAATAAAAACAAGCTTTTGTAATGGGTTCGAGCATTGGACGATCCACTCGTTACTCTATGCGAATTGTGTGACGACTGCTTGTTATTTCGCTATTTTAAAACGCTTATCGGGTCGTAATAACGCGATTGCTTTCCTGACAACATCTCTGCGTAAGGCAAGTTGGCCAACAAGTCCCAAGTACTAGCCTGGCTCAGTGGTAAAATACTGAGCTAGCACCCAGCGGACCGTGTTCGATCTCCACTGTGTAACTGGTTGTAGGTTTCTTTTTTTTATTTCGTGTGATTTGATTACGGACACCAGCGGCAGCGGTGGCAAACAAGTACGGCACTGCGCGAGACCGGAGTTGTGATCTCATAACAGCTTTCGCTGTAAAAACTGGGACGCAATCGGTCTCGAACCCGGGATCACCTGCGTACCAGCCCAGTATTCCACGACTGAGCTACGCCGGTGCTTGGCAATACGTTGTGAACTGACCCCAGGCAGGCTTCATGTCGGAAAAAGAATTTCATTAATATGTATAATAACGCACTTTATACCAGCAAATGAATAGCCAGATGTCACCCAATGCGAATTGTGTAACGAGTGGGTCGTCGAATGGTGCAACTCATTACAAAAGCACCAGGCCTAATTCTTCATCGTCATCCGCCATCACATCAAACAATTGCACAGAATTATTTGCAAGTTTGTAGCGAGTATCGCGCCTCACCACCGAACTTCCAGCTTTAACCGAGACTGTGCAGCGCATTCAGCGCAGGCCTCGTAGTTCAACGGTTATGGTGGACTACTGCAACGTGTCGTGGATACGAAACTACCATCCTCATCAACCAACACGCTCTCAACCGCCGCCGAATCATTTTGCGGAGATGATTAACAAGAGGAAGTGAAGCACGTGGACGCAGTATCTGGCATGTCTCGTCTCCGTCAACTCTTTGTTACGTTTCTACCGCACCCTTAATCGGTGTTTGACACCCATGTGTTCCCTGTTATTCATTAGGAAACCAAGATTTTGAGTAGTCGAATTGGTTATATTTGTGAGGAACGTACGCGCAACAGGAATTTCTGACAGCACAGCTGCTGTGGTGGAAGTTTGCCGCATGTCGCTGGTAAAAAACTATCGTAATCAACAGTTGGCACGCTCTCAATTGCAGGCAAAAAATTCTGTAAAAATGCTCAACAAGAGAACCTGAGACATGCCAAGCAACTCTGCTGTGGCCAAGCTTTGTGCAGTTTAGGAAAATATAGGCAATTTTTCTTTTCTATTTAAGTGATTCAAATGACAAGGGCCAGATGCGCATGGGCCATGTATGTCCTCATTAAAGAAGTTGCATCCAGCATAGAAATATTTACTCCTAAAATGCCACAATATTTTGTATACAGAAACTTAGATGCTATGCGAATACACGGAAAGAAATTTAAAATGTTACAAAACTCTCAATTGCGTGGAATAATGCATGAAAAGTGGACAAAGGTGCTGTACTGTGTATGGCTAATGAATGAATGGTGGTTTTAAATAATTACATTTCTAATTGAAAACTGTACAGTAACTTCAAAACTACGTCTTTTGCTGTGCAAAGGCATGCTATTGTACCTGTTTTATTCATTGAAATATTTAAAAAATGTTAATATTTTGTTACATCTAGTGGCATAGTTGTAGAAAATTATGTACGGTGAATATATCTATTAGCAATGTCGCTCGTTCATCCATAGCACGAACTTTCGTGATCGTTGTTTTAGAGGTAACAGTAATCTTTAGCGCCTTGCGAATACACCACACGTTAACAACCCCGGAGTTGCTCCGGAATATTGCCATCGTGTATTACAAAAACAAGCTACAGTCAACGATGGAAAATGACAACCTTCCTTTTACTTTGTTGCAGTGTAGTAAGCAGCCGTGATCGCTTACGTGTGTTATCTCCACTAGATGAGACCACATTACCACGCTGTCGGTGTGAAGTTATTTTGCTCGGGAAAATATGCAATCTATATTTCGGGAAGCTTGCTCAATAAATTCTGGCGATGCCCTCAGCTGGGAAGTCGGGCTCAGCTACGATGATTAAATACTGTAAGCAGTCAACCATGCGATAATCGGCTGGAAGCAAATTTCAGAACAAAAAAATAGTCTGGTGACTTGATCCTAAAAAATTCCTCCGCTTAAGATGCACGAAAGTTTGATTAGAGGTTTTCTGAGGTGACTGTATGTACGGTCTTGTCGCATTGAGTAGCAATGTACGAGTAGGCATTATTCACTGAATAATTACGTCGAAAATAGTATATACGTTTGAACAGTAAAAACAGTGTGTACCATGTGCACCGCCTGGAGCTGCTGCTGAACACTGCGAATGACGCCTAATCAGAAATGCTTTATAATAAAGAGGTTGATTGAGCGTGTAGGTCTTGCATAAAATCTATCATGTTTTCTGGAAACTGTCCATCGACAAAAATAGGCTGCAGCCTTTCTACCGAGTAGTGTATCAGCCGTATTACATTGCATTGTCTTATCTCGTAGAGACACTACTGGCTTCTCACAAAGAGAAAAGTGCGAGGATCTCGGCGTTGTCTTCGGCGACGTCAACCATTGCCAGAAGCTACCGGAGGAACGACGCCACAAGTGACAAGTGTGTGACAAAACCTTTGAAGAGAAGAAAAATCTCAAGAGACATAGGCGCACGCATACGGACGAGAAGCCCCATTTTAGCGTAACATGTTGAAAGTCAATGTCACAAAAGCGTCGCCTCGAAAAACATATCCTCCCGCATAAAGGCGACAGGCTCCATCACATCAACGTGAAGAACTCCCTCATAAAACATCTCCGCGTGCATATAGGCATTAAGCCATATATATGCGGCTCACGCCATAAATCATTTGCATATAAGAATGACCTCACAACACATCTACGCATGCATACAGGCAAAACACAATATCATTGCGGCTTGTGCGCTAAGTCATTCGCACAAAAAGGCACCCTCACGAGACATCTCCGCGTGCATACAGGCGAGAATCAATGTAATTGCAGCTTTTGCAATAAACCATTTGCACAAAAATGTGACCTCACGAGACTTCTCCGCATGCATACAGGTGACAAAACATATCCTTGCGGCTCATGCGGTAAATCATTTGCACGAAAGTATGAACTCACAATACATCTGCGGGTGCACGCAGGCGAGAAGCTCTTCATGTGTGCAACATGCGCTAAGCCATTAGCAAAAGAGGGAAATATTCGTGCACACGAACACACGCACAAGAGTCAAAAGCCTTAATATTGCAACATATGGGCTAATTCCTGTCCACGGAAGGACAGTCTCGCGTTACTTCGCCACATGCATACAACCGAAAAGCCATATGATTGCATCATGTGGGATGTATTACTCGAACTAAGTTGATCTTGTGGCACATGAACGAAGGCGCGCATACTGCAAGTCCATTGCAACCGCTATCGTAAATGATTTGCCAGAAAGTCTGCTCTCGTAGCGCACCACGGCACCCGCCCTGGCGAGAATTTCTTCAAGTGCACTACCTGCCCTCATTCCATTGCATGGCTATGAAAGATTCGTGTACATATGAAAGCATGCGTGCGCGTGAGAGATGCTATGAATGCAATTTGTGTGCCAATTTATGGAAGGATTCATGAGTACTTCAAAGGAATGAACGCACGCAGAGAGGCAAGGAAAGTTAGCCCGCCAAAAAAGAACAAGGTCATTAAAATGGGCGTTGTATCTATGAGCGGCGACGTTCTTAAAAATTTATGATCGTACTTCACGACAGCAACAGACATGTTCACACTCCCAAGGCTGTGTATACATGCACTAGTGAAATGTTTCAGCAATCATTCGTGCACAAAATAAATTTTATGGACCGACCGACCAACCGACCGACCTACGTACGTACGTACGTACGTACGTACGTACGTACCTTTGTACTCTATTTCAAATTAGACAGAAGAGCGGTGAATAAAAGCTGTCTTTCGGCAGCCTGACGAGCCCGCCGTCCCCATTACAAGGTTTCACGGCAGCATAGAGACAGATGTGTTTAACACAATAATTGAATAATATACATCCTGTAAAGGCTAGATCCCACAGAAACATAATAAATGTACGGAACATAAACATAAGTAAACATAGAAGCATAAGTAAAGCACAAGTACGGGCAACAGTAAATAAGAGCAACAGCAAAGAAGAGGAAACTTTGCACTATTAACAATACATACCACATCATTATTATGTACTTATCAGTGACTTAGTCTTTCGAGTATACAAATTTCAAGTGTACTTTGCTTGATGCACAAAAAAATAGATGAAAATTTGTTGACATATAATGGTTTAGAAGGCAAGACAAGTTATGGCACAAGCGTTGCGTTGAAGAGTTTAAACGCGTGGTCGGTACCACTCATGTCTTGCCTCCTCGTACGTCATAACTCTGTTTCTTCTCTTCTAGACAAGCAATCTGTCTTAAGTACTCAAAGTTTTCCTTAATATTCAATTTAAAACATACACTCAGTAATGGTTGTGCATTGGCGCTGAATTTTCACGTGCTATTGGTATGCAGAAACTTTTAGACGTTTAACTAACCCCTTCATCCTGATAAGCACATGTGGTTACAATCACAATTACATGGCTGTGTATCATTGCACTGGCGAAATCTGAAATGAATACTTCGCGTGCAATAAATGTCTGTTCATAACGATAGATGAGAATGAGGGTTCAATTTTATTCGTTAGTGCTGCACCAGTACATCTAAGTACATTTAACTAATCTCATTCCTCGCGAAGAGCACTCGTCGGCAACCTCTAATTAACAACTTTGTCCACATCTTTATTAGTGAAATGTGCACATCACTGACTTGCCTACGAGAAATCCTGATTGGGAATCACTGACGGACATATTTGGTATTGGCGCATTGATGTTTTTAGAAATGTAACTGACCTGATAACCCATGACAAGCAATTGTGGATAACTATTTCACATCCGCAGGACTTTTAGACAAAGACAAGCCGAAAGCAACTCACCCATAAGCGCACGCAACAAACATGAAAGCTTGTGGCGGGTGGGTCTCACTTGGCAGGACTTGGGAAGCGTGCGAGCAACTTTGGAACAGGTCAAGCAATTGGCTCGTGCCACTGGCGCCCTGGATTAACGGCTCGACCCACAGAAGCCTCATTTCGCCGTTTTATAAAAATGATCATTTTTATCTTCCATCTCTTTATGTTTTTCACTACAAAAATGTGCAATGAATCATTCTAGGTTAAAATATGTGTAACGAACCACTCATGAATAAAAGTGCTTGATTTCGACATGATGCTACTGCGAAAGAAGAAGTTGGCAGTCCTCTTCTTGCTGACTTCGGTGAGCACTAGCCGACCTTGTGACTTCAATACTTGGAGTAGTAAAATCAAATGATCTCAATAGGTGCATCTCTGGTGTGGCGAAGGAAGAATTATGAAGCATCTTGGTCACCGTGGCAACTTTACTGCGGCCCCCTGCGATGCGGAAGGTGTGATAATGTTTGTTTCGGTAGGCGTAACGTAAGTATTCAATTCATCCGTTAAAAACTGGGGCACGATTCGTGTGCTAGAGGATGAAGAGGAAAAACAATGTGATGTGATGGAGCTGATGTTCAGCGACAAGATTTCACTGTTCGTGAGCCGGCCAGGATACATTTGGCCCTAGTGCCCGCCTCTGGTCACTCTTTGACCCACACTTGTGTTTCCGGTTGGGGGCTCAGCAATGCTGCCTCCCATTTTTGTTGGATTGCGACATGCGCAGTCTGAAGATTATAAGGTTCCTTCATTTTAGGCAGCTCCAGAGGATACTGTAAAGACTAGCGTGCTCTCTTTGGCAGTTATCATCTGGGCAAAACTAAGAGGTTAATGCCTGATAGAATAAAGGGGGTAAGGCAAAAATTCCTTAGTAGTCAATGTCACACTTTTGCAAATACACCACGATTGTCTATGTTGTACAATGATTCCGTCAGATAAAACTGTTGACTATGTTGGCCAGACATTCAAACATAAACTTTATGTTTTGAAACAAGCGTCAAAAGATATGAATAGAAACAAAAATCTAGAAATAAACATTTGAATAGAGAAAGAGAAGAAAGAGGGAAAGAAAGAGAAAACTGAAGAAAAACAAAAAGGATTCCCAGCGCCGCACTTTCGTGAGGATTAGCACTAATGCAAGGCCGTCTAATTTTTTTCGGATACCCCTGTTATACGGCCCGTAAATAATAAACATACAATGCTCATATGCAGCTTCACCACAAGGCATCCTAAATGTTTTCTAATTGTCCTGCTGCAGCCGACCTAAAAGAAGTGCCGAAGCATCAAATCTGACAGAAAACCCACCCAACCCCGAGTGTTCTCCTCCATTTGTGGATTCGCCTGTGTGTCTGGCCGTGAGAATCTTAAGGAATGCAACACGATTGATGTTCGACGTGTGTAAACTTTGCTGTTTTGAGAACATGGTATATGTCACGCCGCCGAAGGGCCTTTTTCGGGTTAAGTGTGGGGACGTAGGTTTTCCATGGGCCGCCATCCCAACAATCTCAACGCATATGCACACGTTGAAACATTTGCGAGCTATGCGATATTCAATACAAGCACTTAGAGATACTGCGCAGATTCAGTTGAAGACAAAAACACCCAGCACGGGGACTGCTGTGATAAAGAAGCTAAGAAAGGGAATCTGAGAGCATCTCTAAGTACTTGTAAAGTTGGCCGAATGCTTGGATCTAGTGACATCTTGAAAACACCTATGGGCTAGTCTTACTCCTTAAGAACACATCTGAAGCACGGGTGAAAAAAAAGTAAGGACCATTTTTAACCTAAGAAATAAATTTCACGATCGGTCTTGCACAACAATCTCCTCGCACATATTCATCTTCAATTTTTAGGTATTTTTAAAATCAGCATTATGTGCGTCTGAAAAGAACTATGCATTACTTCGGCAATTTTCATGATTAGCAAGCAATATTGTGAATCCTGTCACAGCTCCTCACGTTATCGTGATCGTTGTTCAGATAATCAATCGGACTCGTAGCATGGTGATTATCACATTGTAGCGCTGTCAATGTTTAAACACGGAAACATTCACAATGCGCAAGATTTCGTACATTTAGATATAAGAAAATTTATCAGAATTAGTGTGAAATCCTCTTGCAGAACGCCTTTGCGAAAAAGAATATTTGTGTATATCAAAATTGAGAAATAATAAATAATTCAAAACTAAACAATTTTCGATTGCTTTCATTTCTTCCGAGCTTTACGACCAAAAAATAATTAAAAAATACAAAATACACATTTGTAGTAAATATGAGGATAAAAATGAGATCTCCTTCGATAGACAGGTCAGTAACGCAACCTCACCGGACACTCTACTTAACTTAAAACAGCTGCTTCCTGGTTCATTGGGGAATAAAAGTGTCATGCCTAATCTGAGTCACCACGTTAACATCTACCAGGTGCTTTCATGATCAGTGTAGACTAAAATGCAAGAAATACGTGACCACATACTCCTTGATTCTGTGAGCGTGTTGCTTGAAAATTATGTTGCTATTTCCCAATTGAATGGAATATCTGTTGATCGATTTGGCGTTTACAACAGCGAAACTATAGAGGTTGGTGGTATGAGGTCAGTTTGAAAATGGTGGCGCGAAGCCTGAAGGAAGTGCAAAACTAGGAGGCTATCTTTGCTTCTTTTTTTCACACATTGTTTTCTACAGCGCTTTTGTCTCTGTGTATTTATACGGCGCGTAGCAATGTTTTTCTTTCTTTGTCTCTTTTTCTGCTTATTTCTAAGCTATGTATCCCTCTCTTCCCAACTCTTTTCACTCCCCCGCACTTCAAATCTATCCTCGCCACGGCCCTTACACTCTCCAATCTATTTTATTTGCTATTCTATAGAAAGTACATTTTGCCCTGATAGCGCATGCCTCGCTGGTGCCGAGTGGTTTCGATGCCGGCTTTCAGATCGTGGAAAGCTAGCGTCTGAACCCCGTCTTTTCGAAAAATTCTTTTTTCTTTTGCCAAGAATTTCTTTCTATATCCTTCTTTCTCTCCTATACCCGTTCTTTCACCCATTGGAGCTTTTCCATTACAACACCCTGGTGGCTTAGCGGTTACGATGCTCCAGTGCTGACCCACCGGTCACGGGATCGAATCCCACCATCGGTGGCTGCTCTTTCGGTAGTGGTGAATTTATGCTCGACACCCGCGAACTTCGACGTATTTGCAGGTTAAAGAGCCCCAGGCGGTAGAAATTTCTGCAGCCCTTCACTGCGGCATCTCTCATAATGACGTCCTTGTTTGCGGTCATTCAATCCGCACGATTATTACTTCATTACATACCAAACAAACAGCACACGGGTTCTGTAAACGAAACAGAGGACGAATATAGCTCGTGCGGCTTCGCGATGACAACAATTTTTCTGTGCTGGACTACAACCATCAGCTCGTGTAAACAGCCCGGTCGTTAAAAAAATGATGAAGTGTAACACGCTTTAACACCTTAAGGCGAAAGCCCTGTAGTGCACTTGGTAACATATTAAATTATACGAGTGATCCTACTTCTTCAAGAACATGACGAGCCTGCGTGTGAGAGACATACACTCAATGAATTTCCCATTCTTAGTAGAGTATACTGATTTCTCTACCCCCCTCAGAAAGCTTGATGCATCTCTTTTGCTGTTGGACTTCCACCGGTTTGTGCCCACCTTCGCTCATACGGACGCTTTCTGCTAAATAAACGAGCAGTTCTTCGAATCGCCACATTCAACCGGAACGTGCGCAAATGAGTATGAACTAGGTTAGAACGGCGCAACGCTGCCATCTTGCAACTACACTACGTGCAAAGACGTGGAAGTACGAATAGTTACCAAAAGAATATTTCGCTAAGTATTCGTTATTGATTGGCGATGGCAACAAGTGGCTGGAAGACAATGTGGTATTTGCCAACGCAGGTGAGAATGTGCATATGCTTCATATAGCAACATCTACGATGTTGCCCTGTTATCACGCTTTGTGATATATAGCATTTACGAAGTTGCTAGGTTATCACGCTTTGTGATAAGTATACAGAGCCCCAAGCGGCTATTTTATTTTACATGCTGCGCGCAAGGACGCGCATGCGTTGTGTCAGGTGTCGACACATTCCTTTTACTTTATGGCACAGCACGGACAGCTACAGTCGTCGTCGGTTGGTGGCTGTCCGCGGTTATTTCACCATGCTAAGTTCGTGCAAGGTTCCCACGCAAAACAAGGGACATGACCGAAGACGGACTGCCTCCACAATACTTTACAACTGGTAGTGGCAGCTCCTCGTAAAATCATACTAAACTGACGCGTTCCAAGTCATAGACAGGTGAGATTCTTGTCGAACACTTATGCATACACCCCGACTTGCCGATTTAGACAAAAGGACATGGCTCATGAAAGACAACTACGTGGACATAGCACGATTGGTGGCGGCAGCTCCACAGCACTTCAGGAAATGCCACAAGCAAGCTCGACTCAAGAAAATCGCAGGTGAGCTCATATAGAAGACCTTCGTGAATTCGTGAAGCCTGAATTATGGCACGTAAATTACTGAATCCCTTGCCCTCTATTTTTCGTGGGGATGTGAGAGTTTTTATTCTTGGCATATGGCGTCTTCGGAGGCCAATGGTGCGTTGCGCAGGCTGACTGCATTTTATCCTATTTTGTATAATGACGCCTTGTGTTCAAAGAAATAAATGGCAGCTTCCGCTCGTTGATACAATGGTCATGGTTCTCGTAGTGCGACAGAAAAATCATGTGTTTGATTCCGGCAATGCTGGTCGCCTTTCGATGGAAGCAAAAGGCTAGGGGCCAGAGCAATGTTTAATGAAATTGCACGCGAGAGCCAGACCCTGAAATTTACGAAGCCTTTCACTAAGGCCATATGAGCATATCATGGGTTTTGCATGTCACTCCGTATGCAAATTTTTATGTAATGATAGTAAGCTGATGTTGAACCTTACATGTAGTCTTCTCACGAAAGCCTACACAAATAGGCTGTGGTCTTCAGTAAGCTGATGCATAGTGAGTAAAGCGAACGAGGATGCTTTCGCCAGCACTGCGACTCCGAATGCTCCACACAGGCTGGCGGGAAAACGCGCTTGCGCAGAATCAAAATGAGATTGCATCGCCGTGGGTGCAGATTGTGTTATTCAATGAAGTGGTACCAGAGTGTGGGCTTGTTGCAATAAGCATCGTATTTTTTTCCGTTAAACATTTACGCATGCACGAGAAATTGCGATTGCTACCGTTTTTTTTCTACTTTAGTCAGAACACGTATCATAATCTATGAAGATTCTGCAGAAATATTGAAACTAATCGCGCACAGTAAGCACATGGTGCATCGATGATACGGATTTGGCTCTGAAGCGTCTAAGGCAAACAGAACCGGCCGCTAGTCGCGTAAGCCTTCACCTGCACTGTGCCAACAATCTCTTGCGCAGCGGACCTACGATGTAGTATACGCAATATGTTGTCGTTTTCTTGTGGCATGGTGTTGCATACTGCAATCAGCACAGTCAAATGTGGTCAGAAGCAGATAGACTGTTGCGTAGGTCGTCAGCTAACAGCAATGCCACAGCACAACCGAGTACAAGCAACGGAACAGTTTTGCAGCAGAGCGTGGTGTGGGGGCCCAGTAACTTTTCTGCATTTGATTGAAAGAAACCACATGCGTGACAGTTATCGCATACAGATCAGTGATTCTTCAGGCTATTCCTCTTTCTCACATATTCTGCAGTGTTAGAATAAAAGAAGCCATTCTGAGAATAATCAGTTATTGTTAAATTGTGCTTCCTAATTGTCATGGACCTCTCCCCAGGTAGATTCACATATCTTTAAGTAAAGAACAAAATAAAGACAGAAAGAAGTTTAACCTAAGGCTTGTTTTCATTCGCCACAACAATAATGTGGACTAACAAAAACGGAGAGGAAAAGAACAACAAGAGAGAAGGTAGGACGAAGAAGGCACATGCCCGGCTTGCTACCCTCCGCAGGGTGAATGGGAAAGGGGAGTGTAAAGTTGAAAGAGAGAGAGAGAGGAAAGAGAAGAGAAAGAGGCAAAAGAAGGATTGTCAGTCAATGGGCTGACGCGTATGCAGTGGTGGCACTACACAAAAGTTAGAGGTACTCACACAAGCCTGTAGTCAAAAAGCACAAGACGACTTTGACTGCATTTTGAGCCGACGAAAGACGAGGACGGTGTTCCAGTAGCATCTGCATACAGAGTGGCCGACCGCCCAGTTGTCGCAATGCGTCAGAAAGCTTCTGTCTTTCAGAGGCAAATCGAGGGCAACGGCGTAGCAGATAGTCAATGTCTTCTTTGGTGTCGTAGACGTCGCATTCCACATTGTCGGTCAATTCAATGAGGGTTTTATGTGTTTTTGTGAAGGCAACCCCCAACCAAAGACAACAAAGAAGCGAAGCTTGACACCGGCGAAGTTCGGATAGAGGTCGAAGTTCCAGTCGAGAATTTATTTGGTAGAATCTCGTATGCCTTATGCTTGGGATGTTCCACTCCAGCAGACACAGAATACGTGCCAGGTGGCAAAGTTGCGTTGCAGCGCCTTTCCTTGACAAAGGATTCGGAAGGGTGTGCTCTTCTTGGCGGGATGTGTGAGCCGCGTCGTCTTCGCAATCATTGCCAGTGATCCCACAATGACGAGGTAGCCAGTGATAATGGACCTCGTGGCCTGTTTCTGTGACGTGGTGAACAAGCTTGACAACCTCATATGTTAACTGTTCGTGGCAACATCGTTGAATGACTGACTTTAGGGCAGGTTTCATGTCAGAAAAGACCGACCAATTACTCGTTTTCTCGGATTTGATGTATTCTAGGGCTACACGGAAAGCCGCAAGTTCTTCCAACACATACGTAGTGACGTTTGATAGCTTGGTTCGCAGAGTGTTTCTCTAGCTGGAATCACCACAGCACCACCAGAACCAGACGCTATGATTGAACCATCGGTGTATATGTGCACGTGGTTATTGTATATTTTGCGCAAGAGGTGCAAGCCTAATTCTTTTAGGGCTGACGAAGGCAAATTTGATTTTTTTCTTGATTTCTGGAATTGAAACACGTATTTGTGAAAGTGTCGGGCACTACGAAGGATGCACCAATTTTCCCGCAGGCGTAAAACCTGATGTAAACTAATCACAATGCGCATAGACAATGCACTAAAATTTATGTGGGGCCTCTCAGTAGCGAAGGTTGCCAAGTGGTGGGAAGGATTCCGATCGTGTTGCGTGAGGAACGTCGGCATCGTTTCAATGGTGGTGTGCGTCACGATCGAGTAGTCATGGGCAATGGCAGGGGTTTCAACCGTCGAGGCACAGCGTGGTAAACCAAAGCATATCCTAAGAGCCTGGGCTTGAATATTTTGGAGTGTACGCAGGTTAGTTTTGAGAGTGTCAGATATAACAGGTAGGCTGCATCGCAGGAATCCAATAAACAATATCTTGTAAAGCTCTGACATATACTCGACAGACATTCCGAGACTTCTTCTGAAAGGAACCTGAACAAGTGACAAATGGTGGTCAGCCGCTTTTTCACGTAGTTTACGTGTTGGATTTTAGGCAGGTTTCGCTCGATTATGACTCTCAAAAACCTCTGACTCCGGCTGCGTGACACCAATTGCCCGTTAATTGATATGCTGTAGGCGGACATTGGCCTTCTGGGGAAAGCCATGACTGTTCGCTTTCCACTTGCGATAACGAGCCCTTGTTTACGTATGTGGTGCGATGTCACTGATGCTGCTTTCTGAAGTCGAGCGCGAAGCTGAAGTCAAGTCACACCTGGTATCCACGCACAGATGTCATCAGCATAAATGGAAAGTCGTACGCTGCTTCGCTGCTTGCCAACTAGTCCAAATAATGTTAGGTTGAACAATGTCCGGTTTAGCCCTCCGCCTTGCGGGACTCCTCAGCTACAGCAATATTCCGGTGTCGGGCCATTCTTTCTGCACGTGAAAATACCTATTCTGTAGGTAGCTCTGAACAAACATATACATCTTACCACCGAGTACTACTCCTTTTAATTTGCTGAGAATGGCTTCGTGGATGACATTGTGGTAAACCCTTTAATGTCAAAAAACAGAGCAGCGCATCACCGTTTGCAGGCCTTCTGGGGCTTTACATATGTCACCAAGTTAAATATATTGTCAATTTATATGAGCGGCCTCGTCCGAACCCGCACATGTCATCTGTATTAATTTCGTAGAACTTTTAAGTACTATTCCAGACGTAGTAAAATCATTCTTTCCATAATGTTCCCACACAGCTTCGGGCGGTAAAAGGGCGGTAAGAGGAAATTGGGCGGTAAGAGGAAATGTCCAAAGGTGATTTGTAGGCTTCTAGAAGTGTAATTGGGCGACTTGACTTCCACTTCTGTGGAACCATGCCAGTTATCCAGGAGTTGGTGTATAGCAGCAAGAATACCTTCCGAGCTTGATCTCCTAGGTGACACCGAGCGCGGTAGGAGATCCCGTCAGGTCCTAGCGCTGAAGAACGTCTACATAAAGCAAGCGCAGCCTTCAGTTCTTTTATCTAAAACGAACACTCCAATCGCGGACCACGTGAGGATACGGAACAGTCGGGTGTCTTCGTCCCATTTGAGTTGTCCCCGTAGACAATTCTTCGACAGAAAGATTCTGCGCCGTCAATCTCTTCGCAGCGTAAGTGAAGTGCCAAAGATTTAAATGGGTGTGCGTCTGGCCACTCTCAGATCATCAAATGACTTCGTGCGTCATAACGTCGTTCTTCATGACGACGAATCGCTCGTGTTTCTCGAGTTCAATGTGCATATCTCTGCGAGATGAGCTCACCAGAAGCGAACGCGTGGGACAGTAGGATACTCTTCAGTGGGTCCTCTAGGTTGAAGGGTGAGCCGCCAACATAGTCTTCTATGAATAAAATGTATTTTTACCGATCGGTGCACTCGACGGCTCTGGAAGACTTGAGACTTGGAAAGCCGTCAACCTTCAGGCATGTTGGAATGTAGCCCCTTGTTTAAAAATCCGAAAACCAGTGCAGTTCTGGCGATTTTCAAACGAGCGTGAGACGATACCCAAATAAATGTAGGGGATCCTTGTAGAAGCAATTATTATAAACTTGAAAAAAAGAAAAGAGGGCGTTGAGGTAATTCGAGACAACACGGCTCCAATCCTGCGACCTTCGAATAACACGTTCAATGCTCTGGCACTCATCTACGGTGGCGGTCATTCCACTGTCAACATTATGGGCTACATATGTGCATTAAACGTGGAAGCAGCAGCCGGTGCAGCATGGTGCCGTTGCGGAAAGTTGACTGGTAGCACGTTCTTAAAAAAAGGAGATGGTTTTCTCATTCAATAGTTTAGTTATAAGAAACATTCCAGCAAACGTTATACACAGCTATGAGTGAGCGTTTGATCATAAATGCATGTTATCCATTTCCAGTTCCGACGAGGCTTGGAATTGCATCTTGAATGACTGGTACAACAAAATCATGGGCAACCCTCCAAATCAGCAGTATGTATCAGATATCCTTCGGACAGCATCACCACGTCTAAATTTTTTAAGCAAGTACTAACACCTATAAAGTTTAATGCCATGCTTTCATAGGTCACCAAGCTCACTAATTAGTCGATTTGAACTAACTCAGATAAGGTTGTGAATTCGAATCTGAATGATATTAGGTGAGTAAAACATTGATGAGCTTGAGGCAGAGTGAGCCAAATAAAACAATTTTAGCTAGTCTTGAGTGAAAGTCACTTTCGTTGAGCCAAGTACTGGAATGTCGGCGTCCATGTGTGCTTAAGCGTACACAAAGACTCCAGGATCAATCCTGTGTGAGGCGTGATCACCCTTATGGCGCATGCGCGGCTTTCTCCCTCTCTCCTCCTCTTCGGTCCACCCTCTCAGCGCCGATGCATGCAGTGACTGCTAGTCTACGCTCACTCCCTCCTTTTTTTCCACTCTAGGCATCCTTCTCAATGGCATTTACGCATTACGCATTCACTTCCCCTCTGTTATCTTCAGCGCTAACCCTTTCTCGCCTCGCAAAGGCGGTACAGGACGCGACTGCTAGCGAGTTATTCGATTAAAAAAAACAACTTCAAAACCCAGAGGTCACGCGGCACAATCATTCACTGGCTATTTCTTATATATAGGCACTCGATCTTGATTGATTGATTGATTTGTGGGGTTTATAGTCCCAAAACCACGCTATGATTATGAGAGACGCCGTAGTGGAGGGCTCCGGAAATTTCGACCACCTGGGGTTCTTTAACGTGCACCCAAATCTGAGCACACGGGCCTACAACATTTCCGCCTCCATCGGAAATGCAGCCGCCGCAGCCGGGATTCGAACCCGCGACCTGCGGGTCCGCAGCCGAGTACCTTAGCCACTAGACCACCGCGGCGGGGCTAGGCACTCGATCTTTACGTCAGCCTGCGGGTGTGACCGTTTCATGAACAGGCTAGAGGCTCTAGAAGGCAGGGTACCTGTTTTATGTGACGTTGACTGTACGTCACCAGGCTATTAAAGAAGCTGCAACCTGGAATGGGACCATTTTCGGAAGCGTGTTGCCTGACTGTTCTAGATCTAAGGGGGTAACAATCTCTTTGCACACAGGCTGTAGCAAAGAATAACAACTGGTGGCGCGAAAGTGCTATGTAAATTGGTGTTTACGACTCAGAACGAAATCGGAAGAGTGTGCGCGTTGGTCAACCAGAGAGAAAGTTAACAGTGTTCATAAAAGAAACGCAGCATAAAACACAAGCTCAAGTTTGTTGAACGTGCACACAGTCAGGTGTACTGTATACCTTTGACGTGTGGTTGTGCATATATAGGGCAGACTTTCACGTGCATAATACGAGGCTAAGGGAGCTTATATCAAGTCTGAAAGGTGACCCTATCACACATTTAGCAATGCATTACAATGAGTGCGCATGCACTTGTAGCAGGCAATGACGCCGGTGATTGCGATAATTTTGTGTGCGCATGCCAATTCGTATGCCGAGGCGCACGGCGCAGACGCGAACAACATGCCTCACGTTATTTCCGGAGGGCCGCGGAAGATACGCAGCCACGCCCCTTTTGGTTGTCGCTTTCGAAGCCTTTTTTTCTTGGAAAATAAACTAGTCTTGTCCCAAACTTCAAGGAGTGTAGGTGCCCTCTTTTCGCGCCTCTGTGGGGCGAGTACTCTACAAAGTGGTGACTCGGACGTTTGGAAAAACAGCAGCCATTTTAGACAAAGAAGGTACATTAGGCTCACCCACAACCAACGCTTCGGAGTTAAAACTTCCTCATTTCTGGCCCAAAAACCACAGGGTGTGGTTCAGCCGAATCGAGGCCCGCTTCGAGCTTCGACGCATCACATCGCAGCAGTCGAAATACCTGAACGTCGTTTCAGCACTGCCACCTGACATCGATGACGTCGTGGACGATGTGCTCGCCTCCACTCTATCGGAGAAGCCCTATGACGAACTAAAAAGCACCGTCCTGAAACGTCTTGAGGTGTCCGAACAGAGCAGGCTGCAACAACTCCTGTCTCATGAAGAGCTCGGTGACCAGCATCCCTCACAACTACTCCACCGAATGCGTCAGCTGCTAGGCCAACAAGCGTCAGAGGAGCGTCAACATCCATTGCTTCGCGAGTTGTTTTTGCAGAGACTGCCACAGTCAACGCGGATGATACTCGCTGGCTCAGAAGACGTGACTCTCGAACGTCGGGCTCAACTCGCCAACCGCATCACCAACTGCACTGAGCCACCAAAAATGTCTATTGCTGCAACGGGAAGGCCCGAAAATGTAGACCAGTTTGATCGCTTCGAGGACAGAGTTGACCGACTGGCTGCAGCAGTTGCAAACCTCGCCCTGTCCAACAAACACCGGCCTGCACGGCATCGTTCGCCGTCCCATGCTCGAAGCCCGCAGCACCGCGCACACTCAAGCGAGGCAGAGCAGAACATCTGCTGGTACCACCGTCGTTTTAGAGAGCAAGCCACTCGCTGCACCCGTCCATGCTCGTGGACGGGAAACTCACCGGCCAGTCGCTAACGGCGGAAAGCGACACGGGCCATCGTTCGAGCCGCCTCTTCTTCGTTGTCGACCGCATCACCGGCACACGCCTCCTTGTCGACACCGGAGCGGAGCTATCTATCCTACCCGCAGCAGATCAACATCGCCGGGGCGGCAAGTCCATTTCGAGCCTAATCGCAGTCAATAACACTGCTATTGCAGCATATGGAGTCCAGGCAATGACGATAGACATCAGACTCAGGCGTATATCGATGGCTCTTCGTTATGGCCGGCGTCAGAATTGCCATCCTGGGAGGGGACTTTGAGTCAGCTTGACGTCAGCGTTCACGATCGTCGTCTCAAGGATAACGTCACTTCTCTCGCTGTTCTGGGACTGAAGTCTGGCCTGTCCTCATGCGGCATTTGCACTTTCAACCCAGAGTCAAACTTTCAAAATATTCTGGCTGAATTCCCTGAAATCACCAAACCTCGGAACACCGAACTGCCAATCAAACCCAAGGCGACGCATCACATTGTCACCACCGGACCTCTCTATATCTATACCTCTCTATATATATCTGTCTCTATCTCTTTATATCTATCTATCTATCTATCTATCTATCTATCTATCTATCTATCTATCTATCTATCTATCTATCTATCTATCTATCTATCTATCTATCTATCTATCTATCTATCTATCTATCTATCTATCTATCTATCTATCTATCTATCTATCTATCTATCTATCTATCTATCTATCTATCTGTCTATCTGTCTATCTATCTGTCTGTCTGTCTGTCTGTCTGTCTGTCTGTCTGTCTGTCTGTCTGTCTGTCTGTCTGTCTGTCTGTCTGTCTGTCTGTCTTAAACATAGTAATCACGACATCCGTGCCATGTAACAACATGGCTACATGCCACACTGATGATGCGCTTGCAGCAATTTCGCTAGTTTCGCATAAGCCAGATTTCGTATTACGTGACGCCAACGGATGACAAAGGTATGTGACTAGTGCAAACAAGATAATCATGAGATGCGTGTCATGTGAGAACATGACTGCATGCCACAGTCAAGGTGCCAATACGTGATGTGACGCAGTGCGCGTGCTCACCGGCGTTCACTTCGTCTTGTCACGCCGGCGTTGCCATGCCAGGCACCAGTCCTGCCATATACTCACAGGCGTGCACCGCGCTCCGTTGCTTTGACGCATGCGCGTTTCAGCACGTCCGGCATCCCTTCGTCTCTTGGACGAAGGGATGCCGGACGCAAACACGTCGGTGTTTGCGTGATGTAACACCGGCGACGACGTGTTACGACGATCGTAACACCCAGGGATCCTTTCGTCTAGGGACGAAGGGATCCCTTGGTGTTACGACGTGACGTCAATGAATGACGAAAGTACATGACTGGTGCAAGCATGATGATCCGGACGCGCGTTCGTGTATGAAGATGACAACATACCACGCGTGCTCGCGGTCATTTCGCTAGCTCCACATATACTAAATTTGGGATCACGTGACGTGGATCGATGACGAAGGTAAACGACACATTTAAACATGATAATGATGACACAGAAGTCGTGTAGGGCATTCTTTACGTCCACGTTGTAACGTTGTACTAGTTTTAAAGTGACATATCAATCAATCAATCAATCAATCAATCAATTTTATTTGGCATTCATTACAGCAAGATAATGAACACGAGGACAAGAACAAAAAGCTGCTATACAGCAGCTTGACAAAGGTCCTTGCCCCAATTCTCGACAGCCAAAAACAACCTACCATGCATTTAAACATCTCTAATTTCACATTTCTATTAAACACTTTCGGTTATCACATCTAGCAGAAAAATCATGAAACAGTGCATAACGCAAGCGGAAATAATGTAGAATAATGGAATACACAGGTTATTTCGCACAAATGAGATGTACAAAATTTGTATGCGCAATAAAGACCATTATGCATCATGTATGTAAACATCTTAACAAACTGAGAAGCTTGTATAACAGGCAAATTTTTTGATAAAAAATAACTTAACGTAACGCGCACTACTACTTTGAAGATAAGTGCTCACCCACATACCGTTTTATTGCACTTCTTGAAGATCTTTGTATGCAAATGCCATTTCTTTCAAATTCGTTGAGCAAGCGTGGCACAAGGTATGACAGACTGCTCATCCCATATTTCGTTCGCGAAAAAGGTATGAGCCATCTGTCTCTCTCCCTTATGTTATATGAGATAGCTTTAGGTATAGTCAGCTTGCATAATAACAAAAAACTATGGTTGTTGCATCGGAAGTATTTTTGGCATTTTAAAGCGAGGTTAACGTTATAGAAATTTTCGAGGGGGCAGATCTTAAGGGTGGAAAATAGTTCTCCAGTATTGGCATCATACTGAACATTTGCTATGTGACGAACTGCTCTTTTCTGAAGCACACTCAACCTATGTAAATTGACTTTTGTAGTGTCACCCCATACTAACTGACAATACGTTAAGTGAGGGGAAAATAGGGCGTTATAAATCATGCGTTTAACGCTCCTCGGTAAAGTATAGCGCAGTCTACAGAGCACCCCACAGGCTTTCGCTAAACGGGTGGCAATGTGATCAACATGATCATTCCAAATGAGATGATTGTTAAAAACAACTCCCAAGGTTTTGACGTTTGATGTAAGTTCTATGCGAGCAGATCCAAGCTCCAATCTGAAATCTTTAAGATCATGTCGTTGCGGCGGGGTGAAAAGGACCGCCTTAGTTTTTGCTGTATTCAGTTTTAATGAATTAACGAAGCTCCATTCGGCTAAGCATTTCAGTGCACTGTTAGAGATGACCGAGAGAGTACTTATGTCACTTGATCTCAAGAAAATGCTGGTGTCATCTGCATAAACTATGAAGTCAGCGTCATTAGAAATATTTGTTATATCATTGATATAAATGTTGAATAGTATGGGCCCCAGTATGCTACCTTGCGGTACTCCTTGAGTTATTTTTTGTAGTGTAGATTGTTCTGACATGATGGCAACGCATTGCCTTCTGTGCTTTAGATACGAAATTATTAACTCAAGAGGAGTGCCACGAAATCCGTAATGTTCTAGTTTTGTAAATAAAGTGCGGTGATTCAGGCGGTCAAACGCCTTAGAATAGTCAACAAAGATACCCAACATAAATTGTTTATTTTCAAAACTGTTCAAGATTAACTCTTTTTGTGTTAGTAGGGCAAGTTCTGTTGACATTCCTTCACGGAAACCGAAAGTACGCTAGCTCCACATATACTAAATTTGGGATCACGTGACGTGGATCGATGACGAAGGTAAACGACACATTTAAACATGATAATGATGACACAGAAGTCGTGTAGGGCATTCTTTACGTCCAACCTTTCTTATTCGTGCTTCACATATCATCGATCCACGCTGTACGTGGAATCTGCCAATTTTTTAGCTAACACACGCCGATATATGCCCGTGCATTCCCACATCAAGGTAACTTTATTATACAAAAGTGTACATAGGTTAATAGGCGAGGGGTCATTGTTCATGCTAACTAATTAGTACTCACTAACTCATTTATTTACCAAGTCAAGTACGCATCATAGCAATATACACGGAGGCATGAACGAACCACAGATGAGAACGTACACGCAAAGACGCACATAGAATATCAAGCTTTAGCTGGTATCTATGCGCTGCAGCAGCCGCTTGAATGCTATTACTTAAGAATAGCAAACTGTCTACTGGTGAGCTGCCACACAATTTAGAAAAATAATGAACGTCTTTCACACATCATTGTTTGCTCTATTATTTGCATATATGGGTGTCATCACTTAGCACGGAGATTTTATATCAAATCAAACGACCAAAATAGAGGTTGGACTAAACGTTTCTAAAGAGTGCCATGATTACTGCAAAATATGCAGTGGTGTCTACGAGAGATCTGGCAACAAATATAGCCTAGTATTTATCTAGCTAATAAAAACCAAGAAGGCAGTCCTGGTCAATAACGGCAAATGTTTCAAGCTCCACTAGCTTCTGGCATTTACTAAAGAGATGCGAGGAAGGTTGTAAAATACGCTCTGAACAAGTAAACGCATGGACCGTCAACTGTTTACTACAAACATTTTTCCTAAGATTGTGCTGACCCTGCAAGTACTAAAGGTAGCGGAAGAACTGCCCTTAGCCCAGCCGCGGTGGTCTAGTGGCTAAGGTACTCGGCTGCTAACCCGCAGGTCGCGGGTTCGATTCCCGGCTGCAGCGGCTGCATTTCCGATGAAGGCGGAAATGTTGTAGGCCCGTGTACTCAGATTTGGGTGCACGTTAAAGAACGCCAGGTGGTCAAAATTTTGCGAGCCCTCCACTACGGCGTCTCTCATAATCAAATGGTGGTTTTGCGACGTTAAACCCCACAAATCAATCAATCAATCAATCAATCAATCGATCAATCAAGAACTGCCTCTATGGGAGCTAAGAGTTTGGTTGTACTGCATGAAATAAGTCTCTAAACAACTATCGCTCAACCATGGCGTCTTTTGCGCACTTTTGCACTGCTTAATGCATCTGATGACATCCAATTTATGTTGTTACAGTCATCCTTAGCTTGATATATATGTCAAGGTATGCCTCTTTTGTGTTTTAAATATTCTAGGAACGAAATGGACCGGCCCGACCATTCGCGGAGAGAGAGAGAGAAATAATATTATCTATACATCCGGCACGTAGGAAGTTCCCAGCTTCGCGGGGTGCGGATATTGCCTATCAAGATTAAGGCTATTAGTAAAGTCCGATAATCTCAGAGCCTAGACATCGAGGATGTTAAGTTCTGACTAGGCGACAGTTACTCGGGTGCCTCCGCGCCTGTCAGATGAGTTGTCGGCTCCTTTTCAACGTTGCTTCGCCAAAGCCTCCTCAAGCCGCTGGATGGCCCTTCGATGCGTCTTCAGGTCTTGGGAGCGTATCCACGCTCTCACCTCTTCGCGATACGTGGCGTCCTGGCACTGCCCGTCCCCACTGTGCATAGCGCTGTTACACCCTCCCCACATGATGTGGTGGAGAGTAGCTAGTTCACCTTCCCACAGTGGTAATGCGTGGGCTAAGCTATTTATTCTGACGAATCAAAAGGAATGAAATTGCGGCAAGTTACTATTCCTCGGTATGGAATAGGGTTCAATGGAAGCATCCAATCTACATAGGCAGACGGGTAAACCACTCACCTCTTTGCTGCAAGGGCGGCGTGATATCACATTTGAGACTGGGAGAGTTTTCAATCTGAAACAGTAGCAGATCTTTTTTTTGGTCATGTAGATACATATCATGCTTTACGGGCAATATGGAGTGCTTTTATTGTCGGAATGTCAATTCTTTCACTCGAAAGTGACTTGGTTATAGTCTTGCAGCGGAACAATCTAAACACTACGGTGATATTTGAACACAAATAAGGTTCAGTTGCTCCTGCACATTAGGGGTATTACAGATTCACTTTTCCCAGAAGATCAGCGTAGCCAGCCGGACTGAGAACTGATTAACCTCTTAGCCTTTTCCTTTTTCTCTCCCTTCAATGTGGCAACAGGGAAATAGCCCATGCACAAAGCCCTGTACCTTCTTTACTAGCCTAGTTGATATGCCGTTCTATTCTTATCGTCACATAACCCTACGTGAAAACATTTTGCGTCTGTAGGGTTCCCGTTGCAAACGTCAATGCAGAGCAGAACGCTTCGAAACCCCAGGACGAAGGCAAATCTTTCCATGTTGGTAAGTGATTTAATATTTCCCATCAACACTATAGCAAGGAAGCACACCTCATTTTGGTTTTATTAGCAGAAGTTTCTTTTGAGCGCGGAGAGTACATAAAAAATGCAAATTCCATGTGGCTTCTATGACTCTTGTAGAGTTTCATAGTTATCTCACATATACTAACAAATTTATTAGAAAGACTTTCACATTGCTTAAATAGGCAATATTTGTGATGCAAACAAGTTGAAAAAAATAAATAAATCGTGCACTGCCACCTAAAGGTCATCACATGAATATTAGAAGATCCTCACAATGCAATACAATGAACTCCTTCAGTACCACTCTAAATTTCCGGACACACAAACTTTGGTTACGATGTCCTATTTTTTATCAAAAGATGTGACCTTCAGTACGGGTGCATTGTCATCGTCTGTTCTTTTCTGAAGAACTGCTATAGAATATTTTGAGATTTGAGGTCTTTTGTTGACAGTTCTCACGCATCATTGTCACAGTAACGAAGAACTACGTTTGTTTTCAGGGCAAATTCATGCGGCCGAAAACAGAACCACCTTGCCACAGCCAGTGTGCAGCAGCAGCTCCTTTGATTATGCCGTACCCAGCACAAGCCGTACGGTCATAGGAGCTTCAGCGTGTGGCGAAAGCACCGTGCGGTAAGAGCAAAATTTTAGGCGCCATTACAGGGAAGCCAGCTTATCGGATGTGGCATAGCAGTAACGTTTGACTTCACAGAGGAATACGAGCAGGTATGCGTCCTCAACTACAGCATTGAAAAAATGCATAGAATTGTCTGCAAGCTTGTAGCTGTTATTACGCATCTCCGCCGATCTTCAAGTTTTCGCATAGAATGTGCTGTTCGTTCAGCACAAGCCTGGCGACACAGCTGTTCTGGTCGAGTATTGCCGCGTGTCGTGGATACAAAACCACCGTTCTCATTAACCAACACGCTCTTAACCACCACCCAAGCATTCTGTACAGATGATTAACAAGCAATTGTGAAGCACGGAGCCCCGGTATTTACCATGTTCCGTCTCCGTCAATTCTTTGTTACGTTACTACCAAACTTTTAATCGGTGTTTGGTGCCCGTGTGTTCTTTCATTTTTTTGTGGACCAGGGGGGGGGATAAACAAGAGAGAAGGCTGGGAGGTTAACCAGGCATATGCCCGGTTTGCTACCTTACGCTGGGGGAATGGGAAGGGGACATAAAGATGAGAGAGAGGGGAAAGAGAAGAAAAAGAGAGAGAGAAAAAAAAGGATTGTCAGTCTATCGGCTGGCGCGTATCCAGCGGTGGCACTACACAAAAGTTAAAGGTTGTCACGTAGGCCTGTAGTCCTCAAAAAGCACAAGACAGCTTTGACTACTTTCTGAGCCGACGAAAGGCGAGGACGGTGTTCCAGTAGCATCTGCATAGAGAGTGGCGGTTCGTCGAATTGTCGCAATGCGTTCGAAAGCTTCTGTCTTTCGGAGGCAAATCGAGGGCAATGGCATATCAGATGGTCCATGTCTTCTTTGGCGCAGCAGACGTCGCATTCAGCATTGTCGGTCAGTCTGATGAGGGTTCTATATGCTTTTGTGAAGGCAACCCCCAACCAAAGGCGAGAAAGAAGCGAAGCTTCACGTCGACGAAGTCCGGATGGAGGTTGAAGTTCAAGTCGAGGGTTTATTTGGTAGAGTCTCCTATGTCTTATGCTTGGGGTGTTGTACTTCTGCACACACAGACTACGTGCCAGGTGACGAAGTTGCTTTGCAGCGTCAGTCCTCGACGGAGGAATTGGAAGGATGTGCTCTTCTTGGTGCGATGTGCGAGCGGTGTTGTCTGCAGAATCATTGCCACTGATCCAACAATGGCCAGGAAGCCACTGAAACTTGACCTCGTGGCCTGTTTCTGTGACGTGGTGAACAAGCTTGACAACTTCGTAAGTTAACTGTTCATGGCAACCTCGTCGAAGGACTGACTGCATGCTCTGTAGGGCCGGTTTCGAGTCTGAAAACACAGCCCATTTACTCGGTCTCTGAGATTTGATGTACTCTAGAGCGCCACGCAAAGCCGCAAGTTCTGCCGCCGTAGACGTAGTGGCGTGTGACAGCTTGATTCGCAGAGTGATTCCTCTAGCTCGAATCACCACCGCACTGCCAGAACCAGACACTGTGGTTGAGCCATCAGTGTATATGTGCACGTGGTTGTTGTACATTTCGTGCAGAAGGTTCAACCTCAATTGTTTTAGGGCTGATGAAGGCAAATTTGATTTTTCTGTATTCCTGGAATTGAAATGCGTACTTGCGGAAGTGTCAGGTACCACGGAGGATACACCAGTTTCTCAGCAGGCGTAAAACCTGACGTAAACGACGCACGATGTGCACAGACAATTGCACTCAATTTCGTGCGGGGCCTATCAGTAGCGAGAGTTGACAAGTGGTGGGAAGGATTCCTAGCATGATCCTGAGGTACGTACGCATCGTTTCAATGGTGATGTGCGTCATGATCGAGTAGTCCTGTGCAATGGCGATTGTTTCATCTGTCGACGCGCAGCGGGGTAAACCGAGGCATAATCTTAGCGCCTGAGCTTGAATATTTTGGATTGTGCACAGGTTCGTTTTGCTCGGTTAGATATAACAGGTAGGCTATACCGTAGAAATCCAATAAATATTACCTTGTAATGCTGTAACATAGAATCGACCAACATTCCCCAACTTTTCCCGGCAAGAAACCTGAATAAGTGACAAATGGCCGTCCGCCACTTTTTCACGTAGTTTACGTGGGGTGTCGAAGACAGGTTTCGGTCAATTACGACTCCTAGGAACCTGTGACTCTGGCTGCATGACACCAACTACCCGTTAATTGATATGCCGTAAGCGGACGTTGGTTTCCTGGTGAAAGCCACGACTGCACACTTTCCATTTGTGATTTCGAGCCCTTGTTCGCGTAGGTGGTGCGATGTCACTGATGCTGCCTTCTGAAGTCGAGCGCGAAGTTGAAGTCAAGTCACACCTGATGTCCACACACAGACGTCATCAGCATAAATGGAAAATCGTACACTGCTTGGTTCCTTGCCAACTACTCCAATGAGTGTTAGGTTGAACAGCGTCGGGCTTAGCACTCCGCCTTGTGGGACTCCTCGGCTACAGTAATACTCGGGTGTCGTGCCATTTCCTGTCTGCACGTGAAATGATCTCTTCTGAAGGTAGCTCTGAACCGACGTATATATCCTGCCACCGAGTCCCACTCCTTCAAGTGCGCTGAGAATGGATTCATGGGTGACATTGTCGTATGCCCCTTAACGTCAATAAAAAGAGCAGCAGATAACCGTTTGCAGGCCTTCTGGTGTTCCACATATGTCACCAAGTCAACTACATTGTCAATTGACGAGTGGTCTCGTCTGAACCCGGACATGGCATCTGGATATATTTCGCAGAACTCTAAGCACCATTCCAGACGCGTTAAAATCATCCTTTCCATAACTTTCCCACACAGCTTGCAAGGGCAATCGGGCGGTAAGAGGAAATTCCGAAAGGTGACTTGCCGGCTTTGAGAAGTGGAATCAGGCGACTTGACTTCCATTCCTGTGGAACCATGCCAGTTTGCCAGGAGTCGTTGTACAGCAGCAAGAGTGCCTTCCGAGCTTGATCTCCTAGGTGACACAGAGCGCGGTAAGTGATGTCGTCAGATCCTGGCGCTGAAGAACGTCTACACAAAGCAAGCGCAGCTTTTAGTTCGTCCACTGAAAACGAAATCTTCATTCGGGGATCACGTGAGGATACAGAAAAGTTGGGCGTCTTCGTCCCAGTTTAATTTGACCCCACAGGCAATCTTTCGACAGAAAGAATCTGCGACATCAATCTCTTCGCAGCGTAAGTGAAGTGCCCGGGATTTTAATGGGTAGCGCTGAGTAATGGTTGTACGAAGACCCCGGACAGTTGGCCAGATTAGTGAGAGAGGCTTTCTGGGATCCAAAGACTCGCAAAAAGATACCCATCGTTGCTTGTCCAGCTTGTCCATGTGACGCTGCATTTTCTTTTGTGTGCGTCTGGCCACTCTCAGATCATCAAATGACCTCGTGCGTCTATACCGTCGTTCTGCACGACGAAGAATCGCTAGGAGTTTTTAGAGATCAATGTCCATATCAGTGCGAGATGAGCTCACCGGAAGCGAAAGCGTCGTTGACTGTAGGGCACTCTTTATTGCGTCCTCTAGGTTGAAAGGTGAGGTGCCAACATGGTCTTTCATGATTAACTTGTATTTTTTCCAATCGGTGCACTGGACGGCTCTGGAGGACTTCAGACTTGGAAAGCCGTCAATCTTCAGGTATGTTGGAATGTGGTCACTACCCCTTGTTTCCAAATCTGAAAACCAGTGCACTCTGCTGGCGAACGAGCGTGAGACGAAAGTGAGATCCAGGCAACTGCTATAGGCCGATCCACGCAGATAAGTAGGGCTGCCGTCATTCACGAGGATAAGTTCACATTCAGAAGCGAAAGACACTAACTGTCTACCTCTAGTGTTGACCCTGGAGCTTCCCTATAAGTAGTGGTGGGCATTGGAGTCGCCAGTTATCACGCATGGCTGGAGAGTTGAATTCAAAATTTCGCGCAAGCGCTCACGGTCTAGACGACTTGATGGATATAAGTAGGCTCCGATGAGGGTGAATGTGGTCTTCTTGTTTTCTACTGTTAGGCAAACGTACTGGCTTTCTTCGTCAAGGGGTACAGGGTGATGAACATAAGTTAAATCACGCCGTATGAACACAACGACCTTGCTGCGCTCTCCGTGGGTAGAAGACATAAAGCACTCATATCCAGACAGTCTCATATGAGCTGACAGGTTCGGTTCACAAATCACAATTATGGAGAACTGGTTCGTGAATACATATTGCCGAAACTCGGACATATACGCCCTAAGACGCGCCCTAAGTCCTCTGGCATTCCACTGAAGGACAGATGCGTTCTTGACCTCCTCTCGAAAGGATAACATGTTGCAGGCCATCGTTTTACCTTAGAGCTGCTTGCACCGGACTCAAAGTGTCCAGCACTTGAAGTGCGCTCTGCGCTGATGGGGTGTTCGTGTTGCTTAGGAGCTTGCGCATTGCGCTCATAAGGGTCTGCAACATGTTGATGACCTGGCGATCCTCGGTTGTCTTTTCATCACTGATTCGTGATGGCATCGAAGTTGGCGAAATTAGATGCACCTCTGAAACAGGCTCTGATCGTGGAAGTGATGGCCACTCTTCACGAGGTGGGAGTCGTGACCCTGATTCTATTTTCGGTGTATGCGTCTTCGCAGAGCTTGACAATGGGGGGCCAGTTCTTCTTGCTTGAGATGACGTGTCTCTACCGGCGGATGTCACGTTGCGTGATGATCTTCGGTGGTGAGGCCGACGTCGCGTGACAGTAGCAGCGGCTTCCCTGTGCGTTGAATTGTCGCGCACCATGCGTTTCAGCACCGCGCGTTCGTTTCGCACTCGTGGGCGCTCTTTAGACGACGCTTTATGAGTGCCATGGCAATTGGAGCACTTGAACGCAGTTGCGTGGCAGGTGTCTTCTGAATGAGGTTTGGCACACCGCGAGACACGACATTGCTGGTACACACTCCTTTGACATGTCATATCTTGAAACATCTGAAGCATTCTAGGTGTTTCAGTATGTGTGGACGGACCTGGTAGCGAACGTGGCCAACTTTGACCTGTGGGGGAAGACTGTCTCCCTCAAAAACAATCTTCGGGCATCGTGACTTACCAAGCCTTGCGATGTGCTTGATGGGGATGTCGTCTGTAGCTGGCTTAGCTGAACCTGGACTGTAGCGTCTGTAGCTGGAAATGGTCAGTGGGAATGGAAACGTCCACGTCATAAATGACGCCAACACTGCCCTTACAGTCAGTGGGGATCACTGATTTAACTGTGACTCGGTCGATTTCTGAGATGTTTTGTAGGCTTTGCAGCGCACTACGGTGTAAAATATCAACTGCCAGAACATTCTTCCGTGAGTTAATCCTGACGTCTTTCATCTCATTTGGAGCGAGTCCTTCGAGGTATGCAGAGAGGTATTGCCTGTTAAGCCACCGTAGATTGGCTGAAGGGTCCACAGCCATGAAGAGTATAGTGTGTGGCCAACGATGTGCGGTAGCCTGCACGGTGAATATACTCGCCGTCGACGATGATGCATGGTGGCTCATGACGACTGTGTAGTCGTCATTCGATGACTCGAAACCGTCGGAATAGAGCTCCGTTGCCTCGCTGTCTGTGACACTTGAGGTGGTCCCACGTTTCCTAGCCGCTGCCAGACGTAGCGGTTGTCCACCTCGAAAATCCTGGGAGGCTTCTTCGTCCATTCTCGAAAGGGGGAGCGGCAGCTCCCAGAATTTGTGGACCAGGATTCTGAGTAAAGAGATTGGCTAAATTTCTGAGGCACATACGCAATACTGAAGTTTCTAACCAATGCGTTATAAAAGAAGTCCGCCACATGTAGCCGATAGAAAGTTATCAAGATCAAGAGTCAGCATGCGCTCAATTGCAGGCCAAGAATTCTGTAAAAATGGTTAACAAGAGAACCTGAACTATACCCAGCTACTCTGTTCTGGTCGAGCTTTGCACAATTTAGTGACATCTGGGAAATTTTTTTTCTATTTGAAATCCTGAAATGACAGAAAACAGATGCACATGGGCCATATATGTCTCCATATGAGACATTGTCTTCAGAATAGAAATAGTTACTCCAAAAATATCAAAACATCAATGGCAGTATCCAGCATAGCATCCAGCAACGGTCCTCTTGTTATACAGCCGCTTGAACTGCTTAGATGCCATGCAAATGGATGGAAAACAATTTAAAATGTCACAAAGCTCGCAATTGCTCAGATTAGTGCATGTAGGGTGGACAAAAATTCTTTAATATATATCACTAATGCATTGGAAGAGCTTGTGAATAGCGGTTTTAAATATTTAGTCTTTATTTTACAGCAAAAGCTGTTATGAGATCACTATTCAGGTCACGTGCAGTTGTTGTCCGCCGTCGCCGCCCGGACCACCGCCGCCACCGATGTCCGTAACCACATTGCGCTAGATTAGAAAAAAAAATCTTTTAACAATGACACATTGGGGCTTGAACCCGGGCCCGCTGCGTGCTAGCCCAATATGCTGCCAGTAAGTTACGCTGGTGCTTATAACATGTCAAACTTGCCTTAGGCAGGAACGACCTAGCACCAATGGCACACAGGGGCTCATACCCGGGTACGCTGGATGCCAGCCTTGTATTCTGCCCTTGAGCTACACTGAGCTACACCATTGATTGTGACTGGTTGAAAAACTTGCCTTAGGCAGGTTTGATGTTGGGAAAGCGATCGCGTTATTACGACTTATAAAGCGTTTTACAACAGCGAAAAAAACAACCAGTCGTCGCACAATGCGAAAAGCGTAACAAGTGGGCCGTATGATGGTCCAATCCTTCACAAAAGCTTGTTCTTGTTCCCTTATTATCTGTGGCACATACCTTTCCATCCTTGATTCCTCATCGTAGTCAGCCACTGCATAGACATATGGCACAAAATTCCTTGCAAGGGTTTAGCGGATAGCACGCTTCTCAGAAGAATGACGACAAAAAATTAGCGTGGGGAAAGCCGGCCTACTACACAAAAATTTATTATTAATGCCCTAGTGGGTACCAAACAAGTGTGCTTGCAATAGTTACCCAATGAGTGTTTTGAAAAGGTCTGAAAGGCCGCTTTTGTAGCTTTCGCAGTGACAGTGCAGCGCCTACCACGTAGGCTAGCGTTTTTTGCAACTGTACAATAATTTCAAAACTACCTCTTTTATCGTGTCAATGCACGTCACTGGCACCTGTTTTATTTATTTATGTCAATATTTTGAAGATGCCATTATTTTGTTACGCCTAGTGGTAGAAAATTTTGTACGGTGACTAAGTTCATTAGGAAAGTCGTACGCTCAACGAAAGTGCGAGCTTTGGGGGTGATTGCTTTAGAGGTAACATTGATTCTTACAGCCTTGCGAATGTACCACACATCAACAACCCTGGAATAGCTCGGGAATATTGGCGTCGTGTATTACGAAAACGAGCTACAGTGAATGAAGTAAAACAACCTTTTTTTGCTTTGTTGCAGCGCAGAAAACGGCCGTGATTGCTTGCTTACATGTGTTATATACTCCAGATGACGTTATTTACATCTGTGTAAAGTTATTTTGCTTTGGAGAATATGCAATGTAATATTTTGCAAAGCCTGCAGAACAGCGTTGTGCCGATGTGCTTAGCTGAGAAGTCGGGTCGGCTTTGAAAAATAGGTACCGCAAAGAGTCAGGGACGTGATTGTAGGTCGAAAGTCATTCTCAGAAAAAAAAAGCAGGGTCGTGATTTGATACTGAGGAATTTCTCCGCTTTAGAGGCACATCTCAAGTGACTGTACATACTGTCTTGTCGCATTGAGTAGTAGTGAACGAGTAGGCATTGATTAATGTATAGATACAGCGAGGAAATGTTATAAGTTTGAACAAAAAAAACAGTGTGCACTTCTTCTAAGAAAAATGTGTGTGTACGTTATGTACCAATCTTGAGTTGTTGCTGATCAATGCTAACGAATGCTAAAACATTGCTAATGCTAAAGAGTATGATTAACCAAGTAGGCCTCATAAAAGCTATCATGTTTATCCTAACTGTCTATTGACAAAAATAGGGGTCTGTCCTTACACCTAATTGTGTGTGTGTCCTATTACATGCGTTGTCTCATATCGCAGAGACGCTACTGGCTTCTCACAGAGGGAAAAGTGCGAGGATCTGAGCGTTGTCTACGGCGACGTCAACCGCGGCCAGAAGCCACCGGGGGAACGACGCCATAAGTGTCAAGTGTGTGTCAATACATTTCAAAAAGGTAGCACACTCAAGAGACATTGGCGCACGCATACGGGCGAGAAGCCCCATCATTGCTTCATATGTCAGAAGTCATTCTCAGAAAAGAGAAACCTCACAGAACATATGCTCACACATACAGGCGAGAGGCCCCATCGTTGCAACGTGTGCGATAAAACATTTGCACAAAAGAATGCCCTCGCAAGACATCTCCACATGCATAAAGGCGATAAGCCCTATCATTGTAACACGTGCGATAAATCATTTGCACAAAGGAGTGCCCTAACAATACATATCCGCATGCATACAGGCGAAAAGCCATATCATTGCGGCTTTTGCGATAAATCATTTGCAAAAAAGGGTAACCTCACAAGACATCTCCGTATGCATACAGGGGATAAGACATATCAGTGCGAATCATGCGATAAATCATTTGTACGAAAGGATAACTTCATAATACATATCCGCATGCATACAGGCGACAAGCCATATCAGTGCGGATCTTGTGATAAATCATTTGTACAAAAAAGTGACCTCTCAAGACATCTGCACGTGCATACAGGCGATAAGCCTTATCAGTGCGGATCATGCGATAAATCATTTGCACGAAAGGATCACCTCACGAGACATCCGTGCATGCACGCAGGCGAGAAACCTTAAAGTGTGCTACATGCGCTGAACCATTTGCACAGGTGGGATATCTTCGTCAGCACGAACGAACGCACAAGCGTCAAAAGCCTTAAAATTGCAATGTATCGGGTAAATTATTTCCACGGAAAGACAATCTCGCATTAATTCACTATATACATACAGGCGAAAAGCCCTGTCACTGCGACATGTCAGATAGATTACTTGAACTAAAAGGTTGATCTTGTGGCACATCGCCTAATGCGCTCATAATACAAGTCTTACCATTGCAACAGCTGTGGTAAATCATTTGCCAAAAAGTCTGCTCTCGTGGCACTCCACAGGCGAGTGTTCGTCAAGTGCACTGCGTGATCTAATTCCTTTGCATGGCTACGGACGCTTCGTTCCCATAAAAGTATGCATACACGTGAGATGGTCTTTAAATACAAGTTGTGTGCCAGTTCATGGAAGGCAACAGCTCTTGAAAGCCATGAACGCACGCAGAGAGGCAAGGAAGCGCGAGCCTGCCAAAAAAGAACAAGGTCACTCGTACAGAAGATGCACCTACGTGTGATGACGTTTTTAAAAACTCATCGTCATACCTAATGGCAACCAGACGTTGACACTTTTACACTCCCACGGCTGCGTACGCATTCACTACGGAACTGTATGAGACATCATTCGCATACAATACAAATTTTGATCATGAAGCAAGGTTAAGTTATAGCGCCAAAGTTTTACGTGCTATTGCCGAGCTGAGACTTATAGACGTGTAACTAACCCCATTCCTCCTGAGAAGCACACGCGGTTACAATCACAATCATTTGGGTGTGTATCAGTGCACTGGCGAAATCTACCGATGATCATGAGTGTTGAACTTTATTTGTTAGTGCCGCATCAGTGTTTGTGAACATTTAACTCATCTTTCTTCTTGAAGAGCACTCGTCGGCATTGGAATATTAGGTCAGTTGTCTACCTCTTTACCCACTTAATATGCAAACCATTGGTTTGCGTACGAAGTCTTAATAGCGAGCTATGAGTAAACATATGTAGTTAAATTTATGTCCGATTGGTGCATTCATCGATGTCTTTAGAAATGCAACGGACCTGATAACTCAAGACAAGCAATCGTGGGCACCTATTTCACATCAGCTGGACTTTAGCTACAGTAAAGCCGAGGGAAACTCACCCGTCATCGCGCGCACCAAGTTTGAAAGATTGTGGCAGGTGGGTCTCACTCGGCGAAAGCTGGGAAGCGAGTGGGCAACCTTGTAAAAAGTCAGGCAATTTTCTCGTGCCACTGGCTCCCTGAAATAACGGCTCGACCCACGGAAACATCGTTTTGCCGTTTCATAAAAATGATCTTTTTATCTTCTACTTCACACTCACACGCCTCTCTACCTTTTTCATCATAGAAATGTGCAATGAATCATTACACGGAAAATGTGTATAACAAACCACCGAATAATAAAAGTGCTTGATGTCGTCATGTTACGACTGCGATAGAAGAAGTTGGTGGTTCTCTTCTTGCTGAATTCAGCGAGCACTAGGTGACCTCGTGACTTCATTACATGGAGTAGTAAAATCAAATGATCTCAGTAAGCGCATCTCTGGTGCGGAAAACGAAGGATTGGGAAGCATCTCGGTTAACGTACCTACTCTGCTGCTGCCCTTTGTGATGCTGCAGATGTAACAATGTGTGTTTCAACAAGCGTAGTGAGCCTATTCAGTTGATTCGTAAACACCATGTGACAATTTGTTTGCTAGAGGAGGAGGAGAAAGAATATGAATTGTGGAGCTCTTGTTCAGCGCACAAAAGTGCACTGCTGGTCAGGCATCCAGGAGACGTTGATCCCTTGCGGCTATCTCTTCCTGCTCCATGACCCACTCTTGTGTTTCCTGTTGGGAACTGAGCAGGCTGCTTTCCATTGGTGAAAGGTAGTGATGTGAGAAGTTTGAGGATTACACAGTTCCCTTATTTCACGGCAGCTCCGGAGGGTACGCTAAAGACTGGCGTGCTTTCTTTAAGTGTTAACATCTGGGGCAAACTGAGAGGTTAATGCATGATAGAAAGAAGGAGATGTAAAAAAAATTGTTAGCAGCTAGCGTCACACTTTTGCAAGTACGCCACAATTGCCTGTGTTTTGCAGTGAATCCGCCAGGAGAAATGGTTGATTATATTAGCCAGACATCCCACCCTAATCAGTGTGTTTCGAAACGAGTGTTAAAGGCCTGGGCTCACCAAGACTGATGAAAATAGATATGAATAGGAACGAAAAAATAAACTAAAACACTCCAAAAGACAAAACGAATTCTGCAGATCACACGTACCTGGCAATAAACGTTATGCAAAGCATGCGGAGGGAAAATGACCACGTTGCAATTTTTTAATTAAGCGACACGTCATGAATTGGCGCGAAATTTATGCACAAATGTTGCACGCACAAACATATGTTGTAGGGTTGCAGATGTTTACATAACCAGTTGTTTGCACGTGCACAACGATGTCAACGGGAACATGTGTATTAGCAACTAGAAGATGGAATACGAAGCGCTGATGCTCGTGGTGATGCTGGCCCTAGACACTGCTACATAAATAAACTACGGCGCATGGCAACTAACAACAATTGATGTTAACCCGACGTCACGGCTGTATCAAAGGAGTACATATTTAATGTTTATAAAATTGGGTAGGCAGAACTTCAACGACTATATATTTCACGAAGACTAGCGTCGATTCGAAAAGTAGTTCCGAGACCTGGCGTAGCTCTGTGGTAGATTGCTTGCCTGCCACGCAGAATGCTTGGATTCGACTCCTGCTGGGACCCTAAATTTTACTATTTGCATTCGTCGGGAGGTGAATGCTGCCTATGTCAAGTTTTTATTACCCGTGACATCTATTCTATGCCTTCGTTGGGTCGACGCTACCAATGTCAGGTATTGCTTAACGCTCACTCGTTAAAATTGCTTATGTGTGTTTTTGTCGTTCCTGGGTAGAAACTAAGTGTCAATCACCTGTGGCACATACCCGCATACCAGCGGCACTTACCCGCCCTCAGGTACGTGTCACTGTATGGCGGGAAGTGTTTGACGACGTATGCGACGGGATCATGACATTTTTCATGTCTTGACCAGCGCGTCATATACGTCAAACCATCTTACCCTCCCATGCTAATTTTGGTTAACGCCAAATTAGGAGGGTGACCACGAGAGCACCCAAACGTAAGCGGCTAGATAGATAGATAGATAGATAGATAGATAGATAGATAGATAGATAGATAGATAGATAGATAGATAGATAGATATAGATAGTTAGATAGATAGATAGATAGATAGTGTGGTCCTATGTACAGGTTGCAGTCACGGTGTAACGTGACAATATGATATACAAGACTGTGCTCTTCTTTAACTCGTACTCAGTTCCTTTACTTCCTTCTCCCCCTCACTTCTACCCTATTCTTGATATACTATGATATACAAGACTGTTCATTGCATTACTCCAAGTACTGCTTCTTTACTTCCTTCTTACTCTCACTTCTCTTTCCCACCCCATTGATATGCTATGCTACACAAAACTGGGCTTTACATTACCCCATGCGCAGCTTCTTCAGTACCTTCTCACCCTGAATTATCTTTCCAACTCCCCGATCTACATCACATGCCAGCGGAAAACTGCATTTGACTGGTGAATTCACTATTAACCACAAAAATGTAGGAACAAAAAGTCTCGGCATTCTGACAAAGAGAAACTTCGTCTTCCTTGGAAGTCTGAATTTTTAAAACTTGCTGCAATACGTCTTTATACAGAGAAGCGATCACACCGATAATGGCACACTGCACTAAAGCATCATAGGCAGGCGGGCATACCGGTTGCCTCTTTACTGCTAGGGTTGCGTGAACACGATCTAGGGCATGCTTCATAAGTAGGAGCGGGTACATGTGCTTCGTTGTAATTTTGTTCAGGTGGTGATAGCTGACGGAGAAGCCTACTGTACCGCCCTTCTTACTCACTTCTTTCTTTTTTGGGTACGTCCACATACCTTTTGAAGGCAAGATGATGCCATCACGTAGAATTTCATTGAGTTGTTTTTTATGGCCTGGTGTTTCCGCGTCGAAACCCTGTACGGGCTCTGATGGTGTGGCCCGGCGCTTTTTTCTGTTATGATTCGATGTTTCGCGGCAGGTGTCAGTCGAATACTTGACGACGACGAAAATCAGTTCCTGTATTTTAGGAAGAGGGTTCTGAGCTGTTCTTGTTTATGGGCCCAAAGCCTCGTCGAAAGCTGGTTGAAACGCTTTAGTCATCGGAGTAGATGCGGTGGAACCAATTAGGGCGAAAGCGTTGCTGGCTTCCAGTATCTCTTCAATGTAGGGAACAGTCATGCCTTTGCTCACGTGCTTGTACTTGTTGTTTAAGTTCGTGAGCATCACTCTTGCGTTCCCTTCTTGCAGCTCGGCTATTCCTCTGGCGATGAAAATTCCGCGGTTGATCAACAGGTGCTGGACGCCTTCAACGATGCCTTCTCTTTGTTTACTCTTGAATGCCGTGGTGATGTGGTCGTCCAGCACATTCAAAGCGTGCCTTGCGGATGGCATGTGCGGCGGCAGTGCTTTTTATCTGGATAGTGTTATCGATTGTGTTCTCAGGTCAACGACGGAACCATGGAGGTTTAAAAACTCCGTACCAAGGATGACATCCCGAGAAAGGCCATAGTACGGCGAAGCTTTCCGAATAAATCTGAAGGTTAATAGCGACTCTGGCTGCGCAAATTCCGACCAGCGTAACTAGGGGACCTCGCGCGGTACGCATTTCGGGGCCTTTCCAATTTGTTCTCACTTTTTTCAGTTTCGCGGTTAGGATGACAGAATTGTCGGCTGTGATGTGGACGTTAGCTGTAATGCTATGGTCGTCGATGAGGACACCGAGGTCACTAGTTTGTCGTTTCGCCTTGCAGTTAGGTCCGGGCATCGGACCTCGGCTACGATGGTTTGTACCTTTGCTTCGATGTTGCGTGATAGGTCTTTTTCCATGGCTGGAAAACTTCGACGTCAGAAATACGTTGACATTGCGGCGGCTTCTCGAGGTTTCGTTGCGGCGGCGTCGTCAGCGATTAAGGATCTTTGGAAATTTGTCGTACAGCAACGGCGACTTCATCGGTTGCTGCCCTTGGTTTTTTCAAGTACGGGCTAGCCGACCGGCCCCGGGTTCGGCCAGTGTACGCCCGGCAATGAGACGACATGTAGCGGCTGGGTGATGGCGAACGTCAAGATCCTCGGGGAGTTCACTACTCCGCAGCAAGGTAGTCGGCAATGTCGCGGGGTGTTTCACTTCACTGTGGAGGTGGCACATCTATCACAAAGCCACGCACTCCCATCTGGCGGTACTGGAAGTGATGGTAGTTGTGGCCAGCTTCTCTGCAGTGGTAGCAGAGAAGTAGGTTGTCGGGCTCACGCCACGCGTCAATTTTACTCCGCGCAATGCACAGGCCGATGGGTGGATGGTATGGCGTCGACGCGGCTGTGGCTGGTAGCGGAACTGCAACGGTGCGGCCTCGTGGCGTGGCCGTGAAGGGGGAGCGTAACGTCGGGTTGCAGTATCATACCTCATCGTTTGTGGTTGCGGCTGTGGTGCTTCTTTAACTCCATACGATTGCCGACCTTCTTCGAAGAAAATGCCAGCAGTTGAATTCAATTAGGTCTGTGATGAAGGCAACAGCTTTCGTAGCTCCTCCTGTACGATCTATCGAATTGTTTCTGGTATGTCGTCGGAGCCGAGGGCGTGAACAGCTGCGCTGTCTTGTCTTGCATCAATCGGTGATAGTGCTGGCGGGTGCGCATTTTGAGCATTTTCTGGAATGCCGTTGCCTCCGAGAGAAACTCTTGAACTGTTTTGGGTGGATTCCGCCCAAGTATCGCAAACAGTTCTTGGTTAACTCTTCGCATCAGAGACTAAAGCTTCTCCTCCTCAGCAGGGCGGGTTCAGGGTGACGAAACAACCGGATCATCTCTTCGATGAAGATGGTCACATTTTATTTAGGGAGTTGCACCCACGTCTTCAAGAAGGTTACGGTTTTCTACATTGAAGCAATGCTGCTGAACATGTCTATAAATGTGCTGTGAAAGAGGTCCCAGGTTTGAAGTGCGGACTCCCGATTCTCAAACAAGTCCTTGCCGCGACGCAGCTTCTCTTCCGGGTCCCAGTGGTTGAAGGCGGCCACTCGGTGGTAGGTTTCCAACCACGTCTCCCGGTCTTCAAACGACGATCCGCGGAATGTCAGTGGCTCTTCTGGCTGCTGCATCACTACCGCTGCAGGAGACGCTGCGGCTCTCATTGTACCTTTTGTCATCGTCATCGTGGCTTTTTTTTGTCCGGTACGGGTCCGTATTGGAGGGCTAGTCCTTTCAGTGGTCAGTTGACTCGACTGTCACTGCTGGTTTTGGTGTCTTCTTCGCGACGCGGGTTGGGTTCACGGCTTGGCGGAGGCCTCCGGTACATGGAAAAAGGAGCACTTCCACCAGATGCCCTGGAGTCGTGACGTAGATGAAGGGAAGAGACTTTAGTTTGATTACTAAAATGTTTGTTTAGCTGAACTTGTGGCCGATCAACAAAAAGTCAGATTACAGCGATACAGACTGGCACTGAGAGCAGCGAATTGAGCTTCATCCGTTGATTAACTGACAAGCGGCGAAGCGCGTCGGCCTTTATACATGTGCCGTCGAATATTCCAGGGTTATCACTTGCGGCCACCTAGGTTCTAGAATAATCTGTAGCGTTCGCGTTGCTTCCATAATCTTAATAAATGTTCTCCTAATGTCCCAAAGCTTCTCTAACACTGCAGGCACGGTTAGCACTGTACATTACTTAGAGTGTAACGTGGTGATAACAAAAGTTGAGAAAAGATTGTGGCAGTAAGCTATCTAAGACTCTGCTCTACTTCCCCTCATCTTCTGTTCCTTTAATTCCTTCTAATACCCCCCTTTTCCCCCACCCCTTGATATACTATGCTATAGATGACTGTGCGCTGAATTACCTCATGCACGACTCCTTTACTTCCTTCTCACTTACACTTCTATTTTTCACCATTCATATGTTATGCTGCAGAAAACTTGGCTTCCCTTCACACCATGTCCTGCCTTTTTGGTTCCTTCTCGCCCTGACTTCTCTTTCTCACCCCTAGATATAATATTGAAACCAGAAAAATGTCATTTTGTTTACAACGAAATAAAGTTCTTCGGCCGCCTTATTAGCCACGGGGGTATTCGACTGGACCCAAACAATACATTGGCTGTCGCAGATTTTCCACCACCTGCTAGAAACGTGATGTGCGTCAATTTTTAGGCCTCTGCGCATACTGCAGATGTTTTGTGCAAAATTATCAAACATTGCCGAACCCCTCACTCGTCTTACAAAAGAAGATGTTCCCTTCGTGTGGGGCCCTGTGTAAACACGCGCTTTCTTCGAGCTCCAGCAGCTTCTCCAGTCAGAGCCCTTTCTTGGACACTACGACAAATATGCCGACACTGAACTACACACAGACCCCAGTAACATCGGTCTTGGTGCAATCCTCGTCTAGTGGCAAGGCGGCGTCGATCGTCCTATTGCTTATGCGGATGTTATCATCTTCGGAGGGGAAATACACAACCACTGAAAAGGAGTGCCTAGCTGTTGTCTGGGCAATAGCCGAATTAAGACCGTACCTGTATGATCGCTCGTTAAGAGTTGTTACTGATCATCATGCGCTCTGCTGGTTGGCGAACCTCAATGGCCCTTCCGACCGTCTGGCCAGGTGGAGCTTACGCCTTCAGGAGTCTGATTTGACAGTCGTGTACAAGTCTGGCTGGAAGCATACTGACGCAGACTGCCTTTCCCGAGCTCCTCTTAAGACAGCGTCAGGTGATCACGATCTCAACGGCCGTTTTCTCTGTGCTGTTAGTGTATCCGACTTGGCTGAACAGAAGAAGAACGATTCCGAGCTTCGACAGTTTATCGAATATATTGAAGGCCTCAGGCCACATCCACCAGCGGCATTTGCACGCTCGCAATCATCGTTTTGCGTTCGCAGAAATATCCTCTATAAAAGAAACTTCATCCCTTACGTGACTGACTATGCTCGTCTTCCCGCCAGCATTACGAGCCGATGTCTCTTCCGCCTGTCGGAATGAGCCTTCCTCAGGCCACTTAGGATTGACATGTTCCTCGGGCCGGATTCGCCAACACAACTACTGGCCAAAATTCACTCGGAACATAAAGCATTACGTGAAAACGTCACGGCTGCCAGCGCCGTGAAGCACCACATCAGTTCCCAGCCGGCTTTTTCAAAGTCCGTCACTCCTCTGACACAACCGTTCCAACGAATTGACATGGATCTGCTCGGAACATTTCTCCAGTCTAGTGACGGCAACCGCTTGATTGAAGTCGCTACAGATTACATGACGCGCTACTGGGAAACGAAGGCATTACTACGTAGCACCGCGAATGAGGCTGCCCACGTTTTTATGAAGAACATCGTCCTCGCATATGGAGCGCCAGCAGTTGTGGTAACTGATCGTTGCACAGCTTTTACCGCCCAGGTGATACAAGACGTCATGCAGCTTTAGCAGAACAGTACATCGAAAAACTACTGCATACCACCCACAAAGCAACGGCCTTACAAGCGACTAAACAAGACGATCGCCGACATGCTATTTATGTATGTTGAACAAGACCACAAAAACTAGGATGACATACTCCCTTACGTCACGTTCGCTTACGACACCACTGTGCAAGAAACAACTGGATTCACACCATTCCGGTTGCTTCATGGCAGGGAGGTCACTACAATGCAGGCTGCCATGCTTCTACCAGACAGTCCCCAGAATAGTGTCAAGACGACCGATTTTATCAGACTAGCGGAAGCAGCTCATAAGCTTGCAGTCAAACGAATTCATAAACAACAACGCATCGACTCGCTGCGGTAACCGCTCGTCCTCGCGATGTCTCTTACCATCCCGGAGAACAAGTATGGTTGTGGACTCCCATTCGACAACGGGGCCGGTCGGAAACGTTGTTACGCCGCTATTTTGGTCCCTATGGAGTTCTCCCTCGGCCCCAACGAAGTGAACTACGAAGTTCTTGACGAGGACATGGCTCGTCAGTCCCGCCGTTCCCAACACGTCATCCATGTTTCGAGAATAAAACCGTTTTACCAGCGCTGACTATTCGTCAAACTCTCATGAGTAGACTTACAGCGATTGTGAACACCCCCTTGTGTACTGCTTATCGTATGTGTTTTTTTTTCACTCGGTAATTATGTTGTGCCATAGGAACGACGTTCTTCGGGAAGGGACGCTATGCCACTAGTACAAGTTATGCAAGTATTGTTTCCATAGATGCAGACAGGCTTGTATGTGCCGCCGTTCAAAAGAGGACGAAGACGCCCTTGCGGAGAAGGCGATAAAGTCATACTGCCGTTCATCGAATCAGTCTGACGTCCTTGTGTAGTCTTATCTACAGGTAGCAGTTGAGGGGTAATGTGACAATATGATATACAAGACGGTGCTCTTCTTTACCACATACTTTGTTCCTTTACTTCCTTCTCTTATTTCTACCCATCCCTTGATATACTATGCTATACAAGACTGTGCACTGCACTAGGCACTGCGCCGTGGTCCCGACAGGGTTGCAGAAATTAGGTGCCTTTTCTCATCTTCTAACCACTACCACCACCACCACCACAGCACTATTCCCAGTACTGCTTCTTTACTTTCTTCTCACTCTCACTTCTCTTCCCCACCCTATTGGATTCTGTGCTACACAAAACTGGGCTTTACATTACCCCTTGTGCAGCTTCTTTATTTCTTTCTCACCCTGAATTGTCTTTCCGACCCCCGGATCTCCATCGCATGCCGGCAAGAAACCGCATTTCACTGGTCACATCAGTATTAACCGCAAAAAATGAGGAACAAAAAGACTCGACATTCTGAAATAGAGGAACTTCGTCTTCCTTCGATGCCTGAATTTTTTAAACCTGCTGTAATACGTCTTTATACAGAGAAGCGATCACACCAATAATGGCACACTGCACTAAAGCTTCATAGGCTGGTGGGCATACCAGTCGCCTCATTACTGCTAGCGCTGCGCGACCACATCTATTAAACTGCCAGAGTTTTCAATCACAAAAAGTGGCAGATAAGTTTTTGGTCACAGCCATAGACATTCTGTTCTATGAGCAATGGCTAACGTTTTTATTGTGGGAACTTGAACTTACTTTTCTTAACACTTACAGCAAAAATCTGCAAACTATGTGGCGATTTTTGAGCAACAATATTGCTCAGTTGCTCCTGCATAATAAATTAGTTACAAATTCGCCTCTCGCCAAAACATCAGGGCAGCCAGCAGCTTTGAGAACTGGTGAAGCACCCTATGCTTCCGTTTTTCTTTTTTACTCCTTCCGCCGGAAGAACAGTGATATCGTCCAAGTGTCTAGTGCTTTGCCTTCTTTACTGAAATAGTTGCAAAGTAGTTTTCTTGTTGGCGTTGCATCACCCCAGGCGAAGATGCTCTCTGCTTGTAGGGTTCCTGTTGCAGACTGCGGTGCAGAGCGGAATGCTACGAGCTACCAGGACGCAGGCAAAGCGTTCACCAAAGGTTAGTGAAAGAATATTTTCCATCAATAATTTACCTTGGAAGCATATCTCACATTGAATTTCATCGTAGAAGCTGATTTATCAATTCTTTATTATTATTCAATTATTCGTCCATAATGCTATTCATTTATCGGTAAAGACATACATTTCCAAAGAAGACGCAGCAAAACAGTTGCCTTTGTTATTGTTGTGGGGCCATATGAAGGCACAATAGTGCGTTCCACCCAAATTTACGGAGTCAATTTGTATGCAATTTGAGCGATTCGGCATGCCTTGAGCATATAGAGTACATAGTAAAATATAGATGACACATGTTTTTCACGACTGTCATAGAGTTTCAGAGGGATCTCACAGATAATAACGGAGTAAACAAAAATACTTCAATAATGCCTAAATAGGGAATCTTTGCGGTGTAAAAAGGTCAAAATGAATAAAAAGAAGCGCGCACTGCAACTTGAAACAAATCACTGAAATTTGTAAAAGAAACTCAGAATGCAACATCGCACGAGCTTCTTCACGTACCACGCTAAGTTACTGTACACGGGAAATTTCGTTACGTTGGCCTTCTAATTTACAAAAAAAAAATGTGAGGTTCAGCCTGCCTACATTGTCGTAGTCTGTCCATTTCTGAACGACTTTTATAGGACATTGTGAGTATTGCGATTCCTTTCCAGATATCCATCGCAAATAATTCTAGCAAGTATGGACAACTGCGTGATAAATAAATGCTCAGAATACATTTAACCACCATGCATAGCCTTCATGGATAACGAGAAGCGCCATTTGATAAAAAAAAAGATATAGCAACAGTCATGCAAACACAGTGGAATCAGGACGTCGACGGAGCATATATGGACATCCTGGTAGAAATCTACAGCAGATCCATTGCCACCATAGTGCTCCATAAAGAAAGCAACAGATTACCAATAAAGAAGGGTGTAACATAGAGTTTTCAAAATTTACATTATAGAGGGAACTCTGGCCCTAGTGTCAATTGGAGTTGCTACGCACGGTGCTTCAGCGAGCATGGGAATAATGGGTAGTACGCGGATTTGTGTAATCTTCGTACTTCTGGCCCCGTAAGTGTTCGTGTGGCTTGGATCTCTTCTTTCACGAAACGAAAATCCAGCGAATGTTCAGCGGTTGCGCTTCACCAGCTTAATATTTTAGGCTTACCATTTCAAATCGGGTAATGAAATTTAAAACAATTTGTTTTTTCCTGAAAACAATGTGGAAACACAGCAATAGAGGAAGCCACAAGTGCGATTCGCCGTCCACAAGTACGAAAACTAGGCAAATATGTGTACTACTCATCATTCTCGTGGTCGCTGAACAATCGCAGCGCCAGAGTACCCTCTAGTAAAATTTAGAACTTTTTAAAGTGTAAGACAAGGGGATACGATCTTCCCAATGCTATTTACCTCGTTCTTATAAAAGATCTTCAGATGCCTAGAAAGGGACCAGCTAGAGATATGGGTTATTGGACAGTACCATAGTAACTTGAGCTTGGCCGATCACATTTCAAGGCTGAGTAACTCAGGGGAACAATTCCGATTCATGATTACTGAATTAGACAAGGAGGGGAGAAAGGTAGGTCTTAAAATTATTCTGCAGAAAACGAGAATTAATGTACAACAACCTCGAAAAACACGAGTGCTTCGAGTTGGGAAGCAATAAATTGGAAGTTATAAAAGAATACGTCCACTTAGTACAGGTAGTAACCGTGGAGCCGAACCACGAGATTGAAGTAACTAGAGAAGAATGGGGTGGAGCACATTCGGCGAACATCCTCAAAGCATGAATGGTAGATTGCCACTATCCCCCAAGAATAAAGTATATAACGGCTGAATCTTACCAGCACATACCTGCAACAACAGAAACCCAGAGGATTACAAAGAGGGTTCAACTTAAGTTGAGGGCCAAGCAGCGAGCAATGGAAAGGAAAATGATAGGTGCAACCCTTATGCACTAGAATAGATTAGATTGTAAAAGTAAATAAACGGGTGTTAGGGACATCATAGTCGAAATAAAAAAAAAACAAATGGTCATGGGCAGATCTTGTAGCTCGAAGGCAAGATAACAGCTGGTCACTAAGAAACGCAGAGTGGATTCTAGATAAAGCAAGGTGATTAAGGGGAGACAGAATGTTAGGCGGGCAGATGTGATTGGGGTGTTTTCGGGTGTAAAGCGGCAGAAGTAAGCGCAAGACCTAAGATGACTGGTTTAACATGTAAGATACCTTCTACTGTGGCACAACCCCTCTACTGCGGCACAACAAAAGTATGACGTTATTGATTCATATACTGTTACTACACTGCACATTGTGGGCTTCTAGTCTTACACAAATATTGAAATAAAAATTTCTCCGCTTAAATATCAGAAACAAATCCCAAGGGCTGTGCTTGCGTTGTTCATGTGCCAGAAAAGATTACAGCAGATGAAGGCGCAGTGTGACCGCTAATTATCGGTTGTCATAAGATAATTCATTCAGTCCTGAAATTCTCTGCGATATCACGAAGATTTCATTTTACTCTTGGCTCAAAATGACAGGTGAAAAATCCCCGAAAAAGGGAAAATTCCCTGTACGGAACATCCCTGCTTAGGAGACGCAGCATAGAAGTAGCGTTCGGCGTCACGGACAACTGCCAGTAGGCATGTGCCAGCAGATTGCGTGTACCAGCAGATCGCGTGCACGGTTTTGTTTTCACCAATCAGGTGCAAGCGCGCGCAATGCTAATGTAGCGGCAGATTCAAATAACGCTGGGCTCGTTGTTTGGCTGACCCGGCAGGTGACACAATCTGCCTTCCGCCAATTGGTAAAAATGCGCGAATTTCAAATCTAGTGATTGACGCTCGATATCATCAGGTTATCAAAATCAGAGACCCGCTTCTTCTGTACCATAGGCATTAGCACTCGGTGGGGGGGGGGGGGGGGGGGATTAGGGGCGGCAAGCACTAACCCTAGTCACCTAAGGGGTGGGGGGTGGGGTGAGGGTGCAAGGAGAGCCACGTACAGGAAAGCCGGGTGCTGCGACGAACAACGTCTACCATAAAAGGCAACCCTGCACACGCCTATCTTCCTTACCACACATGATCTAGTTGGACTATCGCTAGACTTACAAGTACAGAGGTCTCCGTGCCGAAGACGCAGTGTTGCGAGCTCCCGCAGCGGAGACCAATTGCAACCCGGAGAGTAGATGACTGCCAAATGTGAGCACGCGAAACCGACACGACACTGCCGCAAAGCTAGACCGGCTCCATTTAGTATGCAAAGTGTCACCGCAATCAAAGCAGTTAGGGGGATCATCGTCCATAGAGTGCTTTGATATTCGACCGCTTTCACGGAATTGATGAGCCGTAGATTGTTTTTCAGTAAAGCTGTTATGGTCGAGTATTGCCACGCCTCGTAGCTACACAACTACCATCCGACACGATCTCAATTACCGACCGAGCATTCTGTGCAAGTGATTACCAAAGTAAGCTGAAACACACAGCGCCAGTATTTACCATGTTTCGTCTCGTTTTACTCTTTGTTACGTCCGTACGGCACCCTTCATCAGTGTTTGGCACTCATGTATTCCTTTGTTATAATTAGTGGACTTGGATTCGGAGTAATGGAATCGGCTCAATTTCTGAGGCACATTCGCGGAGCTGGAGATTTTAAGAGCAGAAGCGTTACAGGTAGAGGTTTGCCACATGTTGCAGATAAACAATAATTGTAATCATCAGTCGCCACGCGCTCAATCACAGCCCGAAAAGTCTTTACAAATAAGACAACCCGAAACCTGCATAGAAACTCCGCTATCACCCAGCTTTGTGCGATTTAGAGCGACATGAGCAATTTTCATTTTCTATGAAAGCTACTAAAATGTGGAACACATGAACATGGCCCATACATGTTCCTACTGAAAAAGTTGCCTCCAGATTAGAAATATTTACTCCTAAAATACCACAACATCAGTGGCAGTATCCAGCATAGTGTGTTTGTGTTATACAGAAGCCTGAGCTGCCTAGAAAACCATTTTGAAGAGCCACAAAGCTACCAAGCCACAGAGTTATGCAGGTAAGGTGGACAAAAAACAGTGTACTGCTTATGGCTAATGTATTCGAAAAGCTTGTGAACAGCGGTTTGCCATTGTATATTTTGAGAGCTATACTACCATGCCGAGGCACACCGGTAGAACCTACTTTATTTATTTATTATTTTTTGAAAATCATAATATTTTGGTACTTCTAGTTGTCTAGTTGTAGAAAATTTTGTACGCTCACAAAGTTAATTAGGAAAGTTGTACCTTAATACAGAGCACGAGTGATTGTCATTATTCTTTTAGAAGTATCAGGAAACTTTACAATCTTGCCAATGTACAACAGATCAACAACGCAGGAGTATATCCGGAATGTTGCGGTTCTGCATTACGAAAAAACAGAAGCCGCAGTCGACGAAGGCAAATCCCGTGCTTCTTTTTTCCCTTCCTTGCAGCAGAGTAAGCTGCCGTGATCGCTTAGATATGTGTTCTATGTCAGATGTAAAAATATTACCACGCATGTCGGTGTAAAATCTCTTTGCTTAGACAAACAACGTATTATTTCGCAAAGCCTGCACAAGTAAATTATGTCGAAGTGCTCAGCTAGGAGGTCATGCTCAGCTAAGATCAACAGTTACTATAAACGTCAGCCATTGATTTGTTGATTGAAAGTCAATTCCAGTAAAAAGAGCAGTCTTGTGACTTGATCCTCAATAAGTAGTCTGTTTAAGTGCACAAACATTTTGTTAGAACTTTTGCTCAGGTGACTGTACATAGTGTCTTGTCGCATTGAGTAGTAGTGTATGAGTAGGCATTGATTAATCAATAATTACGTCAAAAATATATGTAAACCATTGAACGAAAACATCTGTGCTTACCACAGTTTTCAGTTGTTGGTGAACAACGTGAATGAAGGCTAAACAGAAATACCTAATACTAAACAGTACGATTAATCGAGTACGCCTCACTTAAAAGCTATCATGTTTTCTACAACGTGTTAATTGACAAAAATAAGCTGCTGATCTTCCACGGAATACTATATGCACTGTATCAGATTGCATTTTCTGATCTCGTAGAGACGCTACTGGCCTCTCACAGAGCGAGAATTGCAAAGATCTTGGTGTTTTCTACGGCGATGCCAACCGCAGCCAAAAGCCACCGGGATAACTACCTTACAAGTGCCGATTGCGTGACAAATCATTTCAAAAAAGAAAAGATCTCATGAGACATTGGCGCACGCATACGGGCGAGCCATCATTGCGTCATATGTCAGAAGTCATTCTCATTAAAGAGAAACCTCACAAATCATATCCTCATGCACACAGGCGAGATGCCCCCTTATCGCACCGTGTGTAAAAATCATTTGCAGAAAAGCGTACCCTTTCGTTGCATTTACTCACACATGCAGGCTAGAATCCAAATCATTGCGACGTGTGCGATAAATCATTTGCACAAAAGAGCGTCTTCACAAGACATCTACGCATACATACTGGTGAGAAGCCATATCATTGCAGCTTTTGCGATCAATCATTTTTACAAAATGGTGCCCTCACGATACATCTCCGCGTGCATACAGGCAAGAAGTCATATCATTGCAACGTGTGCGATAAATCATTTGCACAAAAGAGCGACCGCACAACACATCTCCGCGTGCATACAGGCGAGAAGCCATATTATTGCAGCTTTTGTGATAAATCATTTGCAAAAAGGGTGTCCTCACGACAAATCTCCGCATGCATACAGGTGACAAGCCATATCCTTGCGGATCATGCAATAAATCCTTCCAACGAAAGGATGCCTCCACAAGACATCTCCGCGTGCATACAGGCAAGAAATGCTTAAAGTGTTCAACATGCTCTGAGTGATTCGCACAGGTTGTAGATCCCCGTGCACATGAACGCAGGCACAAGCGTCAGAAGCCTTATAAATTGCAACATAAGGGCTAAATATTTTTTACGGAATGACAGTCTCGCGTTACTTCGCAGCATGCGTACAGGCGAGAAGCCCTAACACTAGAACATGTGGGGCAGATTACTTGCACTAAACGTTGATCTTGTAGCACATCGCTGATTGCGCCCGTGTTACAAGTCTTAACAATGAAACAGCTGTGGTAAATGATTTGTCAAAAATAGACAGATTTCTCGAGAAGTGAGAATCGATAATAAGCGAAGCACGAATGAGGAAAGTTAATTTGTTACAATGAAATCGGCGCAGCGTTACGAGGCGAACGTAAATTAAGCAATACGTGACTTCCACGTCACGATTGTCATGTTTGTGCCTGAAACTTTTGTTCGTCATACATTCACGTCACATAATGCCAAACTTAGTGTTTGCGAAGCTTGTAAAATAACACGCGTACCATGATTATGATTTTTGGACAAGTCAATTACCTTTGTCGTCTATTTCCGTCACGTAATACCAATTTTGGTGTTTGTGAAGCTAGGGAAACGACGGTGAGCGCGCTATGAGCGTGCATGTAGTCATGTTTATATGACACGCATGTTATGGTTATCATAAATTTACGTGCCATTTAACTTCGTCGTACGTTCGCATCACGTAATACCAAATTTCGTATGTACGAGGCCAAAGAAACGGCGGTGAGCACGTCAAGAACCTAACACGTAGTCATGTTCCTACATGACACGCATGTAAGAAAATATCATGTTTGCACCAGTCAGATAACCTCGTTATCCATTCACGTCATGTAATATCAAACTTCAAACATGTGAAGCTATACTCAGGGACGACTTTCTGTGGCAAAGAAGGGATATCTACGATGGTACGCTACTGCACATGCACTCATCCGCGAAGTCGTCCAGCGAGACTTGCTTTTCAAATGACGGCCGTGTTCGAATCATATCACTTCATAAAACTTGCTACGTCTGTTTACACAGTCATTTTTGAATGAAATTCAAGGCAAGCTCTTTCGGTGAGTCATCGGAATAGCTGGCGAGAGACGAGCGCTCACCTAAAGACCAAGACGCCATTTTGACAAAAAAATGCACCTAAAACTTGCGACCGTGATGTTGAGACGTGCATTACGCAAAATGACACCTCATAAAGCAAAACAAACATTATTAACTCCTTGGTTTGTTCAGCACCTTTTTATAAACAGCATACTGTAGGAAATAAAGTAATGTTGCTTCTTATGATTTTCGCGCGGAAAACATAGACGCATTTGTGAGACTATATTTTTCAGCGGTGAAACACGCCCACTTTGATTTCGTAACCTTCCCATCATTGCCAGAGAAAGTTTTCACCGAGTTTAGCGAAACGGCCACTAGCGCACTATGAGCGTAGCTTGTAGTCATGTTTTACAGGTCACGCGTGTCAAGATTACTATGTTTGGACGTGTCATTTACTTTCGTCGTTTATTCACGTCACGTAATACCAAATTTGGTATATATGAGGCAAGCGAAACTGTCGCGAGCAAATCATGAATCTGGGGTGTATTCATGTTCCCACATGACACGCATATCATGATTTCCACGTGAGGGCCTGCCACTTATGTCCGCGTTGCAGTGATGTCATACCACACCAGTTTTGCATTATGTCATGTGAACGAAACTACCCAAGGACAGCAAGACCATCACATGCCATTCATGACATTCATGATATTTCATGATTTTCATGCTATGACTGGTCACCTATGCTCGACATAGAGTCAGGTTATTGCCATACCAATTTTGGTATAGCTTCCATTATCGAAACGGCCAGGAGAGCTGAATGTAGAGATAGATAGATAGATAGCTAGATAGACAGACAGATAGATAGATAGATAGATAGATAGATAGATAGATAGATAGATAGATAGATAGATAGATAGATAGATAGATAGATAGATAGATAGATAGATAGATAGATAGATAGATAGATAGATACGCTCAGAATCGCCGAAGTTTGCTAAGAAATTCAAAAGTCTGCTCTCGTTGCATACCTAGGTCCACGAGCAGGTAAGCATTCCTTCAAGCGAACTACCTGTCCTTCTTATTTCGCATGGCCATGAAAGCTTCGTTTACATGAAAGCATGCTTACGCGTGAGAGGTGTTATATATGCATGTTCTGCGCCAATTTATGGAAGGCATCATCAGCTCTTCAATGGCATCAATGGACGCACAGAGGTTACGAAAGTAAGCTTGCCAAAAAAAAAATGGCAGCATATTCACGGAGTGAATGATGGAGAGTGGGGCGAAGAATTCGTCCGTCTATTCGTTCTTGCTTCCGTCCGTCCATGCGTCCGTCAGTGTGACCGTCCAAGCGTCCATCAGCCCGTCCGTGCGTGCGTCTGTTCGTGCGTCCGTCCCTGCGTTCGACCATGCAGCCGCCCCTGCGTCCGTTCATGCGTCCATCCATGCATCTGTGTATGTGTCCGTTCGTCCATCTATTCAACACTCCAAGTACCACCATCTCGCATCTTTTCATCATATATTCCCCATATAGAAGCACCGCCATCCAGCGGACATTCCAAGGACTAAACGAGAGGTGGCAGACGCACACTTTCTTACGGCTTGCGCTTCGGGTCCACTTCCCACCTTTAACCACCTCGAGTTCATGGTATATACTAGTTCACTGTATTCATGGCACTGCGGCCGAACGCTCGCTAAACCTTCGGAAAACCAAGGAGGTTACGCCCAGCGAGTATGACGTAGCAAACTTTTTCAGTCAGATAGTGCTCAATGTACTAGCCAATAGCTGCTAATGGGAAATGAGAGGTGGGGAATTCGGCTTTTACTTTCTTACGGCTTGCGCTTCGTATCTACTTCCCATTTTCAACCACCTCGAGTTCATTCATGGTATATACAAGTTCATTGTATTCATGGCACTGCGGCTCAACGCTCGCTAAACCTTTCTAAAGCTAAGGAGGTTACACCCAGCGAGTATAACGTAGCAACCCTTTGTTGTCAGATAGTGCTCAATGTACATGCCAATGGCTGCTAATGGTGATCACAGCCTGCGCGTTAACTAAAAGCCGAATGCTCCTGTCTCTCATTCCCCATTAGCAGCCATTGACATGTACATTGAGCACTATTTTTTATTGTTCAACAACGCACAGAAGTCTCTCACCGGCACCACCTTGGAGGTCAAAACGTTATACTTGTTACATACTACGGGGGACAAACGTGTGCCGCTATAAGGAGCTTCGCCCCTAAAAAGTCACAGGTTTGCCGTGAAGGCGAAGAAATGAACGCGACAACAATAAATTTGAAGGTCACGTGCAGAATGGGAAGCAGATCGAAACGTGCCCCGCGTTTCTCACGTACAAATGACGCACAAAACGTACTCACAGATACAGACAAACTTGAATAAGCGTCTCAGTTGTTGCTTCGCCCTGTCTGAAAAGCGTGCTCTTTTCGCAAACAGAGGATGTGCAACAATTGCAGTGACCTTTGTGTGCCCGGTAACTACAGCAGAATAGTTGTTGCTTCGCCCTGTCGGAAATGCGTGCCCTTTTCGCAAACGGAGGATGTGCAACAATTACAGTGACCATTGTGCGCCCGGTAACTACAACAGAGTACGTACGATATGTACGACCTCCCCAAAGCAAGATAAGGGTGCGTGATCGAGCGTGCACCCCCTTTTTCTCGACGCGGGCCGAAGTACTCGTGAGAGATGAGAGCCGCCGCGTGCTCACTGCGCCATCTTGCTGATAGTGCTGAAAACACAATAGAGGTTCCCCCCGAATATGACCGCGAACAGCGGTAAGTGGCAGATATAAATAGCTTGCCGTTTGAACGTCCCAGGAGGCATTCACAGTGGCTCATTGGTGATGCCTCGCATTCACGATGCCGAGGTCCCTTAATCGATTCCACGCGCGCGTGTTTATTTAAAGACGATAGTTTTTTTGGGGACCTTCGAACGAAAAGTTTTGGTCTGTCCGTACAATTGTCTGTTTGTCCACTCATAACGGCATCAGATGCTTGAAACGGCCGACACCATCCACAGCACCCACCTATGTTCTCAATGTTGAGCCTTCATGATTGTGCAATTGTCAATTAAAAAGCGATTATTGCGCAATTCTGGGGCACCATAACAACACGTATATACTCTGTATGTAAGCGTTTTACTAGAAAAGGCATACTTAAGTAATTTTAAGGACCGTAGCGCGTATCACTGCGCGCTGACCACGCATAGATTGCACGGAAAGACGAGTGCTTCCAACGCTTTGCTAAAACGAGACGGCGGTGGCACCTACCCGTCGACTTGCGTTCTACACATTATCACCCCTGCGATGGGCGCGCAGACGCGTCGCAGAGCCACACGCTTTTATTTCTAAAAACACAGCCAGATGGCGCTTATGTCTCACGTGTGACGTGACTTGATGCGCTCGTTCGTCTCCGCTTCACGCTCGAGGCACTCTAACGCAGAGCCTCCAAAATACCATTCACCAATTTTCTTGCACAGAACATCAAATAAATGTCATGTTTACTCTCTCCTCACGCAAAACTATCGTCTTTCGATGGCATTGGCAGATTACATGCAGATACGGGGCCAAATATTTTCTTTCTTGGGCTTTCATTATTAGATACGTAGACATATACGGTGCATGACATGAAGGCCGACGCCAGCGCCGAAATCCAGCCGAGAGTGTCCATGTATTTGCTATCGCAGTAAAATAACAAAGTCCCTCATACAGGCGATGTACCTATGAGCCGCGACGTTTTTTAAAAATTTATCGTGACACCTAATGATAATCACACGTTGACGCCTTCACACCCATTGCTTGCGTATGCATTCACTAGCACGAGCAACCATTCACGTACAAAACAAATTTAAATTTTAAACCATGGTTGGACGTTAGCACTAAATTTCAACAGGCTACTGATGTGCCGAGACTTCAAGATGTTTAAATGACCAGATACATCCCTGTAAGCACACGTGGGTACAACCACAATTACAAGGCTGTGTATAATTGCACTGGGGAAATTTCAAATCAATGATTCGCATGAATAAAAATGTTTTCGTTCAGAACGATTGCTGAGCATGAGTGTTGAATTTTATTTGTTAGTGGTGCACTGGTATTTTTGTTTTTTTAAACTAATCTCACCCCTCAGGAAGAGCACTCGTCGGCACCTTCATATCAACACAGCTATCTATATATTTACAAGCGAAATGTACAAATCACTTACTTGCGTACAAAAAGTCCTAATTTGGAACCATCGGTGAACATATGTGGTAAATTTTATGTGGTATTGGTGTGTTGTTGTTTCTAGAAATTTGGCTGGCCTGATAACTAATGACGAGCAGTCTAGGGCACCTATTTAACATCAGTTGGTCTTTTTGACAAAGACAAGCCGAGGGCAACTCACCCGTCATCACACGTCATTTACTAGCTGCTGGCATTTAGAAAAAAAGTACGCTCGAAACAAGTAAACACATGCGTTGCCAACTGTTTACTACTACCATTATACCTAAGATTGTGCTGACCCTGCAAATACTATAGGTAGCGGGAAAACTACTTCTATGGAAACTTGTAGTGTGGTTGTACTGCATGAGAGAAGTCACTAAACAAGTATTTCTCGACCATGGCGTGTTTTGAGTATTTTCGCGCGTTTGAAGTGATCTGATGACATGAGCTGTATATGATTACAATCATTCTTAGCTTGATAAAGATGTCAAGATATGCCTCTCCATGTTCGAGAATTGTAGGAATGAAATGGACCTGCCAAACCATTCCCGGAGGGGGAATGGGCTAAGCTTTCGATTCTGAGGTGTCGAAAAGAATTGAGTTGCAGCAAGTTGCTTTTCCTTGGTATAAAATTGAGTGGAATGGAAGCACCCATTCCGAAACACTGGTGCACTGTACAATAGTGTCATAGACAGAAGGGCAGAGCAGTCTCTTCTTTACTGCTAGGTCTGCGTGACATCTCATTGGAGAGTGCGAAGTCGTCAATCTCAAAACGTGGCAGATGCGTTTTTGTTCATGCAGATACATATCATGTTCTGCGTGCAATTTCGAACATTATTATCGTAAGAAACTTAATCCGTTCAAGAAGCATGCACTGCGACCTAAAGGCAATCACATGAATATTAGAAGATCCTCAGAATGCTTTATCACATGAGGTCCTTCAGAGCCACTATAAATTTTCACACACATGTTTTCGTTACGATTCCCTATTTATTACGAAAGATGTGACCTTCAGCCTGAATGCATTGTGATCGTCTGTTCTTGTCTGAACGACTGCTATAAGTTATTCTGAGATTTGCAATTTTTTTAAGAAAGTCCTCATGAATCATTGTCAGAATAACGAACAACTACGTTTGCTTTGAGGGCGTATGCATGCGGCCAAAAACAGAACCGTCTTGCCACACCCAGTGTCCAGCAGTGGCGCCTTTGGTTATGCCGTACCCAGCACAAGTCGTTTAGTCATAGGAGCTTCAGCATGTGGCGGAAGCAATGTGTGGTAAGGGCAAATTTTTGAGCGTCATTACAGAGAAGCCAGCTTATTAGATGTAGCATAGCAGTAGCGTTTCGCTTCACGGAGAAATCCGAGCAAATATGTGTGAATAACTGCACTGTCAGATCCCGTGATTTATCATTCACCAATCAGGTGAAAGCGCGTGAATTTCAATATGGCGGCAGAATCAAATCACGCGGGGCCCATTAAAACGTCATTGGCTCTTCCGCCAGAGGACGCGTGTTCCTTGCGCGATCAATAGAAGCGTGGGAATTTCAAAACTAGCGGATCACTCTCGACATCCAGTGATCAAGCCAGCAAAATCAGGCCCCGCCGTGTTGGTCTAGAGGCTAAGGTACTCGGCTGCTGACCTGTAGGTCGCGGGCTCCTATCCTGTCTGCTGCGGCTGCATTTCCGATGGAGGTGGAAATGTCGTAGGCCCGTGTGCGCAGATTTGGGTGGAAGTTAAAGAACCCGAGGTAGTCAAAATCTCCGGAGCCCTCCACTATGGCCTCTATCAGCATCATATGGTGGCTTTGAGACATTAAACCCCACAAATCAATCAATCAATCAATCAATCAATCAATCAATCAATCAATCAATCAATCAATCAATCAGCCAAATAAGACCCACGCTTTCTTTATCATAGGCGTTTGCACACGAGTAAAGGGGGGGGGGGGCTGGTGTGGCAGTCGGCCACTCTAGGCACCTCCTAGGGGGAGGGGCACAAGGACAGGCCCATACATTGACGTAATAGAGAGATGGGGGCTGCAAAGAATCTTACCTTTTCCCTAAAGGGCACACTGCGCACGCCTACCTTCTTTACGAGGAAATTAATCGCGGCCGTAGTGCCGAGGACTCCGAAATGCGAGCACGCAACACCGAAGTAACCTTGCCATAAGCTTTACTGCCATGATTTAGTGCACAAAGTGTCATTGCGAGCATTCGAAACCATAGCAACACAACCATAAGCTTTACCGCCACTCTATAGTACACAAAATGCCACTGCAAGGAGTGGCACTAGGGGGATCATCGCCCATAGACAGCTTTTCTATTCGACCACTGTCACGGAATCGATGACCCGTAGTTACAAAGAAAGCTGTTTTGAGATCACAAGAATCGCGTGCGCTGCAGTTGTCCGCCGTCGCCGTCGCTGCCGGTGTCTGTAATCACTATCGCCCAAAGTGAGAAAAAAGTAAATGAAAAAAAAATACATGAAACCCTTGTGTACCAGTTCAAGATTCTACCACTGAGCTGCGCCAGTGCTTTGAAATCCGCATGGGAAATGACCCTAGGCTGGCTTCATGTCGGGAAAGGAATCGCAATATTACGGTAAACAATGCGCCGTATAACATAAAAAAACAGCCATGTGTCACCAAGTACGAATTGTGTAACGAGAGGGACGTCGAATGGTGCAACTCATTACAGAAGCGCAAGGCTTAATTTTTCATCGTCGTCCGCCACAGCATAAAAAAATGCACATAAATTTGGCGAGTTTGTAGCTGGTATCACTCTCCTCTGCTGATCTTCCAGCTTTCGCATAGACTGTGCTGTCCGTTCCGCTCAGGCCTGGCAGTACATCTGTTATGGTGGACCACTGAAACGCGTGGTAGACACAAAACTACCATCCTTATTAACCAACACGCTCTTAACCACCACCCAAGCATTCAGTAGAGATGATTGGCAAGATAATGTCAAGCATGGCGCCCCGGTATTTACCATGTTTCGTCTCCGTCAATTCTTCGTTACGTTACTACCGAATCCTCATACGGTGTTCGGTGCCAGTGTGTGTCCACGTTATTTATTAGTGGACGAGAATTCTGAATAATAGGATTGCTTTAATCTCTGAGGCACATGCGCGGTACAAGACTTTCTATCAGCAGAGGCGTTATGAAAATAGTTTGCCGAATGTCACGGATAGAAAATTGTTGTAATGATGTCTCGGCACGTGCTCGATCGCAGGCAGAGAATTCTGTAAAAATGGTTAAGAAGAAAACCTGAAACATGCACAGCAACTCTGGTGTGGTCCAGCTTTGAGAGGTTTAGTGAGAGCTGAGGAATTTTCTTTTTCTACTGAAGCTACGCGAATCCTAGAGAACGCAGCTTATTTATTTATTTACCTTCAAGGTCATTAGACATTACAGAGGGGAGCGGGTAGGGAGAAACAGTAAAATTTGGGAACAACGCAAGAACAAAAAAGAGATTATATGTTATACAGTCAGCATGTTTCTGGTCATACAATGTTAGCTATTTTGTTCTTGAAAAGGTTGAAAGCTCGAGTGATTGCTCTCGGATTTCGAAGGCCATTCCATTCCTTCGATGTACGTGGCATGAAGGAGTGCGAAAAGAAGTTAGTTCTACACAAAGGCATGCCGACTTTGAAGGCGTGATCCAGGCGTTGTGAAATGTGAAGAGGGTGAATTACGAATTCGTGATGTAAGTAGGCATGGTGGTAGAGCTTGTGAAAAAGACATAAGCGGAAAAATTGACGCCGTGATGCAAGAGATGGTAGACTAAGGCCTGCTTTCGTGGATGATATGCTTGCGGTGCGATTGTAATTACATGCGCATGGGCCATATAAGTCTCCATATAAGAAGTTTCCTGTAAAATATAAATATTTGCTTTTAAAATACCAAAACATTAGTGGCAGTATCCAGTATTGTGTGCTTGTGTTATGCAGAAACTTGAGCCGCTTCGATGCTATATATATGATTACATGTAATGCATTTTGAAATGTCACGAAACTCTGAATCACGACGTATTTAGCATGTAAGGTGGACAAAAGTGCTGTACTGTATATAGCTAATGCATTAGAAGAGCTTGTGAACAGCAGTTTTAAATATTCACAGTATTTACTTGCAACTGTATCATAATTTCAGAACGTCTTTTATCGTGTCAAGGCACGTCGCTTCACTGAAAGGTGTTTTATTTATTTATTTTTGAAAATATTTATATTTTGTTACTTCTAGTGATCTAGTTGTAGAATATTTTTTATGGTGAATAGGTTCATTAGGAAAGTCGTGCGTTCATTAGGAGCTTTCGTGATCATTGTTTTAGAGGTAGCAGTAATCTATACAGCCTTGAAAATGTGCTCACATAGAAAGGGCAGCGCGAAAACTCGAAAAAAAAAAAGAAAGACAGTAGAGACAGAGTGCTGACTAACAACTGAAAGTTTATTGCCATCACCTGTGCATATATATGTGCCTCAAATGTAATTGAGAGGAGGTTTAGAAGCAAGAAAAGAAGGTTGGTTTACTGCAAAAGATAAAATCTTCAAAGGAACTCGCGCAAGCGTGATGAGGGAAATGCATCAGGTCATGAAAAGCAAATGACACAGAAAATCAAGGAAAGCCTCTAAGATAACTAATTTCAGCGTCCGACAAGAATATGGAAGGCCTGCTCACGCACTTATCACCTGATTCATGAATGAAGAAAGCCTCAACAAGCTCGCGTTCTATCTTATCCCTCCCCATTTAAAAAAACCGAGTACTACAAAAGTCAGGAGAGCAGCCACAACGCCTGCAATGGTGAGCTAGAAAAGCACTGGTCGTATTGCGTACAATAGAGTCATGCTCTTTCGCCCTTTTATCAAAACACCTGCCAGTTTGAGCAATGTACTCAAGTCCACAACCTAAAGGAAACCTATAAACTACATTGGAAATACAGTCTGTGAACCTGTTTCTTTGTTAGGTAGGGCACCCAGGGCGTTTTCCTCTGTAGGCCATGCCACACAACCTCGAGAGATAATAGGGCGAGAGTTTATATCGCTGGTTGAAACCAGCCTTCCTTTCTTGCTTCTAAACCTCAACTCAATCGCATTTTAGGCACATATATATGCACAGGTGATGGCAATAAAAATTCAGTTGTTTGTCAGCGCTCTGTCTCTGCTGTCCTTCTTTTGTTCCCGAGTTTTTGCGCTGCCTTTTCTATGTGAGCACTATGAACCAACTATTCCAAATCGATGTACCTCTCTTGAAAATGTAGCACAGATCAACAACCTCGGAGTAGCTGCGGAATATTGGCATCGTGTATTACCATAACGAGCTACCATCTCCGAAGAAAAATGAAACCACATTACCACGCTGTCGGTGTAAAGTTATTTTGCTTTGAAAAATATGCAATGTAATAAGTCGTACAGCCTGCATAATAACATTCTGCCGATGCGCTCATCTCTCAAAAGTTAGGCTCAGCTGAGATAAAACATATAAGCAGCCAACCATGTCACTGTCGGTTGAAAGAAGTTTAAAGAAAGCAGTTTCGTGACTTGATTCTCAAGAATTTCTACGTTTTAGACGCACAAAAGTTTGTTAAGGGCTTTTTCTCATGTTGCTGCTGTACATACTGTCTTGTCGCATTCAGTAATCATGTGCAAGTAAGCACTAATTGATGAATAATGAGGTAGAGAATATTTATACAATTGAACAGAAAAACCAGTGTGCACTTTTTCTCGGAAAAATCTGTGCGTACCCTATGCACCAGTCTTCAGTTGTTGCTGAACAATGCGAATGAAAGCTAAATAGAAATACGTAATGCTAAAGAGTATTAATAAGTCAGCAGGCCTCACATAAAAGCAATAATGTTTTTTCCAAACTGCCCATCAACAAAAAATAGGCTGCTGTCTATCCACGGAACAGTGTATGCACTGTATTAGATTGCATATTCTAATATTTTAGGGACACTACTGACTTCACACAAAGAGGATGGTTCGAGGATTTTTGCCTTGTCCACGGCGACGGCAACCGTGGCCAGAAGCCACCTCTGAAGTGACGCAACAAGTGCCGAATGTGTGACAAAGCATTTGAAATGAAGAAAGGTCTCAAGAGACATTGGAGCACGCATACAGGTGATAGACCATATCATTGTAACACGTGCGATAAATCATTTGCACAAAAGGATTCCCTCACAAAAAATCTCCGCGTGCATACAGGCGATAGGCCATATCATTGTAACACGTGCGATAAATCATTTGCAAAAGAGGGTACCCTCACGCAACATCTCTTCGTCCATACAGGCAAAAAGCCATAACATTGTTGCTTTTGCGATAAATCATTTGCACACACAAGTGTCCTTACAAGACATCTCCGCATACATAAAAGTGACAAGTCATATCCTTGTGGCTCATGCGATAAGTCGCGTGCACGAAAGCATGTCCTCGATATACGTCTGCTTGTGCACACAAGTGAGAAGTCTTTCAAGTGTGCAGCATGCCCTAAGCCATTCGCAGAGGAGGAAAATTCTTGTGCACACGAACGCATGCACAAGAGTCAAATGCCTTAAAATTACAACATATGGGCTGAAAAATTTTTCACGGAAGGACAGTCTCACGTTACTTCGCTACATGCCTACAGACGAGAAGCCCTATCATTGCAACACGTGAGATAGATTACTTGAACTAAAGGTTGACCTTGTGGCTCATCACCGAACGTGCACGTGTTAAATGTCCTACCATTGCAACTACTGTGTTGAATCGTTTGCCAAGAAGTCTGCTCTCGTGGCGCACCACGGCACCCACACAGGTGAAAATGTCTACAAGTGCGCTACGTGCGTTAGTTCCATTGCGTGGCTACGGAAGTTTCGTTTACATGAAAGCATGAATACGGATGAGAGGTGCTATAAGGGCAAGTTGCGTGCCAATTCATGAAAAGGCGTCATAAGCTCTTGAAAGGTATCAATGAACGCACAGATGCAAGAAAAGTTAGCCTGCTAAAAAAGAACAAGGTCGCACATACAGGTGGTGTAGCTACGTGCAGCGACGTTTTAAAAGGTTTATCGTGATACCTAATGATAAACACATGATTAAACGTTCACAATAGCATGGCTGTGTTTTCATTCACTAATGAAATGTACGAGCAATCATTTGCCTTCAAAACAAATTTTAATGATGAACCATGGTTGGGCATTAGCACTAAATTTTTACTTGCTATTGGTGTGCCGAGACTTTTAGACGTTTAAATAACTCCATAACCTCAATACGCACACAGTGGGTACAACCACAATTACAAGGCAATGTATCATTGCACTAGAGAAATTATATATCAATGATTCGCACGCAATTAATGTCTTCATTCCTAACGATAGATAACGAGTGTTGAAATTATTTGTTAGTGGTGCAACAGTATTTGGTACTTTTAACTAATCTCATCCTTCACGAAGAGCACATGTCGGCACCTTCATATTAACATAGCTGTCTATATCTTTACTAGCGAAATGTGCAGATCATTGAATTGCTTACAAAAAGTCCAAATTGGGAACCATCGGTAAACATATGTAGTGTTGGTGCGTTGGTGTTTTTAGAAATGTAACTGACTTGATCACTCATGACACGCAATCGTGGGTAACTATTTGATATAAGTTTGACTTTTAGACAAAGACAAGCTGGAGCAGCTCACCCATCATAACACGCAACAAACTTGAAAGGTTCTGGCAGGTGAGTCTCATTCGGCGAGACCTGGGAAACGAGCGGGCAACCTTGAAATCGGTCAAGTGGTTTGCTCGTGCTACGGCCGCCCTAGGATAACGGCTTGACGCACGGAAACCTCCTTTTGCCGTTTCATAGAAATGTCCATTACTATCTCCCTCTTCACATTCACACGGCTCTCTATCTTTTTCACCATAGAAATGTGCAATGAATCATTCCACGTTAAAATATGTACAATGAACCACTGATGAATAAAAGTGCTTGATTTCGACGTGTTGCTACTGAAAGAGAAGGAGAAGTTGGCAGTCTTATTTTTGCTGACTTCACCAAACACTAGGGGACCTTGTTACTTCAGTACTTAGAGTAGTAAAATCAGATGATCTCAGTAGGTGCATCTCTGGTAGGGCGAAGGAATGGTTATGAAGCATCTCGATCACCGTGCCAACTCTGGTGCGGCTCCCTGCGATGTGGCAGACGTGATAATGCTTGTTTCAATAGGCGTAACGTGCGTATTCAATTCATCCGTTAAAACTCGGGGCACGATTCATGTGCCAGAGAAGGAGTAAGAGGATGAGGAGGACGAGGAGGAGGAGGAGGAGGAGGAGGAGGAGGAGGAGGAGGAGGAGGAAAAACGTTGTGATGTGAGAGAGCTGATGCTCAGCGACAAAATTTCTCTGTTGGTGAGCCCACCAGGATACATCTGGCCCTAGAGGCTGCCTCTGCCCACTCTGTGACCCACAGTTGTGTTTCCAGTTTGGGGCTCAACAATGCGGCCTACCAGCGATGCTGCCTACCATTCAGCAATGCTGTCTACCATAAAGTGTGCAATGAAACATTCCAAGTTAAAATATATGTAATGAATAATGAACCACTGATGAATAAAAGCGCTGGATTTCGACGTACTGCTACTGTGATAGGAATAAAAGTCGGCGGTCCGCTTCATTTTGACTTCGGCAAACAAATTGGTTTCACTTCGGCAAACTTAATGACTTGAAGTAGTGAAATCAGATCATCTCATTAGGTGGATCTCTGGTGTGGGGAAGCAAGGGTTCTGAAGCCTCTCGGTTAACGTTGCCAACTATACTTAGCGATGAGGCAGAAGTAATCATGTGTATTTCAAAAAGCGCAACATGCCTATTCAGTTCACAGGTAAAGATTGGGTGACAATTCGTGTACTAGAGGAGCAAGAGGAAGAATAATGTGGCGGAGCTGATGTTTAGCGACAAGATTTTTCTGTTGTGAAGCCAGCCAGGATACGTTTGGACCTAGTGACTGCTTCTGCCCACTTCATGAGCCACACTTGTGTTTTTGTCGGGACCTGAGCAACGTTGCTTCCCATTGCTGAAAAGTATTGGTATGAGCAGTCTGAGGAATATAAGGTTCCTTTCTTTTTGGGGCAGCTCCATAGGATATGGTAAAGACTGGCGTGTTCTCTATGGCAGTTAACTACTGGAGCAAACCGAGAGCGTAATGCTAGAAGAATAAAGGGTATTCGTAAAGAATTGGTTAGTAGTTAGCGTCACACTTTTCTAAATATGCCGTAATTCTGCATGTTTTGTAATGATTCCGCCTGAACAAACCGTTGGCTATTCTGCCTAGACATTTCAGTTTGAGAGTGCGTTTTAAACAATTGTTATTAGCCGGGGTCACAAAAACTGAAAGTTATTTGATATCATTCGAAACAAAGAAAACATATACACTCGGAAAAGAGAAAAGAGAGGAAAAGAAATAAACACTTTTCTAAATATGCCGTGATACTGCATGTTTTGTAATGATTCCGCCTCAACAATCCGTTGGCTATGTTGCCCAGACATCTCAGCTTGAAGGTGCGTTTTAAACAATTGTTAATGGCCGGGGTCTCAAAAACTGACATTTATTTGATATCTATTGAAACAAAAACACATATACACTCGGAAAAGAAAAAGGAGAAAAAAAGAATTAAACAGTTCTCTAAATATGCGATGATTCTGCATGTTTTGTAATGATTCCGCCTGAGCAAACCATTGGCTATGTTGCCCAGACATCTCAGCTTGAAGGTGCGTTTTAAACAATTGGTAATGACCGGCAAATTATATCAAAATTATTTGATATAATTTGAAACGAAAAAACATACACACTCGGAAAAGAGAAAGGAGAGAAAAGGAATTAAAAAAAACAAAGAGAAACAAAGAAGTCTTCCAAGCACCACAATTTTTACAGGCATGGCAGTAGTTCAAAGCTTTCTGAATTTTTTAAAGTTTCTCCTTATGTACTGCCAGTGGATGATAGACTAGCCCTCACCATATACAGCTTCACCATATGATATTTTAAAAGTTTTTTAATTGTCCCGTCACAGCTGGCCTGGAGAAAGTCCTGAAGCGCTTGATGAGAAGGAAAACTCGGTCAACAAAAAATTCCGAGTGTGCTCCTCCATAGAATAATTTCTCTGTGTGGCCTACGTTGAGAAATATAAGGAATGTAACAAGATTGATGGACGACAGGTGTGCCCTGCATGCGGATAGTTGTCCAACAAACTGTACTGTTTCAAAAAGCACTGCATATGTCACAACGGTGAAAGACCCTATTCGGGGAAGTGTGTGGACGTAGGTTTTCCAGTGGCCACCACTTCAACAATCTAAACGCCTATAAAGACGTTGTGACATTTGAGAGCAATGCGAGTTTCAATACAAGCATATAGACATGCCCGGCCGATTCAGGGGAAGACAAAACATCCAACACCTGAACTGTTTCACAAAAGTAGCTCGGAAAGGAAATCCCAGAACGTCTCACAGCACTCTCACAGACTAAAATGCAAGAAATGCGTGAGAACATACTCCTTGATTTTGTGAGAGCGTTGCTTAAAAACCGTGTTGAAATATTTCGATTGTATGGAATATCTGCCCATTGATTTCGCGTTCACAATAACGAAACAATGGAGGTGGAGGCCTGGCGGTGAAGTCAGTGTCAAAATGGTGGCGCGAAGCCTGAAAGAAGTGCAAAATTGGGAGGCCATCTTTGCTTCTTTTTTTTCACCCACAGTTTTCTGCACCAATTTTGTATACGTGCATTTGTATTTTTCTTTCCTTGTCTCCTTTTCTGCTTCTTTCTGTACAAAGTGTACCTTTCTCCCCACCTCCTTTCTCTCCTCCGCGCTTCACATCTATCCTCCTTACGGTCCCTTCGCTCTCCCAATCCTTTCCTTTGCTATTCTATAGAAAGTATCTAGCTTGTGCCTGACTGGCCGAGTGGTTTCGATGTCCGCCTTCAAATTGTAGGTAGCACGTGTCTGAATTCCGTCTCCTCGTCAAATCCCTTTCTTTTTCCACATAAAATTCTCCCTTTATTCTTCTTTCTCTCCTATACCCGTTCTATCACACATTGGAGCTTTTCCATTACAACACCCTGGTGGTTTAGTAGTTACAATACTCCAGTGTGGACCCACTGGTCACGGGATCGAATCCCACCATCGGTGGCCGCATTTTCGGTAGCGGTGAATTTTGGCTCTTACACCCGCGTACTACGACGTAAGTGCAGGTTAAAGAGCCCAGGCGGTATAAATTTCTGCAGCCCTTTACTGCGGCATCTCCTATAAAGACGTCCTTGTTTTGCGGCCATTCAATCCGCACGATTACTACTTCATTACGTACCTAACCAAGGGCCCACGGGTTCTGTAAACGAAACAGAGGACAAATATAGCTCATGCGCGTTCATGATGACAATTTCTTTTGTGCTCGACTACTACAAACTTCAGCTCGTGTAATCAGCTCGGCTAATGTAAAAAAGTTGTGAAGTGTAACACGCTCTAGCACCGCAAGGCAAAAGCCCTGCAGCGCATTTGGTAACATAATTATTTATACAATGAGTGATCCTACTTCTTCTAGAACATGACGATTCGGCGTGTGATATACATGCACTTAATGACTTTATCATTGTTAGTGGAGTATACCAATTCCTCTAACCCCCCGCCCCCCTCCAAGGAAGCTTGATGCCTCTCATTTGCTGTTGGACTTCTACTTGTTTGTGTCCACCTTTGCTCTTACGGATGCTTTCAGCTAAATAAACAAGCAGTTCTTCGAATCGCCACATTCAACCGGAACGTCCGCAAATAAAAATCAACGAGGTTCGAACGTCGCAACGCTGCCATCTTGCATCTACATTTTGTGCAAAGACGTGGAACTACGAATAGTTTCCAGAAGAATATTTCGCTAAACATTTGTTATTGATTGGTGATGGCAACAAGCGGCAGGAATACACTGTGGTATTTGCCAACGCAGGTGAGAATGTAGATATGCTTGCTATAGCAGCATCTGGGCAGCCTAGAGTATCACGCTTTGTGATAAATATACAGAGCCTCAAGCGGCTATTTTATTTTACACGCTGCGCGCAAGGACGCACAGGCGTTGCGTCACGTGTCGACATTATGCCTTATACTTCATGGCAAAGCGCGGATAGCTACACTCGTCGTCGGTTGGTGGCTGTCCGCGCTTTTTTCACCATGATAAGTTCGTGCAAGGTTCTCACGTAAAACAAGAGACATGGCCGAAGACGGACTGCCGCCACAATACTTTACAACTGGTAGTGGCAGCTGCTCGTAAATACGTACCAAACTGACGCGTCCCAAGTCATAGCCACAGGTGAGATTCTTGTCGAACACTTATGCGTACACCCCGACTTACCGATTTAGACCAAAGGACATGGCCCATGAAGGACAACTACCTCGGTATAGCACGATTGGCGGTGGAAGCTACACGGCATATCAGGAAATGCGACAAGCAAGCTCGACTCAAGAAAATTGCAGGTGAGCTCTTATAGAAAACTTTTTTTAAATTCGTGTAGCCCGAATTACGGCACGCAAATGACTGAATGCCTTGGACTCTATTTCTTTGCGGGGATGTGACAGTTCCTATTCTTGGCATAAGGTGTCTTCTCAGGCCTACGATGCGTTGCGCAGAATGACTGCATTTTATCCTATTTTGTATAATGACTACTTGTGTGCAAACGAATAAATGGCAGCTTCCGCCACGTTGATACAATGGTCATGGTGCTTGTAGTGCTACAGAAAATCGTGTGTTCGATTGCGGCAATGCTGGTCGCATTTTGATGGACGCAAAAGGCTAGAGGTTAGTGGAATGTTCGATGAAATTGCACGCGAGAACCAGATCGTGAAAATTTTTGTAGAATTTCTTTAAGGCCATTTTATCGTATCATAGTTTTGGCACGTCACTCCCTAGATATGGAAATCATTATGGAATGGTAGTAAAATGATGGTGAACCTTACACGTAGTCTTCTCACAAAAGCCTATACAGATAGGCTGTGGCCTTCAGTAGGCTGATGCATAGTGAGTCAAGCGCACGAGGATGCTTTCGCCAGCACTGCGATTTCGAATGCTCCACACAGGCTGGTGGAAAACGCACTTGCGCACAATCAAAATCTGATTGCATCGCTGTGGGTTCAGATTGTGTTATTTAATGAACTCTGCCACCACAGTGCCAGGTTGTTGCAATAAGCATCGTATTTTTCCGTTAAACATTTACGCATGCACGAGAAATTGCGATTGCTGCCGTTTTGTTTTCTATTTTAGTCAGAACACGTATCGTAATCTATGAAGATTCTGCAGAAATGAATATTGAAACTAATCGCGTACAGTAAGCACATGGTGCATCGATGATACGGATTCGGCTCTGAAGCGTCTAAGGCAAACAGAACTGGCCGATGGTCGCGTAAGCATTCACCTGCACTGTGCCAACAATCTTGCGCAGCGGACCTACGATGTAGTATACGCATTGTGTTTGTTTTCTTGTGGCATGGTGTTGTATTCTGCATTCAGTACAGTCAAATAAGGTCAGAAGCAGATATACTGTTGCTTAGGTCGTCAGCTGACAGCAGTGCCACAGCACAACCGAGTACAAGCAACGGAGCGATTTTGCAGCAGGGCGTGGTGTGGGGGCCCAGTAACTTTTCCGCACTTGATTGAAAGAAACCCCATGTGTGACAGTTATCGCATACAGATAAGTGACTCTTCAAGCTATTCTTCTTTCTCACGTTATCTGCAGTGTTATAATAAATGAAGCCATTCTGAGAATAACCAGTTTTGCTTACTTAAATTGTGCTTCATAAGTGTCATGAACCTCTTAGCATGTAGATTTAAGTAACTTCAAAGTAAAGAACAAAATACATTGAAGAAGTTTAACCTAATCCTTATTTTCATTCGCCACAATAATAATGTTGAAGAACAAAAATATATAGGACAAGAACAACAAGAGAGAAGGCAGGGAGCGTAACCAGGTACATGCCCAGTTTGCACCGTACGTTGGGGGACTGAGAAAGGGGAATATAAGGATAAGAGAGAGAGAGAGGAAAAAGAAGAGAAAGAGACAAAAAATGATTGTCAGTCATTGGGCGGACGAGTAGGCAGTGGTGGTACACCCAAAAGGTAAAGATGTTCACATAGGCCTATAGTTCTCAAAACGAACAAGAAGGCGTTGACTGCTTTTTGAGCCGACGAAAGACGAGGACGTTGTCGCAATGCGCCAGAATTATCGCAATGCTTCAGAAAGCTTCTGTTTTTCAGAGGCAAATCGCGGGCTACGGCGTAGCAGATAGTCGATGTCTTCTTCGGTGTCGCAGACGTCACAATCGGAATTGTCGGTCAATCCGATGAGGGTTGTATATGCTTTTGTGAAGGCAACCCCCAACCAAAGGCGACAAACAAGCGAAGCTTCACGTCGAAGAAGTCCGGATGGGGGTCGAAGTTCTAGTGGAGGGTTTATTTGCTAGAGTATCGTATGTCTTATGCTTGGTGTGTTCCACTCCAGAAGACACAGACTGCGCGCCAGGTGGCGAAGTTGCTTTGCAGCGTCCGTGCTCTATAATGGAATCGGAAGGGTGTGCTGTTCTTGGTGGGATGTTCGAGCCGCGTTGTCTACGGAATCATTGCCACTGATTCCTCAATGACCAGGTAACCACTAAAAATTGCCCTCGTGGCCTGTTTCTGTGACGTGGTGAAGAAGCTCGGCAACTTCGTAAGTTAACTGTTCATGGCAACCTCGTCGAAGGACTGACTGCATGCTCTGTAGGGCCGGTTTCGAGTCTGAAAACACAGCCCATTTACTCGGTCTCTGAGATTTGATGTACTCTAGAGCGCCACGCAAAGCCGCAAGTTCTGCCACCGTAGACGTAGTGGCGTGTGAAAGCTTGATTCGCAGAGTGATTCCTCTAGCTCGAATCACCACCGCACCGCCTGAACCAGACGCTGTGGTTGAACCATTGGTGTATATCTCCACAACATTATAGTACATTTCGTGCGAGAGGTGCAAGCTCAATTGTTTATGGGCTGACGAAGGCAATAAGATTTTTTTCTGTATTCCTGGAATTCACTGGCGTACTTGCAGAAGTGTCAGACACCACGGAGTATACATCAATCTCTCCGCAGGCGTAAAACTTGACGTAAACAATGCATGATCAGCGCACAGACAATTGCACTAAATTTCCTGAGGGGCCTCTCAGTAGTGAGGATTGCCAAGTGGTGGGAGGGATTCCTAGCATGTTGCCTGGGGTACGCACGCATCGTTTCAATGGTGATGTGCGTCACGACTGAGTAGTCCTGTGCAATGCCAATGGCTTCAGCCGTCGATGCACAGCGGGGTAAACCAAGGCATATCCTAAGAGCGTGGGCTTCAATAATTTGGAGTGTGCGCAGGTTAGTTTTGCGAGTGTTAGATATAACAGGTAGACTGTACCACAGAAATCCAATAAATATAACCTTGTACAGCTGTAACAGACTCGACAGACACTCCCAACTTTTCTCGGCAAGGAACCTGAACAAGCGACAAACGGCAGCCAGCCGCTTTTTCACGTAGTTTACGTGTGGGGTTCTAGACAGGTTTCGACTCCCAAGAACCTGTGACTACCGCTGCATGGCACCAGTCGCCCGTTAATTGATATGCCGTAAGTAGACATAGGCTTTCTGCCTAAAGCCATGACTGCACACTTTCCACTTGCGATTTCGAACCCTTGTTTACGTAGGTGATGCGATGTCACTTATTGCTGCCTTCTGAAGTCGAGTTACACCTGATGTCCACACACAGATGTCATCAGCATAATGTTGAGTCGTACACTGCTTGGTTCTTGCCAACTAGTACAATGAGTGGTAGGTTGAACAATGTCGGGCTTTGCACTCCGCCTTGCGGGATTCCTCTGCTACAGTGACACTCGGGTGTCGGACCATTCTCTGTCTGCACGCGAAATCGCCTATTCTGTAGGTATCTCTGAACCCACATATATATCTTGCCACCGAGTGCTACTCCTTCAAATGCGCTGAAAATGGCTTCATGGATGAAATTGTCGTAAGCCCTTTAAACGTCAAGAAACAGAGGAGCAGATAACCATTTGCAGGCCTTCTGGTGCTCTACAGATGTCACCAAGTCAACTACATTGTCAATCAATAAGCTGCCTCGTCCGAACCCGGACATGGCATCAAGATATACTTCATAGAACTCTAAGTGCCATTTCAGACGCGTTGAAATCATTCTTTCCGTAACGTTTCCCACAGAGCTCACGAGGGCGATCAGGGGGTAAGAGGAAATGTCGAAAGCTGACTTGCCGGCTTCGAGAAGTGGAATCAGGTGACTTGACTTCTATTCCTGTAGAACCATGCCAGTTTTCCAAGAGTCGTTGTATAGCAGCAAGACTGCCTTCCGAGCTTGATTTCCTAGGTGACACAGAGCGCGGTAGGTGATGCCGTCAGGTCCTGCTGCTGAAGAACGTCAACACAAAGCAAGCGCAGCCTTCAGTTCTTCAATTGAAAACGAACACTTCATTCGGGGATCACGGGGGGGATACAGAACAGTCCGGCGTCATCGTCCCTGTTGAATTTGCCCCGCAGGCAATCCTTCGACAGAAAGATTCTGCAACGTAAAACCCTTTACAGCGTAAGTGAAGAACCAATGATTTAAATGGGTAGCGCTGAGTAACGGTTGTACGAAGACCCCGGACAGTTATCCAGATTAGTGACAGAGGCTTGCTGGGACCCAAAGACTCGCAAAAAATACTCATCGTCACTTATACAGCTTGTCCATGTGACGCTGTATTTTCTTTTGTGTGCGACTGGCCACTCTCAGATCATCAAGTGCGTCTAAGACGTCGTTCTGCACGACGACAGATCGCTCGGAGTTTCTCGAGTTCTATGTCCATATCACTGCGAGTTGAGCTCACCAGAAGTGAACGCGTGGTGGATTGTAGGACACTCTTCATTGCGTCCTCTAGGTTGAAGGGTGAGTCGCCAACATAGTCTTTCATGATTAACTTGTATTTTTGCCAATTGGAGCACTAGAGGCTCTGGAGGATTTGAGACTTGGAAAGCCGTCAATCTTCAGGCATGTTGGGATGTAGCTCCTAGTTTCCGAGTCCGAAAACCAGTGCACTGATCTGGCAAACGAGCGTGTGACGGGACCAAGAGAAATATAGGGGATGTTTTTAGAAGCGAATGATATAAACTTGAAAAAAGAAAAGATGGCGTTGAGGTAACTTGACACTGCAAGACTCCAACCCTACGACCTTCGAATAACACGTTCGATGTTCTCCACGTTCATTTAACCGTCAAACTTATAAGCTACATATGTGCATTAAACGTGGGAGCAGCAATCGGCGCAGCGAGTTTCCATTGCGGAAAGTTTAATGGTAGCACGTTCTTAAAAAAGACGTTTTTACTTTTTAGGACTTCAGTAAATGAAACATTCCAGCAAATATTTGAAACCACTTTGAGTGAGAACTTGATCATAAAAGCATGTTCACCATTTGCAGTTCCGACAAGACTTGGAACGACATATTGAATGAATGGTACGAGAAAACCTTGGGCAACCCTCCAAATCCACAGTATGTATCAGATGTCCTTCGGACTTCATCACCATGTCTGAAGCGCGTTAAGCAACCACTAACACCTTTAAAGTCTAATGTTATGCCTTCATAGGTCACAAAACCCACAAATTAGTCGACTCGCACTCATTCAGCTAGGGTCGCTAATCTGAATGTGAGGGATTTCGGGTTAGTAAAACATTGATGAGTTGGAAGCTGAGTGAGCCTAATTAAAAACAATTTTAGTCAGTCTTGAGTCAAAGTCATTTTTGTTGAGCCAAGTACTGGAATGTCGGCGTCCGTGTGTGCCTAAGTGTACACAAAGACTCCGGGACCGACCCTGTGTGTGGCGTGACCACCTTTACCACGCATGCGCGGCTTTCTCCCTCTCTCTTCTCCTTCTCTCAGCCCTATCAGCGCCGACGCATGCATTGCCTGCTAGTCTACGCTCACTGACTCCTCTTTTTTCTCTAGGCATCCTTCGCAGCGGCATTTGCGCATTACGAATCCACTCCCCCTCTGGTTTTTTCAGCGCTCTCCCTCTCTCGCCTCGCAATTGCGGCGCAGGCAGCGACTGCTAGCGAGTTTCTTAAAAAAAAAAAAGAAACCCACCGCTTGCGCGGCACAAACATTCACAAGCTGCTTGGTATATGTAGGCACTCGATCTTTACCTCAGCCAGTGTGTGTCACCGCTTCATGAACAGGCTTCAGGCTCCTGGACGCGGGGTACCCGTTCTCTGTGATGTTGGCTGTAGGTCGCCAGGCTATTAAAGAAGCTCAAACAAGGAACAGGACCGTTTTTGGAAACGGGTGGTCTGACTGGTTCTAGATCTAAGGGGGTAACAATCTCTTTGCACACAGGATATCACAAAGAATAACAATAGGTGGCTTGAAAGTACTATGTAAAAGTGGTGTGTAGGACCCAAAAAAATAGGAATAGTGTGCGCGTTGGTCAACCATAAATGTGACAAACCGTGTACATAAAAATCAGCATAAAACACAAACTCAGGTTTGTTCAATGTGCACACAATCTGGTGTATTGTATACCTGTGACGTGTGGGTGTGTATATACAGGGCAGACTGTCAGGTGCATCAACACGAGGCAATGAGAACATAAGTCAAGCCTGAAAGGTCACCCCAACATTCTTATAGAAATTGACTGCAATGATTGCGCATGCTCTCCTTGCTTTAACAACACTACTTTGGTATATATGAATCGAAACAGTACTTCGATAGAAATATGGGAAGCCTATATCATAGGCAAGCAAAAAATAACTGTTAGCCACCCTTCGGTAGCCTTGCTGGCGAAAGAAATTTTGCTCCAATCTATGGTTCAACGAACTTGTGATCGTTAGTTGTGACATATGCGCAGTGCAAATGTTTTTTGGTGACCAGAGTGCGCAGAACCGAGAGGCGTTAAGTGAATGTTTTTGAAGAACAATCCAGTTGTTAAATTCCACCCGTTGTCTTCTTTTCTGTGTCCCTGTGTGCTTGCGCGAACAATTCAAGGTGGAAGTTTTCTACAGTTTCATAACTAGTTCGGGTATAGTGCCAAGTCGAATAATCGATACATTACGCGGTTTTTAATTAACACACGCCTATATATGCACGTGCATTGGCACATCAAGGTAATTTTATTACAGAAGTGTCTATAGGTTAATAGGTGAGGGGTCATTCTTCACGCTAACAAATTAGTAGTCACTGATTATGTCATGTATTTACCATGTCAAGTACGCATCACAGCAATATACACAGGGGCATGAACGAATTACAGATGAGAACGTAGACGCAAATGCGCACATAGATTATCAAGACTTAGCCGGTATCTGTGCTGTAGCAGCCGTTTGAAGGCTATTACTTTAAAATAGCACACTCTCTATTGGATAACAGCCACACAAATAAAAAATAATAAACGTTTTTCACAGATCACTGTCTACCCTTTTATTTGCATATATGTGTGTCATCACTTAGCACAGAGTTTTTATTCCAACCTAATCAACAAAATAAAGGTTGAACTAAACTTTTCTAAAGAGTGCCAGCATTATTGCAAATTACACGGTGGTGTCTCTGGAAATCTGAGAACGTTTGGAGCTTACTAGCTTGCTATATAATAAAGACCAAGAAATTATTCCTGGTCAGTAACGACAAAAGTTTCAAGATTTACTAGCTCCTGGCATTTACTAGAGAGATGCGAGGAAGGTTGTAAAGTACGCTCGAAATAAGTTATTACATGCGTTGCCAGCCGTTTACTACTAACTTTTTTCCTAAGATCGTTCTGACCATGCATATTATTATAGGTAGCGGAAGAATTACCTCTATGAGAACTTGTAGCGTGGTTGTACTGCATGAGATGAGTGATCAATGAACTATCTCTCGACTATGACGTGTTTTGCGTACTTTTGCACTTCTATTGCATCTGATTACATAAGTTTTATGCTGTTACAATCATTCTTAGCTTGATAAAGTAGTCAAGATATGCCTGTCCCATGTTCAGTAATTTTAGGAATGAAAGGGACCTGCCCGACCTTTCCCGGAGTGGGAATGGGCTAAGATTTTATTCTGAGGTATTGATAAGAACGGAATTGCGGCAAGTTACTATTCTTCGGTACGAAATAGAGTGCAATGAAAGCATGCAGTCTGCATAGGCAGACGGGTAAACCAGTCATCTCTTTACTGCTAGGGCCGCGTAATATCACTTTTGAGACTGGAATAGTTTTCAATCACAAAAAGGTGTAGATCTGTTTTGGTCATGTTGATACATATCATGCCTTACGGGCAATATCGAGTGTTAATATTGTTGGAAAGTCAATTCGTTCCCTCGAAAGTGACTTGTTTATTGTCTTGCAGTGCAACACCCCGTACAATATTGCGATATTTTAGAACAAATAAGGCTCAGTTGCTCCTGCACATTGGGTTAGTTATAGATTCACCTTTCCCAGAAGATCAGCGTTGCAGCCGGTGTGAAACTGGATAACCTTCGAGCCCTTTCCCTTTTCTCCCCCTTCCACGTGACAATAAGAAAATCATCCACCTACATAGCTTTCTGCCTTCTTCATTAGCCTAGTTGCAATGCCATTCTATTGTTATCGTCACATAACACTACGTGAAATCATTTTGTGTCTGTATAGGGTTCCTGCTGGAAACGGCTATGCAGAGCGGAACGCTACGAAACACCAGGACCAAGGCGAAGCTCTCCATGTTGGTAAGTGTTGTAATATTTCCCATCAATAATAAAGTATGGAAACATGTCTCATCTTGCAATTAATAGCAGAAGTTCAATTTCAGCGTGGAAAGTACATAAAAATATACAAATTCCATGTGGCTTTATGACTGTCGTAGAGTTTCATAGTGAGCTCACATATACTAACAGTTATTTGAAAGACTTCCACAATGCTTAAATAGCAAATATTTGCGATGCAAAAAAGTGAAAAAAAAATAAATAAGGCTCTAACTGCCACTACAGGCAATAACGCGAATATTATAAGATCCCCAGAATGCTTTATCACACGAGCTCCTTTAGTACCACTCAAAATTTCTGCACACATTACTTCCGTTACGATGGCCTAATAATTATCAAAAGATGTGACTTTCAGCCTGAACGCATTCTCATTGTCTGTTCTTTACCTAATGACTGCTATAGAACATTTTGAGATTTGAGGTTTTTCTAGACAGTCCGCACAAATCATTGTACCAATAACAAAGCAACTACGTTTGCTTTCAGGGCGTATGCATGAGGCTGAAAAGAGAACCTCCTTTCCACACCCAGTTTCCAGCAGTGGCGCCAGTGATGATGCCATTCCAAGCACAAGCTGTACAGTCATAGAAGCTCCGGCATGTAGCGAGAGCAACGTTTGGTAAGGGCGAAATTTGGAGGTCATTACAGGGAGGCCCGCTTATCAGATGTAGCAGAGCAGTAGCGTTTGGCGTCACAGAGAAATCCGAGCACTTTTGTGTCAATAACTGTACTCGCAGATCACGTGATTTAGCGTTCACCAATGAGCTGCAAGCGCGTGCATTGCAGCATGGCGGCGGATTCAAATCACGCGAGGTCAATTAAAACGTCATTGGCTCATCCGCCAGGTGGCGCGATCTTCCTTGCGCGATCGGTAGAAGCACGCGCATTCCAAATCTAACGGATGATTCTCGATATCTCGTGATCACGCTAGCGATATCAGACGCGCGCCTTCTTTACCATAGGCGCTTGCACACGAGGAGGAAGGAGGGGCAGGGGTGGCTGTCGTCCACCCTAGACACCTAGGGGGGGGGGGATGACACAAGTAGAGCCCCTTACATTGACGTAATAGAGAGATGGGGAGCTGCGAAGAACCTTCCCCCTTCCCGAAAGGGGGCCCTGCGCACGCCTACCTTTTTTACCACACGTGATCTTGATGGACTCTTGTTAGACTTGCACGTATGTAGAAGTTGCCGCACCGGAGACGCAAGCTGCAAGCTCCCGAAGAGGAGACCAATCACGCCCGGAGAGCCGACGACTCCGAAATGCGAGCACGCGAAACCGATACAACCCTGGCATAAGCTTTACCGCCACTCTATAGTACACTAAGTGCCAATGCATGGAGTGACACTAGGGGGATTATCGCCCACAGACAGTTTTTTTCTATTCGAAGACCTTCACGGAATTGATGAGCCGTATTTTTAGAACGAAAGCTGTAATGAGATCACAACAAAGTAGTACGCACTGCAGTTGTCCGCCGTCACCGTCACCGCTGCCGGTGTCTGTAAGCACTATCACTCAAAGCGAAGAAAAAAAATTGTAAAAAATAACCGAGACATGATTGGACTTGAACCCGTGTCCCCTGCATACCAGCCCAGCTACGCCTGTGCTTGGAAATTTTTTGCAAACTGACCCTAGGCATTGTTCATGAGGGAAAGGGATCGCATTAATAAGTGTAATAACGCGCTTTACAACAGAAAAGAAACAGTCAGGTGTCATCAAATGGGAATTGTGTAACGAGTGGATCGCTGAATGTTGCAACGCATTACAAAAGCGCCAGGCTTATTTCTTCATCGTCCTCCACTACAGCATTGAAAAATTGCATAGAATTGTTTGCAAGCTTGTAGCCGTTATTACGCATCTCCGCCGATTTTCAAGCTTTCGCATAGACTGTGCTTTTCGTTCCACACAGGCCTCGCGGTACAGCTGTTATGGTCGAGTGTTACCGCTTGTCGTGGATACAAAACCGCCATCCTCCTTAACCAACATGCTCTTTACCACCACCCAACCATTCTGTACAGACGATTGTACAGACGATTAACAACAGATTATTTCGTCCCCGTCAATTCTTTTTACATTACTACCGAATCCTTAATTGGTATTTGGTGCCCGTGTGTTCCTTCTTTAATTTGCGGACCACGATTCTGAGTAATGAGATTGGCAAAATTTCTGAGGCACATGCGCGTTACTGGAGTTTCTAACAAAAGCGGCGGTATAAAAGAAGTTCGCGGCATGTCACCGATAGAAAATTATCATGATGAACAGTCAGCACGCGCTCAATCGCAGGCTAAGAGCTTTGTAAAAATGATTAAGAAAAGAACCTGAACCATGCCCAGCAACTCTGCTGTGGTCCAGCTTTGTGCTTTTTAGTGAGATCTAGGAAATTTTCTTTTTCTATTTAAGGTGCTCAAATGACAGGAAACAGATGCACATGGGTCGTATATGCCTCCATATAAGACGTTCCCGTCTGAATGGAAATAGTTACTCAACAAATATCAAAACATCAATGGCAGTATCCAGCATAGTATCCAGCAACGGTCCTTTCCTTATACAGAAGCTTGAGCTGCTTAGATGCTACGCGTACATCGGAACACATCTTAAAATGTCACAAAGCTTTTAATTGCGCAGATTAGGGCATTTAGGGTGGACATAAATGCGTTACTTTATATGACTAATGCATTGGAAGAGCTTGTGAATAGCGGTTTTAAACATTTACAGTCTTTATTTTACAGCGAAAGCTGTTATGAGATCACTTTTCGGGTCACGTGCAGTTGTTGTCCGCCGTCGCCGCCCACACCACCACCGCCGCCACCGATGTCCGTAACCACATTGCGCTAACTTAGAAAAAAAAATCTTTCAACAATGACACAATGGGGCTTGAACCAGGGTCCAGTGCGTGCCAGCCCAATATGCAGCCAGTGAGTCTGTTGGTGCTTATAAATTGTCAAACATGCCTTCGGCAGGAATGACCTAGCACCAATGGCAAAGATGGGCTCATACCCGGGTCCGCTGGGTGCCAGCCCAGTATTCTATTACTGAGCTACACCGGTGCTTGTGTCTTGTTGTGAAATTTGTCTTACGCAGGCTTGATGTTGGGAAAGCAATCACGTTATTACGATTTATAAAGCGTTTTATAACAGCGAAAGAACAACCAGTCGTGGCACAATGTGAATAACATAACGAGTGGGTCGTCCAATGCTCCAATCACAAAAGCTTTTTCTTGTTCCCTTTTTATCTGTTGCGTATATCCTTTCATCCATAATTCCTCATCGTCGTCAGCCACTGTGTGGACAATTGGCACAAAATTACTTGCAAGGCTTTTGCGGGTACCATGCTTCTCAGAAGAATGACAAAAAATAGCAATGCTGGCCTACTACCCAAAAGTTTATTATTAATGCCCTAGTGGGTACCAAGCAAGCGTGCTTGCAGTAGTTAGCCTATGAGTGTTTTGAAAAGGTCTGGAAGACCGCTCTTGTAGCTGTCGCTGTGACTGTGCTGCGCCTACCATGCAGGCTGGGCGTTTTTTTCAACTGTGCGATTATCTCAAAACTACGTCTTTTATTTGTCAATGCACGTCACTGTAACCTGGGTTATTCCACGAGAGATTTTGGATTTCATTGAGCATTTTATATTTTGTGCACCTCTCACCAAGTAGCCCGAAAGTCAACTTCGTTTTATGATTAATGGCATAACTTACGAGAAAAAAAAATCAAACTTCACCAACACATAGTCACCAATTTCGTCACCTGTCATTTTCGAAAATTGCAGATGCTATAAAAAGACAAATATTTTTGGTTCAAGGAAAATATTTTTTACCTGAAATGCATGTCCAATGAAGAATGAATTCATACGGTTTCGAATTTGTAGTCCTCAAGAAAATAGCTTTTAAAGATGTCTAATTTTGCGACCTTTTAAAATCAGTTACGTATTCCCAATTTTTTTTTTCTGCGGAAGTAATGCAAGCAGCGTTTTCCAACTTGACACGTTTTAAGGATATAGTATGTTCATTAGGTACATAAATTATTGCTGTCGTAGGGCAAATGTAAATATTAATATATTGCCTCAAAATTCTCATATTGGCAAAAGTGTACTTCACTGAAATTTGAATAATAAAAAAAACCATCTTCAATTTTTCCTAAAATCTCGTAAACAGACAACCCAAGGCCATCATACAGTAATATAGAAAAAAACATGTTGCATTATTTTGTTTTCAGCGACAATATTAGTGGTACAAATCAGAGCTTTTCGAGAAAGCGCTGATAAGTGGAGAAATATAGAAATCGGAACGGAAAAGCGGCAATAGGCTTTAAACGCGAGTAAACGTGACCGCATTTGGTGAAAAAAGGCTGTTTTAGCAGATAGGAGTAACTTTTTTGAACACGGTATTCTACAGTATCTGAATTCACTCTTATACGTAGAGCACTGAGACTTCTAATCTGTGGTGCCTCTCCAATACTGACACACAGATGGAGATGCTGTGAGGGCCATGTGTTTACAACACGTTGGGTAAGAGAATTGAAAGTTGAATGAGTTCATAAACGATTCATAACAAATTTTTATCATTTGGGGCACGAAGACTGCCGCATTAGACTGAAGAACACGCTTTAGGGCAAGTAGTGATCCTTCGTCTGCTCTACAGATGAATTGCTGCACGCCGCATCTCGGAGGCAATTCTTTAGATCATATGGTTCAAAGTAGGGACAAAGATTACGCCTCCCGTAATTTTATCGACAAAAACATTGCGAAATTCATTTTAACGTACTATACTTGAGTTTCGCATTCTCACTGTGGATACTTGTGCGCAAGTATCCGTTTCGATTTCCGTTCCGATTTCTAGATTTCTCAACTTATCAGCGCATTCTCAAAAAGCTCTGCTTTGTACTACGAATATTGTCGCTAAAACAAAATAATGCAACATGTTTTTTATATTACTGTATGATGTCACATTTCTATATTACTGTATGATGTCACAACCCCATGTCACATTGCCGCAATCACTCGTCTGAGCCATCAAGTTCATCAGCTTTCGACAATGCTATTGACGCAGACCTACCCCCCCCCCCCCCGCATCGCCGCCAACTTGTTGCTCTCCTTAACAAGTTTCGCTCTTCTTTGGACTTTCAAGAACCTGTTTTGGGCCGCACCACGACTATCACACATACAAGGGAGTTTTAGTGCTGGGTACCCAAGCGGCTTGCGTACGCAGGACGTTGCGGCGGCGGTATTGCGCATGCGCGAAACCCCAAACAGAGGCGTCGCAAGATTGCTGAGGCGATGGGGCCATGCGTCCGCGCGGTCCACCTTCGCAAGAACTCTCGGTATCCACACTGCGGATACTCTAGCCGTCGAGTTAAAATAAGCCAAAGTGCGAGCACTTATAGCGAATAATCGGTTTCAGCCAGATTTCCAAAGATAGAATGGCCTGGAACATAGAAACTAAAAGACATATGACAGCCCCCGACCAGCTGATTAGGTGGCGCCATCTAGCGCGGTCATAGTGAAACAGACAACCACAACTTTGTTATTACAGAAACATTGTGCATTGTACATCTGGTGCAAAAACTGCGCAGCGACAATATTACAAATAAGTAACCTTTTTATTCATTTTCACCTCAAAAACATTACGCGTAGGCTAACATGTTCATGACTGCGGTTGCACGAAGTGTCAGAAGATGTCGACACTGTCGTTACAGTAACCTTGTATTTTTTACTTTTTTGTGTATACCAGACTACTGTACACAATAAAAAGTGCCCTGATCACTGTGCATGTTTAATTTAACATTCTAAATCATAAAAAGACTTAAATAATACTTACGCGACAAGACGCTATGGCTCTGCGAGTGCGCGTGAACTTCGTGCGGCTTGCGTTTGCGTGCGTGCCACCGTGGCGCCAACTAAAAGGCATTCCGGTTGGGTATGGGTTGGGCACGCAACGCCACGCGCTCCCAAGCCCGCAACGCTCCAAGACAATGCGTACCCAGCACTAAAACTCCCTACTATTGACACTGGCTCACATTCGCCTCTGTGACAGTGTCCTTACGGCGTTTCCGCCGAAGAGCGCCGCGTCATTTCGGAGCAAGTAGATGACGTGCTTAAACGTGGAGTCATACAGCCTTCTCAAAGCGCTTCGTCATCACCTGTGGTTCTGGTAAAGAAAAAAAGATGGCACCGTTCGATTTTGCGTTGACTATCGCCACTTAAACAAGATTACGAAGAAAGATGTCGACCCAATACAACGAATAGACGATGCTCTTGACTGTTTACAAGGCACCGAGTATTTACATCCTTGGATCTGCGTTTTGGGTATTGGCAGGTGCTAGTGGCTGGATGTGATCGCCCTAAAACAGCATTTGTAACGCCGGATGGCCTATATGAGTTCAAAGTCATGCCATTTGGGCTCTGCAACGTGCCTGCGACATTTGAGCACATGATCGATACCATCTTGCGTGCCCACACGTGGAAAATTCGCTCTTGTTACCTTGACGACATCGTAGTCTTTTCAGCTGATTTCCCGGCACATCTTGTTCGTCTCCACGAGATTCTGACGTGTCTAACTTCTGCAGGCCTACAACTTAACACCAAGATGTTCCTCTTCGCAGCACAAAAACTAACCATCTTGGGACATGTCATCACAAGAGAGGTGTTCTTCCGGATACCGATAAGCTTCGAGCTGTCGCTGACTTCCCAATGCCCACATCACTCAAAGCCCTAAAACGTTTGGTTGGTCTCTGCTCCTACTTTCGTCGCTTCGTGCGCAACTTCACGTCCATCATCGCACCTCTGACAACTCTGCTTTCCAAGAGCAAAGGTTAATCTGCATGGACCCCTGCATGTGACGACGCATTTCACCAGTTGCGCCACCTGCTGACCTTACCACCTATTATTCGTCACTATGACCACACTGCTGCCACAAAAATTCCCACCGATGCAAGTTGCGTCGGTCTTGGTGCAGTTTTAGCACAACGGAAAGGCACCCAAGCTGAATACGTAGTCGCCTAAGCAATTCACGCTCCCAAGAAGGCTGAATTGAATTACTCCGTGACAGAGAAGGAGTGTTTGGTCATAGTCTGGGCGCTGACGAAGTTTCGCCCGTACCTTTACGGCCATCCTTTCAACGTGGTCACAGACCACCACACTCTATGTTGGCTGTCCACCTTGAAAGACCCGTCCGGATAACTGGGGCGTTGGGCACTTCGATTGCAGGAATACGACATCCACGCCGTATATCGTTCCGGTCGCAAGCCTGCGGATGCCAATGCGCTTTCGCGATCGACATTAACACCAGATGTGGCTTCTCTGTCACTCCTTTTTACCACCTTGTCACCACTCGACACCACTGACATGCTTTTGGAGCAGCGTAAAACCCATACCTTGCCTTGTTACTCGACTACCTTACCGATCCGTCTGCCATCCTTTCCACGAGAGCCCTACGCCGGCAGGCAGCCCACTTTTCCATGCTAGACAACATTCTGTACCGCCGCAACTACATACCTGGTGTTCGGAAGTGGCTCCTTGCTGTTCCAACTCATATGCGCTCTGACATCTGCATGAATTTCCATACAGATCCCCAAAGTGCTCACGCATTGGTCCTGAAAACCTACGAAAGGCTGCGCCAACGATATTGCGGCGAGGAATGTATCGCTTTGTGCAGAAATACGTCAATTCTTGCACCACTTGCCAACAAAACAAGACACCTCCGCGGCACCTAACTTGCATGTTACAGCCAGTGCCCGGCTGGCCCATTCGACCACGTGGGTATCAACCTCTGTAGCCCCCTCCCATTTAGTGGCTCTGGAAACCGCTGGATTATTGGCGGCGTCAATTATCTGACACGCTACGCTGAGACTGCTGCTCTATCGGCAGCGACCGCCCACGAAGTTGCACTCTTCATTCTCCGCAGCTTGATTCCACGCCATGGTGCTCCACGGGAATCATTCAGCGAAAGGTGTCGAGCATTCCTGTCGGAGGTCATCCAAGCTATCATCGCTAAATGCAACCTCAGCCACCGGAAATCTCCCGCATACTATCCACAGACGAATGGTCTCACTGAATGGATCAACCGCACACTTGGCGACATGCTGAGGATGTACACCTTCTCCGACCACGCTAACTGGGACGCTGTATTACCTTTTGTTGCCTTCGCTTATAACATCGCGACGCAAGCGACTATAGGTTTTTCCCCGTTCTTTCTGTTGTACGGCCGCGAAACTTCCCACCCACTTGACACTATACTACCATACCGCCCTGATACATCTGAGTGCTCCCCGCTTTCGGAAGTCGCCAGATACGCTGAAGACTGCCGTCAGTTGGCTCGGTCTCTGACAAGTGAGGCTCAAGGTCTACTAAAGACCCGACATGGCGACATTCATTACATAGCTCCTGCGTTTCGTGCTGGCTCTCTTGTGTGAATTTGGGTGCCCCTGCACAATC